>NC_134830.1:30125122-30725122 GCF_004210375.1 Tachypleus tridentatus | reverse complement strand
TCGCACAAAGCTACACCAGGGCTATCTGCGCTAGCTGTCCCTAATTTAGCAGTGTAAGACTAGAGGAAAGGCAGCTAGTAATAACCACCCACTGCCAACTCTTGGGTTACTCTTTTACCAACGAATAGTGGGATTGATCGTCACATTATAACGACACCACGGTTGAAAGGGCGAGCATGTTTGGTGCGATCGGGATTCGAACCCGCCAAAATACCATGTAAAGCTTACACTATCCAGTAACGGTGCATATTATTCAATTATATCACAGGATCACAGCCAAAAAGAGATAAATTAAAAATAAGCACTTCATAAATTACGATACCATTGTCAGTCAGTGGTATAAAATATACTACATGCTGTGTGTGTGTGTGTATGTTTATTTCTATATTTTATAAAAATATGTCTTTTCTGTGACAGGGACTGCACTGTGTGTAAACTTTCGTTTCTTCCTTTTTTCGTATCGTTTTCTTATGCTTCAGGGTATTTTTAGTTGAAATTCTTGCATATTTAACACAGGTTGTGGTATCTAGTGGGTAAATAACATTGGATTAAATTGAAAACTAACTTAATTGTAGTTATTAGATTACTACCTCATTGATATTTTAACAATATTTAAATCTCATTGACACATGAAAAAACGACATATTTTCTGTATGAAAAAAACTCATTGAACACTATGCGATTAGGGCTAACGTTTTTTCTTTCATTTAAACTTGTTATCGATGGTTTAACCCAGTGTATCTTCTATATCCTTTCTCACTAAATTTGTCAATTGTATTGATGTGTTTAATACCGTATATGAACTGATTCAAAATTATGATAAGTCACTTGCTTAATTAACGTTGTTCGATGACGAAATATATATATATGTTGTCAGTGTATTCCAGACGTCTTAATGAGCTCTGATAAAGAGCAAAAGGCATCGTCGACACTGGATATGATAGATGTAAAGTGGTTGGCACACAACACATTCTCTTTTGTTCTTACTCATTGTTTGTTTTAGAAATAGTATTGCTTTTGTAGATGGTGTCCGCCATTAATGACTTGCAGCGATACACTTAGAGATTTCATACATTTATAGCTGTAACCAATTCTAATATCTCTATTTTTTCATTACATTATTGTCTTTTAGCGATCAGGAAGTTGACTTTATTGGGCTGTTGAGCCAATATGTCAGTCGAAAAACTGAGTTGTCGTTTATCAATTTAAATAAATGTAATTGTCAAAGTATGCTATTTTTATATTTTGTATTTCAGCATCATGTGTTATACGTGATTTAAATGGGCAGGTCTTATAAGGCCCCGGCATAAAATTTTGTGGACGTGAAGGAAAGGAAACCTTAAAAAATTACTACATTTTCGTTCGCATAAATCAGTTACTTCTTAGAATTAATAATGATTAGTATGAGCAAGGAATGGAATGAAAGGAAATAGGAAATAAGTAAAGTTGGAACTTGCACTTCAAATTAATGTAAAAATGCAGTGATCCACGTGTTCATACTGATCTAATATTCATATGTAACTGTTTTAGATGATGCAATTATCGAATGATGCTATGCATCAATGTTTTAAATGTTGCTGGATAACCAAGAGAACTATGCACTTGGACCTGGACAGACATTACATAATAGGAAAATGGAGAAACAGCAAAACACCATGTATTGTTTGTTTGTTTGTTTTGAATTTCGCGCAAACCTACTCGAGGGCTATCTGCGCTAGTCCTCCCTAATTTTGCAGTGTAAGACTAGAGGGAAGGTAGCTGGTCATCCCCACCCACCGCCAACTCTTGGGTTACTATTTTACCAACGAATAGTGGGATTGCCCGTTACATTATAACTCCCCCACGGCTGAAATGGCGACACGTTTAGCGTGACGGGTGTTCCACCCTCACGACCCTCAGATTACGAGTCGAATGTCTTAACCACCTGGCCATGCCGAGCCTCTTATATATTGTCCAAACAAAGGTGTGGATTTGAAAAGTAGTTGAAAAGATGTTCAGAAAGCCAGAGTCAATAAATTGTTACAAAAATATTTAACTTGTCATCTCGTATTTAGGTCAATACCATTGGCTGCACTGTATAAAAAAATGAATAAATCTTTTAAAAAAATATGAATGATCAGATCGGAATGTTTTCTTTTAATGCAGTATAAAGGGAGGGTTGCAAGTTCAAACCCCCATCGCACCAAACATGCTAGCCCTTTCAGCTGTTGACGCGTTATAATGTGACTGTCAATCCGATTATTTTTGGTGGTGAAAGAATGGCCCTCTAATCTTAAACTGCTAAATTAGGGACGAAAATAAAAACAAACAAACAATTCAGTAAACAAAACAAGTTTTATTTTCCTCACGTGATAGTTGAAATGTAAATATGCAACATGTCTTCATTACACAAAAATAAGTCATTTTTTTTTATCAAGCAGTAAACCGTTCGTAGTTAACACTTAATATCAAGAGTTTTCTTTTTCCCCCAACTGATAAAAACACGTGTTTTTATTCGTTCTCTCCTTTTTGGAGGCTCTTGAGAAAAACTCGTCGAATTGTAAAATTAGACATTTTATTATGGACAGCTTCGCCTTTATCTCACTACATGATACATAAGTTTTACTATAAAGGAATTATATATATATAAATTAGGCTTTTTAGTGTTTCACCCTTGAGATTAAAAGTTTTGATTATTTTAAGTTTTAAAATTTGATCGAATTATGTTGAGAAATAAAATTACTTGATGGTTTGCCCGATCAGAAAAACCACTACAAATATTTTCATAACATTGGTCCTCAGATTGGTTTGGTAAGATATCGTTTTTGCTTAATTCTGAGAATTCTAATAAAAAAGATTAATAATTGGATATCGTTTATCGTCTTACATTTAAATTACTTGAATATATCAAAATTTTATTTAAAAAAGTTTATTATCGTTTTATAACTCCGTAATAAATTACTAGTGTAATATACAATTACTTTAAATGCACAAAATAAGTATTTGATTGGTTTGGTTTATTTGTTTTGAATTTCGCGCAAAACTACACGAGGGCTATCTGCGCTAGCCATCCATAATTTAGCAGTGTAATACGAGAGGGAAGGCAGCTAGTCATCACCACCCATCGCCACCTCTTGGGCTACTCTTTTGCCAACGAATAGTGGGATTGACCGTCACATTATAACGCCCCCACGGCTGAAAGGGCGAGCATGTTTAGTGTGATAGGGATTCGAACCCACGACCCTCGGATTACGAGTCGAGTGCCTTAACCACCTGGCCATGCCGGGCCCGATAAGTAATTGAAAGTATCAATAAACCACATAGTTCTAAAGCATACCGACAGATGCCGCTATAAACACATAGGAAGAACGATAGATTTACGCCTGAAATACTGGCCACATCAAATTACGAGTATTGTGTCTTATGCATTTTAGTCCAGTTATCACTCACAAAAGAACTTAGGTATTGCATTTAAACGTACTTAATGTTTTAGTAACAAATGAAAATTAACAGCGAGAGAGAGAGAGAAAAAAAAACACGACACATAATTTGCTTCCACGTTGTGTTTGTTAAAGAATTTGGAAGAATATAGAAACACGTCATGCTTACCTGTCGGATCAATCATATCCACAACAACGATAGGTATATTTTATTTACAAACCAACCAGTAACAAATACCATTAGTAGCTAATTACTTACTGTGTAACAGACTGTTATCTGAGCAGCAGTATAAAGCATATTGGCGATATACGATCCCATGGAAATATATTTTTTTCCTCTTTTATAACTATAGTAATTAAAGAAATTGTGAAAATTATGTCAAATAAATGGACACAAATGTACTTACTTGGAGCAATCACGCATCACACACTTTATGGGTATCAAAAGATCCAATTGTGGACTTTAAAATACCATACTTCACAATAAATACAATTACGCCAAAAAGAAGAACTTACAAGTTTCACTGTTCAACGTAAGTTTAGATAGAACGTTTTAATAGATTAACTGAAAAAAAACACATTGTTTTTACAACTGGTAAAACAGCAGCATGAAAAATATAATATTATTCACTTTTTTATTATCAACCCTCGTCGGTCTTACACAGACAAATATCGATTTATTAGCGTACTATTAAAAGTTCGTTTATTTGTTTCTAGAATGATCGTGCAAAGAGACGCAATAATTATTATCTGCGCATACTCGTCTCCAGTTTCGAGCTGATAAGCCTAAATAAAAGACGTATAGCTAGCTAGTCAACAACACTCGATATTAAGTAGCCATAAACCCATTAAGACTAAAAATATACTATGTATAGCCATTATAAAAGCAAACAAACTATTGACTTGAGTTAATTAAATGAATTCATGAATCCTTATTATGAAGCATTTTTATGGTATCACTTTTAAAGACTTACGAGTTATCAATTTCAATAAAGGCTATCTAAGTTACAATATTTCAAAAACTAAGATTAGTTGTGTTAATTAAATCTACGAGATAGCTTAAAAGCAGAACATTTGCCACACTAATATATTATTCTATGCAATATCGACCAGCTATTTAATATTAAATAATGAACAGCACAGCCTTAAGAAGAAAAAAAAAACATTTTTCTCACCTTCAATTTACCTTATGAAACGACAATTTTTCCGAGAGTTGCGGGTTCGAATCCCCATCGCACCAAACATGCTCCCACTTTCAGCCCGTGGAGGTGTTATAATGTGACGGTAAATCCCACTATTTGTCGCTGAAAGAGTGGTCCAAGAATTAGCTGTGGGTGGTGACGACTAACTGCCTTCCCTCTAGTCTTACACTGCTAAATTAGGGACGACTAGAGCATATAGCCCTCGTGTAGTTTTGCGCGAAATTAAAAAAACAAACGACGATTTTAGAAAAACTGAAAGGTATGTGTGTCTTATGGAGGTAGACCTTATAATTCAATGTTTTAAAGTAATATAACTAATTCCCTAAGACAACGTTCCCTAAACTACTGCCATCTGCTCTCCCTCTTTTCTTAAAGTAACGACATATAATATACGGATACACATTAAAATGCTATATGTGTTGTAGTAATTGAGTATTACTTTCACTGATAAAATATATATTAAAAGCTTTATTTTACATTATTACACTACTGATTCTTCCCTAATCCCTCGCGCCAAATGGGGACGCCCACATTTTGAAAAACACGTCCTAAGAAGATATACACATTCATGTTTCTGAAATACAAGAAGTTTTAGTCATTTACTTATTTAGAATTGCTAACTTTCCCATCTGAAACCACACTTATCACCTTCGTATAAGATATCAAATAACACTACACAACAATATTTTTAAAAAGTTTTTGCTAATTGTGTCAGATACCTGGTGGGTATGCACAAATATAGTTTTGGTTTTGCTTCATCACGTAGGAACTCTGAGAAATAGACAGTTAACTGTTTACCGGAAATAACGTATTTAATTGCGTTTATGTTTCTAATACGCTATTAAGTTCAACATAATTAAAAGTGTTTTGCTCCCGATTTTCGTTTGTATTCAATGTCCGGTACATCACGTTGCACTGTCCAACAGTAGTCAGCAAGCATTGACGGATTCCAGTTGCCCTGATATCGTTTTTCCATTGTAGCAATGTCCTGGTAAAACTGAAGATTTCGATGAAACGGTACGTGATGAGCAAATTTGGATGTGATTTTCGTGATCAGCAGCCAAGAATCTATAAAAAACACCCAACAGTGTTCAAGAAGCAAAACCTTTGTTTTGCAGTGTAATAGACCTATCTGGGTTTTGAGAACATTCTCATCTGAAACTATAGTTAACACCTTCAGGTAAGATATTAGGTTATACACCCATACATAACACCTTCAGGTAAGATATTAGGTTATACACCCATACTTAACACTTTCAGGTAAGATATTAGGTTATACACCCATACTTAACACCTTCAGGTAAGATATTAGGTTATACACCCATACTTAACACCTTCAGGTAAGATATTAGGTTATACACCCATACTTAACACCTTCAGGTAAAATACTAGGTTATACATCCATCTATGGATTTGAGAATAATAATGCTCTAC
Source organism: Tachypleus tridentatus (assembly GCF_004210375.1). Taxonomy (NCBI): domain Eukaryota; kingdom Metazoa; phylum Arthropoda; class Merostomata; order Xiphosura; family Limulidae; genus Tachypleus; species Tachypleus tridentatus. Next base: position 30,719,067 of record NC_134830.1, on the reverse strand, counting down.
ACGTTTCAGTTAATATTGCTGTGGACATTGTTGCTTAGTGTGAGCTAGTTTCTCTGAAAGGGGACCGATGCCCGGAGGAATCACCTGTTTTAACCACTCGCACTATAATACATTAGTGTGTTGCCTGTCTGTCAATCAGTAGACACTAAAATGAAGTCACATAAGAAATGATTAACGTTGCAATTTGTACTGTTATGATGTCAGTAAAACGTGAGCATGCCAGGAATCACGAGACGAAGTGTGCACTATGTAAACTATCGAACAGCGTGATATATGAATTTGATATGCAAGAAATAAAAATATTTTTTACTATTGGTGCGAGTTTTATTTACTCTTGAAACAGAATACTTTCTGGTACCCTGCGGAAGTACACTTAGTGTATTTCCAATATTGGTAAAAATATACCCTTTTTCTTACTCCCACAGTGAAACTATAAGTAAACATAATACAGTGTTTTGATTTAAAACCATACACACAACACTATACAAACAATTATTGCATATAATAATATTTTGGTATTCTGAGAACAATAAGCCACTTGCAGTTTCAGTATTTTCAAGATTATAACTTTTAACATATGAACTGATTATTACCTATTACAAATTAATACAAATATTTTAAAGCCTAAAAATGAAGCTTCTAAGATGTTAATACTCGTCAAGAAAACTGTGCTTTTTAAAATTTTAATAAGCGTCCACATTTGCCATTTTTAAAGTTCATGTGCATTCCGAAATTACTGTATATGTTTAGCATAAGTATAATTGAAATTAAAATATCATCATATTTAGCTTTCAAGAGTTTTTAGTGTTCAACAGGGTCCATACATATACGTGGAAAACAACGACAAACGACTCCCTAAAGAGCCGTACCACTTTAACTTGTAAGCCTAAAACGCTTAGATGAGAAAACATGACCTTTTCACTCGAAATTATGGAATCAATATTTTTAATAGATATGCATTCATGATTTCTCTCGAGTTAAATTACGATTTTTATTGACGTATTGGAAAGTGGATTTCTAATAATAGTTCTTGTAATCACGAATTTTCTTTAAATTCTGCCTGCACAAAGTAATTATGGGTGTGTTCAATCAGTTTTATCAGTAAGAACTGACATTGGTTAAATATATTAGGTTTGTTAACATTAATAGTATTCCTATCGTGATTTTATCGCGCAAGGAACTCGGTCAATTATTTCTAACATACCTTTGATAAATGTTGATAAAAATGAAAAATATTGAAAGAAACCTTTTTATTTATTGTTGGTTTTACATAAATATAAATTACAATATTCTCTTTCATCTGCTTTAGTTCTGGAACTGTTAAACAAGCAACATCTTTTCACCACTAGTTTATTTTTGTAACATTTTAGAACTACACCGCAACCAATATAAGATCATTCACTTTCAACTTCTTAAACTAAAATGTGAATTTTGTTAATTAAAAAAAATATTATAACACATTATTTGCCTTCCTTTAGCTCAGGGCCTGACATGGCCAAGCGTGTTAAGGCGTGCGACTCGTAATCTGAGGGTCGCTGGTTCGCATCCCCCGTCGCGCTGAACACGCTCGCCCTTTCAGCCGTGGGGGGGGGGGGTTATAAAGTAACGGTCAATCCCACTATTCGTTGGTAAAAGAGTATCCCAAGAGTTGGCGGTGGGTGGTGATGACTAGCTGCCTTCCCTCTAGTCTTACACTGCTAAATTAGGGACGTCTAGCACAGATAGCCCTCGAGTAGCTTTGTGCGAAATTCAAAAAAACAAACAAAACCTTTAGCTCAACGGTAAGTCTAGGAGTTTATAATGCTAGAATTCAGGTTTCGATATCTCGATATGGGCAAAAGCACAGTTATCCCCTTAACAACAAACAGTAATTTAAAAAATATAATTTGTATGTATCTTTTCCCACATAAGTTGAGAATTTTTACACATCTCGAAACGACGGATTTCACAGACAACCTTGACCTGGGATACTTTGCACTAACGTTTTTATTATCACACAAACAGGGACAATTTTAAATTCACTTAGTTACTCGTAAAAATGATCTTGACTAGTTAGCGTCGGAAATATTCGTTTCTTCTGTTTGCTTTCGTCAATCGTATCGTTTCTAATTTTGCAGTACATACTGATTAAAATGTGCGATACACCGATAATGTATATGAATAAAATGTGCTATAATATATATTCTTATTATAATATAATGTGTGTTTTTTCATTACCAAGTTTGCCAAAACTGTTATTTGATTTACGCATTTTAAACCATTTCTTCGAAACTGTCATTAATCAAAGTTTGAAATATTTGAAAATGCCTGAAACAATACTTAGGGCATTATAGCCTGCTACTACTATCAATAACACTGCATAACAAAGTTTTTGCTTCTTGTACACTGTTGGGTGTTCCTTATACATTTTTGGCTGCTGATTACGAAAATCACATCCAAATTTGCCCATCGCGTACCGTTTCACCGAAATCTCCAGTTTCACCAAGACATTGCTACAATGGGAAAACGATATCAGGGTAACTGGAATCCGTCAATGCTTGCTGACTACTGTTGGACACTGTAACGTGATGCACCGGACATTAAATACAAACGAAAATCAGGAGCAAAACACTTTTAATTATGTTGAACTTAATAGCGTATTAGAAACATAAACGCAATTAAATACGTTATTTCCGGTAAACAGTTAACGGTCTATTTCTCAGAGTTCCTTCATGATGAAGCAAAACCAAAACTATATTTGTACATACCCACCAGGTACCTGTCACAATCAGCAAAATCTTTTTAGGAAGCAAAACTTTTCAAAAAAATTGTTGTGCAGTGTAATTAGTAAACATATAAAGATATTATCATCCGATACGTGGTTGAGTACTGTATTAAAACGATGTTGATCTTCATCATGTTGAAAAAATTCATGTCGCAAAGTCAGCATACTCTGTCTGACAACCTTATATCTGGACAATAGTTCTACAACGTAGTTCCGTTATAGAAACGCTCCGTTGTATGGCTGTTATGTACAAAGAATACCACTGATTCCTGCGAGACTTTCATTTTAGAATATTGTCTGTTTCAACACTCCGATTGCACAGAAATTAATAGGTGATTTGTCTTTCGACCTGATATCTAGTCTGTGTATTTAATACGATGAATACGCATTCCACGTCTCAGTTACTTGACGAATGTGACGGTTAATTGGATATGTAGTGAAGCAACTTGTTTACGCATGGCTTGTATAGCTTTTATAAACTGATATCCTTTTGGCTATGCTATGTTCTCTTGCTCGGAACTTGTAGACAAGGTTTTGTTACTGAAAATTGATTGGGTTTGTAGATTTTCCTCCGTTACAAAACGCCAAACTTTGTCGTCACAGCTATAGAACGACTTCTTGCAGGTCTCTTCTCTGGACCGTCCTTTTTTCTAAAGTTGATCCACATTCCTTTGTTTCCCGATAACATTGAAATTTTTAGATCTCCTATTTGAACACGTCTTTATGACCTGAGTGTATGAATATTTTACGTCAGAAAGAACTGTTATATATTTTTCTCAAAGGCTATTAGTTTTCTCCTGTGATTGTATTTTGTGGTACTTAATGTCATATTCAAAATCCTTTTAATGTTGGGCACTCAAACTGTTGTAAATGATGTGGATAGCTTTTGAAATATTTATATTAAAGTGATTTGTCATAATAACTGTTTACAACTGGTAAAAACGTATTTGATTCCCACACCTGTTAGTATAACAGTATAAATTATTACTGTTTAAAACAACAGTTTACTTTAATAATGTTCCTTCCTGCACACTAATGTATTTTTAAACGACAAGAAATACCAGTGGTTAAAGTATGACGAAACTGTATGCCGTTAATAAAAGTACGGTCATTAGTGTAACAAAAAAATAACTCGTAAATAAGGATATTAGTATGAACATTAATAAAATAGTTTTACAGAAGTAATCATTTCTAGAACATTGAATAATCTAAAATAAACACTTAAAATGTTAATCTGTTAATGAACATTTAAAATGTTGTTTATCTGTTTATGAACGCTTAAAGTGTTGTTTATCTATTTATGAACACTTAATATGTTGTTTATCTGTTTATGAACATTTAAAATTTCGTTTATCTGTTTTTCGCATACATATATTTGTGTGTATGTGTGTATATACTTATTTTCTAATTTAAGACTGAGACTGATGACTTTTAAGGACGTGAAATATCTCCATCAAAGATATTATAACTGTTAATAAACATATAATCAGAAAGATTGTTACTTATGTATTTATTATCTTCCATACTTTTGAAATTACATTTACAGTGTGGTTCAGCTTATAACTCTTAACCTATTACGTTAACTTTTATATCACGGCTCTATGAGTTGTACAGTTTCTGTTCATTAGCTCAGTTTCTAGTAGAAAGAATATAACCATGCAAAAACATAGACAATAGCTTTTTAATAGCGTCATCACTGATTATAGACAATAGCTTATAAGGTCGGCTGGATGTTAATATATGTACATACATGCTTAGGTTTTAGATGCAAGGTTTTCTACATCGGTCGTTCACGAGATACAAAGACTAAAGAGTATAACGCCTTAACTTTCAGTAGTAACGTGTATGTGATGTAACATCACAGAACGTCTGATAGCAACCTAATTCATATCGCTCTTTGTTGTATAGCGCGAGCCTTCAGTAAGAATATAGAACAGAAGTTCAAACCCGTTTTTTTTCTATAAGCTCCTGTCGACGACGCTATTTCCCAATATCAAAACTCATCAGGGAAATGAGATTACAACCAAAGAGGGCTTCCTTTTATATTAGTCATCTCGATACAGTCCCAAAATTTGGGACGACTAGAGCAGATAGTCCTCGTGCAGCTTTGCGCGAAATTGAAAACAAACAAACATTTCGATTGCGTTGACGTTTTATATCGATATTTGATATATATATACACATTTGTTCCCTTGATCTATCGAACATGATAAAATGTTCTTTTTAATTAAAAACATATAAACTGAAAATATTATTTTTCCTCTACCAACAAAACAACTTTATGTAAAAATGACACTTGAAGACACTTCTATTTTCTAAAAGCTTGAACCAATATCTGAGATATCCTGGAGTAGCAATGTCTTAGAACTTTTACCCACAGAGGGTATAAAGACAACATCAAATAACATTACGGAATGTTTTTATTCGTCTTCACACAAAATAGAACAGATAATGAAAAACAAAGTAAGTCAGACATATAACAATCAGTGAGGGGAATACGATGTTTTCTCGTCCTATTAAAAGTGGATTAGACGACTTTCAAAACTCCTAGTGGACATTTGTAAACCTACACTTTACCTTCATTGATCATACAGATATACTGTTAGTTCTAGAGACGCTAAAAACAATGGAAAAAAGTAAGAAAGGAATACTCGAAAAAGTACTTCTAAAAACAATGGAAATTTAAATCACAAGTTATTAGATGGCGTCATAATTGGAGATGTTTGTTCGCTCGTTAACTATATATATAAAATTATATATTGGGCTATTTTTGCTCTACCTATAAGTAGTATGGAAGTTCGATTTTCAAATTTATTAGGCTTAACGCTCAACCACCAGGGGAACTATTTTACAGCAGAAAAAGTTTTTATGTCTGATGATGCATTTTCCTGGTATGCATGTTTTTCTTTCTCATAATGCTCTGTAAACAATTATTATTCTAACAAAAATTACCTTGAATTGTGTTCTTCACAGAGAAAATAGATGCAAGTTTACAGCATGTCAAAAACTATTTGTGATTTTCTTTTTTAGTGTAATAACGCTGCCGAAAAACATAATGCACTAATGTTTTAAAGAATGAAGTGATACGATCCGGGCCGTCATCCCAGGTGGTTAGGGTGTTCGACTCGTAATTTGAAGGTCGCTGGTTCGAATTCACGTCACACTAAACAGCCGTGGGGACATTATAATGTTATGGGCGATCCCACTATTCGTTAGTAAAAGAGTAGCCTAAGAATTGCCTACCTTCTAGACTTACACTGCTGAATTAGGGACGGCTATCGCACAGAGCCCTCGTGCAACTTTGCGCGAAATTGAAAAAACAAACAAACAAACAAAAAGAACCACAATCCATATTTTTCAGGCGATATGTTTCAACTCAAAAATCACCCATTCGTCAAGAATCACTCATTTTCTGTAATGTAAACGTTACCTACGCTAGCCGTCCCTAGTTTAGTAGTGTAAGACTAGAAGGAAGGCAGTTGGTCATCACCACCAACCCCGAACTCTTGGGCTACTCTTTACCAAAGAATAGTGGGATTGACTGTCTCATTACAACGTCCCGTCGGCTGAAAGGGAGAGAATTTCGGTGTGAATGCGATTCGAACCCTCGACCCTCAGATTAGGAGTCAGTGCCTCAATCATCTGGCCATGCCGAGCTTTAGCGACTATCTATTAGCAAATGTATTTGTCTAATCTCTACATAATATTTTTATTTTAAATGTATGAAAAGCGTTAGAACAGGGTAAATCTAAGCCTAATTTGAAAGAATTTTCTTTACAAACTGATAAAATCTTTGAGAGTTGAGTGATTGATTTCTAGGTAATATTAACATATTAGCTTTTATCTATTCAACAACTTACAATTATATGCATGATTATATTCAATACAATATATTTTATTTACACTGATTTAATATATTATTTTCTTGTAGCTTTTTGTTGGACTTGGGTTACTTGGTTGGTCAGTGGATCCAGCGGGTCACAAATCCTCTCCGCCTTGATCCTTCCGGTCAAAAGGAGGTTGCGCGTACTTCTGCTAATGTTGCCCGTGATTAGCTGAATCCTGTGGCATCTGTTTCGGCCCTTGTTGTGGCTGTCACGAAAGATGCCAAAAGGGGTTCTGAGGCTGAATGTGGTTGGTGGTGTTACTACAGAGTGTAGTGATGCGACTAGTGGGGTAATGGGCGTAGTGTAGTGCGTCTACATTCTCGCTTTCAGCTGCCTCCGCTGGCTAGCCTACAGATGAAAATTTGTAAGTTTCCCCCTGTCAGTACAGAGCCTCTTCTTCACCAGGACTCTTGCAGCGCCTCTCCGTGGCAACACACAGTAGCTGGGCACCTCACAGCCCCAAGCTAAATTGCAAGGGATCTCGGAGCATCTTGAGCTCCAGAGGTGCGATGTGCATGGCCCATCGGTGTGTGGACACGCCCTGACATCCGACATTCAAGTCCCAACTATGGGTTAAATAGTTTTGCTGTCTTGCAGATTAGGATTTGTATCTAAAGAGGACTGGCCCTGACAGAAAGGAGGATGAGAAGTCTTCAAGACGACTAACGGCTCAACTTGAGTCCTGGAGAGGACACTCCAGCTGCTGATGCTGCTACCAGCAGACACAACACGGTAGGTAGCAGTCACCGGTTTTAAGGGTGTCCATATCGGCGTAAGGATACTCGCCAGAGGTCGTCTACGACGATGGATGTGCTATTTAGCGCCATTGGTGAGTCGCCGCCTGCCTAACCCAGGCAGTCCCTAGGTAACAGGCACTGACCCGTCGCTGTCTACCTGCCTCATTGGGCGTATGGGGCGTAGGGGCAAGTGGACAGTAACTTGTCGCTTACATATACAATAAACTTCTTTTTGGACAATGGCATTATTATCGCAGCTGTAATACTTTACAGCTTGTGGCTTCTGGGTGCTGTACTCCTGCTTTTTGACAGTTACATAATATTTAATATTAAATAATGTGAACCCGGCCATGCCGATGGCCACGTGGCTAAGGCGCTCGACTCGCAATCTGAGGGTCATAGGTTCGAATCCCCTTTACACCAAACATGCATTCCCTTTCAGCCGTAGGGACGTTATAATGTGACGGTCAATTCCACTATCCTTTGGTAAAAGAGCAGCCCAAGAGCTGGTGTTGAATAGTGATGACAAGCTGCCTTCCTTCTAGTCTTACACTACTAAATTAGGGACGGCGAGTGTAGATAGCCCTCGAGTAGCTTTGAGCAAAATTCAAAACAAGCAAACAAACTATTATTCTGAAGTTGTTTTAATTTATTAATTTTTACCGTTAACTTTCAGTTCATCTATCAAAATATATTATTCGCCTTTTAGGTTTACCGAAAATGGAATAAAAAAGTACAACCAAGACGGAGAGCACTTTTAGTACGTTAAGAAATGTTTTTGAGTGGCGCCATCTGAAATTCGTAAATACAGCAGTTACTTTATGTGTTATTTATAACGAGATAAAAAAATCATTGTAATTAAGCACAAAGCTACACAATAGACTAACTCTGCTCTGTCCACCATAAGTATCGAAACCCGGTTTCTAGTGTTGTAATAAGTCAGCAGACATTTCGCTGTGCCTCTTGGGGGTGGTGTGGGAGAAGACGTGTGCGTGTATTTTCTTATAGCAAAACCACATCAGGTTATCTGTTGTGTCCACCAAGGAAATGAAACACCTATTTTTAGAGTTCTAAGTCTAAAGATTTACGCTGTCCTACCGAAGAACTAGTATAAGACGAATGACAGCTTACATTTTTCACTTAGCTTTCATCTCTTAACGCCATCTTCTGGCCGATGAGCGTAAAAACAACTCTAACCTCTGACTATATGTTATATTTTAACAAATTTCTAAAAATACATTACTTCCACTAAATTTAAAGAAATATAGTTTCCTTCTTTGTGTTACCTTACATGATATTTTCATATACATGTAAATCTAAATTTAGCGAGTTAATTAAAATAAAACTTTTATTATTACAAATATTTATATTCAAACTTTGGATGAAATGATTTTGACTTTTATACAAACATCAAATAATTCCGCAAGGTCCCTGAAAATGCTCTCAAGAACGGATCAAATCTAAATTAAGAGCAATAAATATTTTTTCTTACTTTGAAATTCATATGTCGTGCTGTGTTCTGCCTTACAAAGTGCATAATTCTTCTCGTGATTCATAACATTCGCAAGTTTTGCTGACGTTACAACAATACAAATTGCAACGCTAGGCGTCCATTATGTGACATAACTTTAGTGTCTACTGACTGACTGACAGGCAACACGCTACTGGTGGGAGTGGCTAAAATAGGTGACTTCTCTATGGGGTTTTCGAGGAAATCAATGTATAAAAATATTTTGCCCTGTTTCATGCAGATGCAATTGGTGCTTTTTGTTATTGGATAAAAACACACTACCACAATTCTCGAAACATTTATCATGTCTGTAATAATAGATAAAAAACATTTATTCGGCGACGTCTACGTTCTTTTTGCTTTATTACGAAAGGATCTTTATAGTTTTCTGTGCGATCGGCTTGCAACAAGTAAAAATATCAAAATAATTTTTTTTTTTCTTTTTCATACAGTTTTGAAATTATTGACCGTAGGTTGAGCAAAATTATTAACGATCAGCTGTTCTAAAATCATTATCTTCATACGGCTCATAGCTTATAATGTAAGAGGCAAGATTAAAACGAGTGATGATTTCAGCAACAGTTGTTTCCTAATGCTCTATTCTCACGTTATAGATAATTACTATATTTCAATATAATGGACTAATTGCATAAAAAGTAATATTTAAGTAAAACTGGAACTGAATTTTAAATATTACGTATTATCATTAGCACATGTTTTCATTTGTTTATTTATTTTTTAGTAGTATCACAAAACATTTTTAAATTTTGTAATCATTTTGTTTCAGACGTAACGTAAGGCTTTATTGCTAATGTAAATATATAATCATTCTCAACAACTTTGCTAGTTGTGTTGATACTATGGATTTAGGTTGTAGGTGTGAACATTTTATCAACTATTATTCTGATAGAGCAACGTTTTATCTTATCCATTTTATTAATCTCTGTAAACGAAAATACTTTGAAAACTATTTGACAGAATAATTAGGGACTCACTACGTATGGATTTTCAAATTATGAAAAACATAAGCAAAATAAGACTTGTTTATTAATACTTTAGTACGAAATAAGGAACAATTATGGAAATAAATAATGTTTAATACGTTTTACGTTTCTTGAAAGGTATTAAAGAACATTTGAAAGATGTAATGTGTTAAAGAAAGAACATTTAACAGGTGTACTGAGTTGAAGAAAGAACATTTAACAGGTGTACTGTTTTGAAGAAGAAACGTTTAACAGGTGTACTGTGTTGAAGAAGAAATATTTAACAAGTGTAATGTTTTGAAGAAAGAATATTTAATAAATTAAGCATCGTAATTAGCCCATAACTCACATGTTTAGGTATATATCGTAATCAACCAAAGTTTATCACAACAATTCGTACAGTTCTTCCTCAAGCAGTACGAACATTCCACAATAATAAATTACAAGTGTCGCAAAACAGTCTAAAAGTCCTATTTATTTATTCTGAGACCTACGTATAAATAAATCTTCACTGAGGTCGTTAGTTATCGAAAACCATGCCAATATAATTTTTTAAACAAGAACGATACTGAACATCAAAGATTTTGTAAACAAAATGTGAATAACTACATTTAATGTAAATGTAGTTATATGTTAAAGTTAACTTCCACGAAATGTAAATGGAACACATACGATTTATATTCAGATTTTGCTCAAAATATATGTTATGAATTGTTATAAAAGTTATCACAAGTTGATATCATTATATGAGTTTTAAACAAAACTGTTCTCTGGGATATCAAGAACCTATGTAAATCATGATATATCGGTACCTTTTAACACTTAGATCAGAATCATTAACCTTTAAACTCGAAAAAATCCCCATAAAACTCCAAATATAAACTCGTCAGTACTTTCGACTGGAAACACTATAAAATTTTTATTTATGACTCTGATACTGGGAAAACACAAGATTATTCCCGCTTTAATAGTCATGGTAAGTTTATGTTTCAATAGCCTCGGTATATTTCCTAATTTTCATCGAAACAAAATCAGAACTATTTTATTTTAATAACAGCTAACAAATTATCAAACTCATTTAAATGATGCACTAATATCGAACTGAGTGCAGCCTGGTGATTAGCGTGTCAAATTATGTCCCGTTACCAACAAAGAATCTGCTTTGCATTTTGGAACCATGGGTGCGTAATGAGAGTACCTGTTAAATCCTACTAATCTCTCTGAAAAGCTTGAGAGTTTGGAATGGGTAATTTAATAGCTATAATAATAAAAGAACATAATATCGTGTCCAGTAATTAGTGAAGAACCATCGTAAGCGGAACAAACTGTCAGAAAGTGTGTGTTTTCTCATAGCAAAGCTACATCGTGCTATCTGCTGAGCCCACCGAGGGGAATCGAACCGCTGATTTTAGCGTTATAAATCCAGAGACATACCGTTGTACTAGCGAGGGAAACTGTCAGAGAGAAAAGTGTGATACCAGACTTCTGACACTTTGTTCCGTTTCCTGTTGAGTTTTTTTTTAAATAGCTATTTTCTCTGTAGACTATCATTTCAAAATTAGGAAAGTCTAGAGCAGATATTTCTCGGTTAGCTTTGCACAAATTTCAGCTAAAAAGGCAAAGAAATACACAGATGTTATATATGAATCATTCCCATATTATTAAAATATGTTATTTAACTCTTGAAAAAATCACACTGTTCATTTCTATGGTTACCGAGAAACTTTCGAAACGTTTAACACTAAATAAAACTACCCAAACCTTCCGTAAAAAGGAAAACAATCAATAGTTTTATTACCATGTTTAATAAATGTTGCATGGATCAAACGTTATTAAAGTAATTTGAAGAAGTTTCAAATTTAAAGTAATTATACGTATCAGATTTGAATATGTTATACGTTTTTATTTACCATGATGGAGTGAGGTGACAAAGAGGCTTATAATGGCTGGACTGTAGATACGATTATTAATCGTTCGTGCTTCGTTGTTACAAAGCTCGTTTCGCGCTATAAGCTGTGGATGTGCTTTCAAAGATACATTTAAATATCACTAGTTGGTCAGAAAAGAGAAATACAAACGTTGGCGGTGAGTGCTGGTCCCTAACTGTCTAATCTTTCGTCTATCAACCCAAAATTAGGGGCGGCTGTGCGTAAGTAACTAGCTTTGGACAAAAATTATGAAACAAACAGATATTTAATGTCATTTAATTTTGTTCATACATGCATTTTTAGTTCTGTTTTGTTAAGACCTCTGTAATAATCCTAAAAGATGGTGTACTAGACTGCTTTGGTAGAAAAGTTAGTCTATTCGTTTATTTCAGAATATCAGGTGAAACTATACAAAGAACTGCTTATGACAAACACAGAACATAACAAAATCTTATGGTTAGAAGAAATCACTTAGCCAGAACAGACATCATGCATATTTTGTAGTGGATATTAAAGAAATCCTGTGTTACGTATATATCTATATTCATTTAGTTATTTTAGTGATGACCGAAGAAGGTAGGAACGTTGTTCGCTCCTCTACGTAAAATATTTTCTCAACCCAAACGAGCCATTTTGACATACACATTGCACTTTAGTTTTATTTAAAGTATTGACATGTTTTGGGAGTTATAAGGCGACACACTAATGCATGTTTAGACGCGAATAAAACATACATAAATGTCTCGAACTGCAACTTCAAATAACTCTATAACATATAGGTAGCTAAGAGATACGCATTCGTATATTATCGTTGAAGTTTGTTCACATACGCATTAATCCTGTTTCAGCAAGACCTCTGTACTGCTCCTACATACATGTACATCTATAGTTCAAAGAGAAATAGAGAGATTGATGTGTGTGCACGGTTTATAGACAGACACAAGCTGGAGTGTACGAGAGAAAAAGTGTGGCAAAGTTACATTGGGTAATCTGCTAAGTCCACCGAGGGGAATCGAGAGAAAGAGTGTGTGTTTGTGTGTTTTCTTATAGCAAAGCCACATTAGGCTATCTAAATCCGAAGACTTAACGCTTTACCATCGGCAGACACGAAAGAAAGAAGCAGCGACTGTAGCTAAAAGGTACTCCAAAGATACACTTTAGTAGTTAGAATATGCACATTGGTATGAGAATACCTAAAGATGTTAAACCCACTCGAGAAATAAATACAAATAACATTACATCTGCAGACCTCGCTTTCTAACCCAAAAGACCTAGCTTTATTAATTGTTTTATAACATTGCAGAATGTTATTAAGTTTTCGTAATTGATAATTACTATTGATTACTCATTGGTATTTGACTTGTGTTTTTTTCATGAATGTCTAAGTTTTTCTATGAGCTGAATATGAATATTGAAGCTGCTTTTTAAGTTGGATATCTTATGGTATAGTAATGATAAAGCTAGAATGGAGCTATTACTATGTGCTAAGATATTAAAACTAAATTGCAACTTCGTTGTTTATACAGTCCGCGTAAAAAAGTATAAAGTCACGTCTTAAATCGTTATAATATTTACCAATTAGATGTTGAGAAATTAAGAATATTAGCCAATAAAAATTCGACACTTGTTTTTCTATGACTGTAGTTTTTGTCGCAAGGACAAATTTCCTACCTTATATATCATTCATTAATTTCCATCCTCATTCAAAGAATAAGTGAAAAAAGTATGAAGTTAATTAAAGTATGGCGCTGTATTTTTATTTTTGATCTGACTTCCCTCATTAAATACGTTTATACGCTTTATTTATTGCTTATCCTCTCTTAATTTATGATATATTTTGCTTTTTCGGGAGGTCTAGCTATACCTTGGGGTAAAAAAACTGAAGGAAGAAAAAAAAGGTCAAATAAAAGCACAGGAATGAGTAACAGAAAGATTGCTGACCAATTAAATCGATCTCCTGGTGTTATAAATGCGTTTTTGAGTGATATGAAATCATATGGGACGAAGAAAAGATCTGGACGGTCACCAGAAGAACCAAGAGGCGCATCATCAAAGAAGCATCCTCAGGGAAATATACGGCCAGACAGATCAAAGACAACGTGAATGTTGATGTTTCGGTCAGAAGAGTCCAGCAAATCCTTCAGAATGATACAGAATTAAACTACATCAAACGAGACAGTACCCCGTCCTTCTCCAAAAGTCACATGTTGAAGCGGTTGGAATATGCGACCAAGAACGTCGGTTTGGGAGATAAAAGAAAGTCAGTTATCATTTCAGACGAGAAAAAATGGAATCTTGATGGGCTGGATGGCTTGCAGAAGTATTGGTATTGAAAAGGTGCAGCAAGGCAGCGCTATACAAGAAGACGTTTCGGTGGAAAATCCGTTATGATATGGGGTACATTCTCATACGTTGGAAAGAGCAAGTTGGTGTTTCTGAAGGAGAACCAGAATTTCGAGGACTATCTCTTACCGTTTTTGCACCTGCATTATGGGACTGGGTTCATATTTCAGCAAGACAATGCATCTATACATTCTTCCAAGGCAACTAACGGTTGGTTTCAAGAATGGAATGTTGACGTTATGGACTGGTCTGCCAATTCTCCGGACTTAAATCCAATTGAGAATGTTTGGGGGTGGATGTCCTAGCATGTTTATGCAAATGGGAAGCAATATCAAGATGTTGTATTTATCAAAAACGCCATTTTGAAGGCACGGAATGATGTTGATGTGACTTACCTTAGAAAACTTACTGAAAGTATGAAAAAAGGTGTCTTGAGGTTATTATTAAGAAAGGTAAGAAGATTAACTATCAAGTTTGTCGAAAACGAATTTTTGTTTACATTATTCACATACTGGTTATATATATTTTGTTAAGTGCTTGTATGTGTGTATCTTCTTGACTGCATATCTTATAACTTAGTTTGTGTATCGGAAATCCCTTCGGTAAATAAAAAAATATTAGGTATTAAGATTTTACTGGCTAAAATTATTTTTTTTTTTTACCAATCAAAGCGAAAGATATATTTGGGAAAATATTGTGGTCATATACTTTTCTCGTCCACTATATTCAGTTCAAAAGAAACTTGGATATTTATAAAAATAAAAATCTCAGTACTAAAGGTGTTATTACCAAAATGGAATATAATTTTACAACCAAATACACATGTCTATGTATTATGATGTAAGTATATATATCTATATTTTTTTACCAATACTTCTACCCTCTTTTAATACTAATGTACCATACTCTTCTACAAGCGTTATAACTTCACTGTTATTCATATTTTGTAAATTTTGTGATGGATTACAATATTTTATTATTAATGTTGAAATATTGATAGAGGTTTTAATATCTGATGGATTCAATAAATAAGCGTTAAATAAGTTTGTTTTGAAAACAAGCACGACGCTACACACGGGGCTCTTTGTGCTCTACCCACGATGGGTATTGAAACCTAGTTTTTAGTGGTGTGAGTCAGCAGACATACCGCTGTGCCACTGAGAGGCACATAAAGAAAAGTAAAGAAATTAAATAAATGTTACTGAAAGTTTCTGATAAGTATCTTTAGTTGTTAATGAGGTCATTTAAACAACTTGGCACTACTTTTATGCGGATGAACACCTTATCGCATTTAAAGGTTTGTTTAGAGTCTGAAAATTAGTAGTTGCAGTGGACTTAATGGGTGATGGTTGGGAGAGTTATACTACTTAGTTTAGATAACTGGTTGAGACCCTTCATATTAGTGTAATTCGTCTACTTGGTTATTACTTGGGACCTTACCACCGTAAAGAGGACTGGAATACCAACTTCAGGAGGTAAGTTTATTTATTTAACTTACTTAACCCCAAGTAATAGTACCTTATTATTATTAGTTAATTTTTCTTCATTTTTTATTGTTTTCTTTCTTATTCTTTACTTTGAAGAGCAGTCACCTTCCCAGTGAAGAGTGATATAAATGTAGGGCGATGTGGGGTTGAGCGCCCACATCTCGTTCCTAATTTCTAGTTATATTCCTTTAATTATATTATTATATGATTATTCTTCATGTGAGACTAGCCAACGAAAGTTAAGACTGCTAAACGATGTATCCCCATCGCAATGTGGATCCTACTTCCGCAGTCACCTCCAAATCTTAGGCTATATTTTGTATTTCACATTGTAGCCTGTCCTCTGGAGATCCTTTCAATTGGTACATCGTTTTTTTATTTTTGTTTAGGCTTGCTTTTGTTTATAACAAACTATTTTTACCAGTATTTTGTGATGAAGAAATTTTGATTCGACTAGCGTTTAATATTAATTTACCATTCAGTACATACTTTGATCACATTTTTATTATGGTTATAGATTAATAAGTGTCCATTTTAGGTTTTTAAATAATTTATTTAGCCTGTTCGAAACTTTCTAATAAATAAATCACGTGTTGTACAGGTAGTTAGTGGAAAATAGTCACATATACAGTCATAGTTATTAATGTTTTTAGATCTCTTTCGCTGTATTGGTGGTGAACACATAACACAGATAGAGAAAAACTAATCGGACAAATTAATAAAAAAGAAACAAGTTAATTCAGTTATTTGTTTAATTAAGTTTCTCTATAGGACTTAAGAAATCCCTAAGCCTTGAATGTCTTGTTATTCATAGAGCAAATACATGAACAAACTCGACAAAGGATAAAGATATAGTGATTTAATATTGATAATTATTAAGGCAAGTTTAAAATCCAAACGTTGTTTTTATAAAAATTATAACATCTAAATTAAAATGCCAACGTAAAACTTAACTAGGATCTAGTTTGCTGTTTCTTCTCTTAAGGGATACTCCAAGAAATTATTCATTCTATAGGTTAAGTTATAGGTTATATTGAAAGTGGTTTGTTTTGAATTTCGCACGAAGCTGCTTGAAGGCTATCTGCGCATGCCGTCCCTAATTTAATAGTGTAAGAGAAAAATATACATCTAAAAACGGCTGGTTTGGGTTGAGAAAATTTTTTTATGTAGAGGAGCGAACAACGTTTCGACCTTCTTTGGTCATCGTCAGGTTCATAAAGAGGGGAGGCAGCTAGTTATCACCACCCACCGCTAACTCTTGGGATCCTCTTTAACCAACGAATAGTGGGATTGGCCGTCACAAAATAACGCCCTCACGGCTGAAAGGACGAAAATATTTGGTGCGACGAAGAATCGAACCCGCAATCCTCATATTATGAGTCGAGGCCTTACTCATCTGGTCATGCCGGCCCCTTACTGGAAGTGACTCCAATAATTTTATTTAAGGAGACAATGGATAATTTAACTGTGATTTAAGTTTGTTTTTTAACAATACGTTAGGCTATAAATTTAATTTTTTTCATGGAGTGAAGAAAGCACGCTAGACTAATATCATGATCTTAATTATAAACATCTTTTGAATGAAATATGTGGCCTCACTTCAAAACTTCCGTTTACTTTTGAATTGTTTTTTCCAAATTTCTATGTGACTGACTTATATAAATTTATTACAATTATTACACGTACAATGAACAACAGTCTTTAAACATTATTTAATAATTTAACCAACAAAATGAAATAAAATATCTCTTGTTAACTCTCAGTGGGTTTATGGCTACTCAAGAACTATCTTTACCGAAGATATGGCTAAGAGGTTCTGAAACACTTAAAATAACAATGACTTGATAGATGATTAGGAAATTAATTAGCACTGTCTTTATCACTTCTTGCCTAACAAATCTTAACATTTTCAGTCGATGAGTTTTCCTAGCTTGGGACTGACAGACAAGAGAAAACGCAATTAATTAACAGCATCCATCGCCAGCTGTGATTCGGTTTCTCTCATATAAACCAACAATGGTATGAACCGTCACACTATATGGCACTCACAGCCCCAAAGCGCGAAACGCATGCTTACGGCAACAGACCGTGAACCATGAACCTTTGGAATTGTATGAACTCCATGTATGTTCACTGGCTCTTTTTCAGCTCTGCGAAAATACAACGTAAGTAACCAAATATGTTTGTTTTTTATATAAATTCACTCATTTATCATAACATGAAATCTACTCACTCATCATAAAACTTTAACGATTTAAGTTCACAAAAACAAAACTTACATAAAACGTCATCAGCGATGTTTTTACTAAAAAAAGTAATTTTTAATCTCGTAATGTATTGTACTTATTGCAGACCATTACCATGTTCCAGGATTTTTCATCGAAAAACAAATTAGATAATATATTTTTGTTATCAGTGATTAGACATTCCTAAATGATCAAGCTTCGTCATGTCTCTAAAATGTTATGATAACTTTCTAAAATAAGTAACACATTCCACTATCTGTACCTGTAGTACGTAGGACTAACATTGGGAACATTTGCATTGTTTTACAAAAGTCATGATGAGTGTCTCAAATAAGTAACACGTTCCACTATCTTACAGGTACGTAGGACTAACATTTGGAACATTAGCATTGTTTTACAAAAAATCATGATGACTGTCCCAAATAAGTAACACATTCCAGTATCTTATAAGTATTTAGAGCTCACGTAGCGAAACGTAATCAAAAAGTGGATACGTTTCTGAATTTTTATATTGTTTTTCCTTAATTGACCCTTAGATCAAATTTTGAACAATTAACACATTTCTGGCATTAATTACGATTATCAAAAAGTACTTTTTTGCTTTGTTCTTGGAACTTGCTCATGTGATTCGATAGTTTAAACCTAAAGGAACACACAAGTAGACAAAACGTACAGGTAAAAAACTACAATTAACTTATTTTGGTTACCTTTGATGTATCCGCCCTTAATTAAAAAAACAATTTGAGAAGCACTGTATAAGATCTTACTTATCGTCTGGCTATTCTACAACGATTACATACTAAAACTAACGTTTGAAGAAATTAAGGGTCCTGGACACAATAATAACACAAAGTAACACCATAAGTGATATGGTAATAAACAGATAATGTTCTGGGTGTTTCAAAAGTCACTTCTACGAATTAGACTAGTGCTTCCGGGAAATCCGATGGATACAGTGTTGTGATACTCAGTGAGCAGATCGATTTGGCTTTGTAGAAAACAACGTACGTATTGCACTGGCTTGTTCAAAACTGCTTTGATATGATTTAGTACGATATGCTGTTTTCTATTACTCTAGATACAATGTAGTGTAACTATAGTTATGTATGTTGTCTTCCGTACGATAGAATGGATTTTAACACCAAATTTTACTAAAATATTGTGCTCTACAGATTTCGGAGCACAATCTTCAGAAGTGATTTTGTACAATTCCGGAATGTATATATTCAATTGTCAGGATTTACAGATGAGTAATGAATGATTTTGAAAATTCATTGAATATCTCGAAAAACCATGAATTTAAATAACAGTTTTGTGTTATACATATACATTGTTTTAATAAAGATAATGGTGAAAAAATAAGTTACATTAATACCTATACTATAAACTTTTGTTCCTCATATTAACCTGAATTTATTTAGTAAGTCTGTTAGTTTCTTTGTCGAGTCAGTGAATAATTTGTGCAGATTTTACAAGTTTTATGCACTATTTTTCCCACAAGACTAATTATATGATGCACCATCTACCAACACCACACTAAAACCAAATTTAGCACAATGAAATTAGGCAAACATTCACATTTTAAATCTAGCAGAATATTGTAGTTACTCAAACAATAACCATTGTAGTTCCAGTAAACTTTATGGTCATAAAGGAAAAATGAAACCACCTAACTACGAGTACAGAAGAAATGACGCCCAAACGATTCCTTTTCAACTAGATGAATCCTCTGCCCTATGCCACTAAATGATAAAACGGTATGTTTGTTGAATTACATCGCTAGATACCGGGTTTTTATACCCGTGGTGGGCAGAGAACAGATAACCTATTGTGTAACTTTGTGCCTAATTCTAAGCAAACAAACAAATCTCTCTGTTCTACAGCAGACCTAAGATTCACATCGCCACTATCAAAAGCCATACCAAAGGCCAGAATACAATTTCAGTTCCCACCACCAAAAGCCTAATCTAGATCTACGTTACGGTTTCAGTTACTGCTATCGTAGATCAAATCTCCAAGTAGAACGTGAATATCGTTCCTAATATACAGGGTCTGATCTGGAGCCAGACGTTGATAAATGAAATAGTCAAAGTTACATTGAATACAAGGTAAGTAAATGATAGAGTAACTTAACAATGTTAATAAATTAAGTTTCTTTCACACCACTTACTTGTTGACACGATTCCTTGGTGCAATCATAAAAAGTTTTCATTTTATTCTAAAGAGTGATATTTAGCTTCATAAAAAAAGTAGGGTAAATAGTATTTCAGGTTAATTTTTGTGCTGAGAAAAGAGAAAGGCTGAACCAGTTGGTTGCTTGTTGCTCTTTGTAATCAACACAAACTACAGTTTCTACTTTTATTCGGTTATTACGTTAAAAGAGTGCTTTAAGAAAGGGCGAGACTTGACATTGTATTTCTCACGCACTTATGACTTAAGTTTGTAATTCTGTATTCTATGGTGAAATCATTAGTTTAAAATTTGGTTAGTTCTTTCATTACAACAGATATGAAATGTATTTGAGAACGGCTGGTATGGGTATTAACACTTTTATTAATTAGGAAAGAACAACGTTTCGACCTTCCTGGGTTCTCTCCTTATCAATAAAAGTGTTAATACCCATACCAACCGTTCTAAGATACATTTTTATTTCAAATAGGTTTCTCGTCATCGATAAGATATGAAATGTTCATTTGACATAAAAAAACAGAGGTGAGGGTTTAGTTATTTTAGAGGAAGAGCACGTATTAAACGATAAACGACTTTAATTATTTGATAAAATGTATATAATTGATTAGAAAAGTGAGTTTAATTAATTGACAAGAAGTGTACTTTTGAAGCAAGGTGTAAATCTAGCTGTATAGATGAAATTTTCAACAGAAGGGAAATGTGGATTAACTTGGAGGAGAGAAATGTACAACTGAAGGGAGATATGGATTTAGGCTCATATAATTGCTGTCAAACTGAATGTAGACAGTTATTTTTTAGACCTCACATTTAAAACTAACATTATTAGAGAGAAGTTGGTTTGTCATGTGATAAAGGTTACTCAAAGCATATAAATAATTATTCGGAAAAATATATGGATTTTTATATAACAAAAAGGTCCTTATTTATCACAACTCATATATTTCAAATTTAAAAAAAATATTGGCACTGTAAACCTCACAAAGTTATATTTGTTTTAAAAGAATGATATTGGTAGATCTTTATTTTTTATCTTCATAGATATTTTCTGTATTTCGTTGTAGATACTGTCTGTGATATGCCAAAATATTCCTTGTGCAACGTTCTAGATACTGTCTGTGATATGCCAAAATATTCCTTGTGCAACGTTCTAGATACTGTCTGTGATATACCCAAATATTCCTCGTGCAACGTTGTAGATACTGTCTGTGATATACCCAAATATTCCTCGTATAACGTTGTGGATACTGTTTGTGATATTCACAAATATTCCTCGTATAACGTTGTGGATACTGTCTGTGATATACCCAAATATTCCTCGTATAACGTTGTGGATACTGTGTGTGATATACACAAATATTCCTCGTATAATGTTGTGATTACTGTCTGTGATATTCACAAATATTCCTCGTGTAACGTTGTAGATACTGTCTGTGATATACCCAAATATTCCTCGTGTAACGTTGTAGATACTGTCTGTGATATACCCAAATATTCCTCGTGTAACGTTGTAGATACTGTCTGTGATATACCCAAATATTCCTCGTATAACGTTGTGGATACTGTGTGTGATATACACAAATATTCCTCGTATAACGTTGTGATTACTGTCTGTGATATTCACAAATATTCCTCGTGTAACGTTGTAGATACTGTCTGTGATATACCCAAATATCCCTCGTATAACGTTGTGGATACTGTCTGTGATATATCCAAATATTCCTCGTATAACGTTGTGGATACTGTCTGTGATATACACAAATATTCCTCGTATAACGTTGTGGATACTGTCTGTGATATTCACAAATACTCCTCGTGTAAAGTTGTAGATACTGTCTGTGATATACCCAAATATTCCTCGTATAACGTTGTAGATACTGTCTGTGATATACCCAAATATTCCTCGTGTAACGTTGTAGATACTGTCTGTGATATACCCAAATATTCCTCGTATAACGTTGTTGATACTGTCTGTGATATTCACAAATATTCCTCGTGTAACGTTGTAGATACTGTCTGTGATATTCACAAATATTCCTCGTGCAACGTTGTAGATACTGTCTGTGATATACCCAAATATTTCTCGTGTAACGTTGTAGATACTGTCTGTGATATACCCAAATATTTCTCGTGCAACGTTGTAGATACTGTCTGTGATATACCCAAATATTCCTCGGGTAACGTTGTAGATACTGTCTGTGATATACCCAAATATTCCTCGGGTAACGTTGTAGATACTGTCTGTGATATACCCAAGTATTCCTCGTCTAACGTTATAGATACTGTCTGTGATATTCACAAATACTATTTATGTTGCCTCGTATATACTGTTTGTGAATTCCACAAACATTCTGTTTAGTGTAGAAGATATTGTAAATGTTAATTGCAGATAACATTGGTATTTGACACTTTAATGAAATTACATTATTTGCTAAGATGTATATGTATATATATAATATTACTGTTTGAAATACTTGAGAAAAATGTCAATGGAATAAAAAACAACTGTGTTTCTGTATATAAATGGAACTTAACATGATCTTAACTTAAAGGCAAAACCTTTAAATGTGATAGTCCATTTTCTACATAAAACAGTAGATATTGAACCATAATTTAAATATATATAAACACGGTCCAGAAAACAACTGAAATGATTATCTCTCTACTTTTTTAAAAGAAAATTTAAAACAAGTAACTGTAGAAAGCATGAATAGAGAGACTCTGTCATTAGTGACAATATTCTATATGTAGAATGAAGAATTTAGAATCGGTCTCGTATTA
The DNA here is from genome assembly GCF_004210375.1 of Tachypleus tridentatus. Taxonomy (NCBI): domain Eukaryota; kingdom Metazoa; phylum Arthropoda; class Merostomata; order Xiphosura; family Limulidae; genus Tachypleus; species Tachypleus tridentatus. The sequence goes on along the minus strand of NC_134830.1, from coordinate 30,696,214 downwards.
TCATTGGTAGATGAAAGTTTATGAATTTATATGCTATACTTACATCAATGAGGCAGTCTTTCAACTTCTACCTTATGTTTTCATTGACTGAAGGCCCGGCATGGCCAGGTGGTTTAAGGCGTTCGAATAGTAATCTGAGAGTCGCGGGTCCAAATCCCCGTCGCACCAAACATGCTCACCCTTTCAGCGGTGGACGCGTTATAAATTGACAGCCAATCCCACTATTCGTTGATAAAAGAGTAGCCCAAGAGTTGGCGGTGGATAGTGATGACTAGCTGTCTTCCCTCTAGTCTTACACTGCTGAATTAGGGATGGTTAGCGCAGATAGTCCTCGTGTAGCTTTAAGCCAAATTCAAAAACAAACAAACAAACATTGACTGAAGAGACGTTATATCTTATATTACCAACAGTTGAAGAGCCATCCAACTTCTACACTAAGAATCACTCAATTGAAGACATCTAATTTTATATATATTTTTTCCCTTAACAGTTGATTTTTAAAACTTTCGCTAAAAGATACACGCAGGGTATGTGTGACTAGTTGTTCTTTATTTTGAACTGATGGACTACAAGGAAAGCAGTTAGACAACACTACCTATACCCCAGCTCTTGGGTCACGTATGTCTGACTAAATAGTGAGGTTTTATTGTCATTTTTACAATGTGCACAAAACCCCAAAGTGAGAAGAGTCTTGTTTGTTTGTTTTTTTAATTTCGCGCAAAGCTACTCCAAGGCTATCTGCACTATCCATCCCTAATTTAGCAGTGTAAGACTAGAGGGAAGGCAGCTAGTCATCACACCCACCGCCAACTCTTGGGCTACTCTTTTACCAACGAATAGTGGGATTGACTGTCACATTGTAACCCCCCCCGATGGCTGAAAGGACGAGCATGTTTTGTGTGACAGGGATTCGAACCCGCGACCCTCACATTACCCGTCGAATACCTTAAACCACCTGGCCATGCCGAGCCGCAGTGAGAAGAGAGCAAGTTTGTGTGGTAATGGGACGCAGACCAAGAATGTTCGCATTTACAGTTCGGGCACGCTATCCACATGGTCACACCTGTCTTTACAGACAGTAATTACAGATTAATTAAAGTTCATTTTACACTTTCAGTGCTTGATGAATTATTAGGGGGTCTGAAATAATGAAACTCTTACCCTTTTGTATTTTCCTTTTATTAGAACTATTAATCACAAACTAAAAAGATAGTAGCATGTGCTTTATGTATACGCTATAAACAACGTGGAAGCTGAGACAGCGAACATGCTTGAAATCAATACGTAACCTTTTCTCAATGAGACAGAGTGAAAGTTGATTCTATGGCACAGTGTCATTATAAGAATGATTCGAGCATTTGTGTGTCAAACCCAAACTGCCCTTCCATGTACACGGCTTTCACGGCTCTTCCCGTTCCACACGACTTACTTTAAGCTCGCCTGAAACTAAATCATTATTACTATCATAACGCCCAACCACTAAACGTCTGCGGGGTTGAAGAGAAACAAAAGATTCTGAGCACCTCAGGTTGTTTCGAGAGATTTAAAACCTAAATTACCGCGAACCAGATTAGAACCAGGATTCGGGGACACAAAATAACTTAAGCGGTTTTACCTTTTTTTTTTCAATTCCACTTGAGTTTAACAAACCGTTTCTAAGCATTACGTTAGGTTTATGAAAGTAAATAATAATCACATAGAAATTAAATTGTACATATAATGTTCTCTAATTCAATAAATCCTTTAAATTTTAAACAAAGAATGATACAAAGAACTAAGAAGTTGTAACGACACATGAAGGGTTTGGCAAATATTTGTACTATTTCAAACACACAAATTCTATCTGATGAGGTCTATCTACTTTTAAACCCATTTTTATGAACTGTTTACGCACCAAACTACTTGTGAACCACGGTAATTACAGAATCCTTAATAACATATAAGCCACATAGAAATATTAAACAAAAGTGTTATCACTATTTCAATCAATCCCAGTAATTACTACTGAGTCTTTCTGTATAGTTTGCACATAGAGTGAGTGAGCTCAACTGATATTTGATTGCGTTGAGTGGTATGAAAGATGAAACACATAAACTTAGTCAATATAGGGATCCCACTGGTACTGAATGGTACTAAATCAGGCTGGCAAATTTAATCTTTAAGACCCCTTTAGTGTCCTTAATGTGTGATTAGTCAAAATCAATTCTTGAGCCTACGAGGGTCATTATGTTTTTAATTGTTCATGACACTGATTTCTATAACACCAGGCAAGGCGTAGCCAAGTGGTTATTGTCCGGATGTAAATGTTTGGAGGTCCAATGGGTCGATTCATGGAACTGTTTAAGACACTTCTCACTTTCAGATCTGGTCGCCTTATAATAATGGCAGTCAACCCCGTTATTCGGTTAAAAGAACAAACCACGCCTTTGTTCTGATTGGCTGAGTTGGTCACTTGCCTTTCTTCTGGTTAGTAGTTTAAAATAAGGAACGACACAGCCATATGTGAATCTGAGAAATCTTTCATTCAGCCATTTGGCTGTCATGCGCATAAAGCCAAAGATGTTCAGCCATTCAGGCTGAACCTTTCAATTCTCTTACCTTTATGATTATCCAAATCTCAACACCTTTCAATTTTATTACCTTTATGATTATCCAAATCTCAACACGTGTCAGAAAACGAATCCATTCGGCAAAATGTGTAAGTTTACATTTGTCCGTTACCACATTATTTCTGTATGGTAAAATGCAAAGAAACAACTTTTACAATTCTCTACCAACTCTTCGATAAATCGTTGATACTGTTATTTTAAACGATCTTTATATGGCGACCTTTAATTATCCAATATATCATTTACTGTGTCAAAGAACCTCTAAAGTTAGTGGTGAGGTGTGTGTTATGATGTGACGTTTTTAACACGTGATAAATGTGAACATATGTTTTGTCGTTTTATACAAAGACTAATTTGGAAATGCGCACTAAATATAACAAGACTTGTATTTCGGATGCCCGAGTAAATCATTTTCTTATCAGTTAAGAAAAATAAGGCGAAAAAAAAAATAACGAACAGAGATTCTATACGAACAAGCAGAGGAACCCAAACATCCACGTGAAGGCGAGGGGCAAATGGCGCTAATCATAAAAGTCTTTTAAAGTAGTCTATAACAAACAATCACATCAATAGTTACAATCGATTACAAGAGTAAAAATTACTTGTGTAGCAACCTTAAAACTCAGATTTTCTGAATAATTTTAGTATTTCATATATCAAAACTGGAAACGTTTCTTCCATATGCAATTCTCTTTTATGGTGATGGAAAGAAACAACAGTGGACTATTTGTTATGTTTTTCTTATATTATTAGTATTACCAACATACAGTAAACAAGGATAATGTAAATACTTAAAGTATATGCTACCAGTATCTAGTTAGGTGTAAGATTGACTCAGTTGGAAGCCATCAGCTTTGGAGAGATAAATTCATTAGTTTCCTTCGTTCAACCTAAGTATTCGTCAAACTTCCTCTGGAAACTTTACGATACTCTTTACAAACCTTTCAACTAAGTACTTTGTTAAACTACTTAAGTTGTTTTACGTCTTGAAGTAAACCGAGGTAAGACAGAAGCACCGTCTGAAGTGCAATTTTACCAAGGGAATTAAACACACTGTTTTCTCTACAGCAGAGTTAAACCTCTTCCATTTGTGTTCAGATTGTAAACAAAATCGAATTAAAGTCCATACAGACGCTATAAGCAAAGTATGTTGAACAAACTTATTATGAGTATAAAGAGACGATAATGTTCTTTGAACCAGGCTTCTTGTTTTTTTTAATGTTTCAGTGAACAGCAGTATCATAAAGGGAAGGCCACCTACGCATGTCGACAGACGAACGGACATACGCCAACGTATTGTGCCATTGATGAACCAGAAAACCTAAAACACTGGTGATCAGTCGAATTGATCAGCCTTCTTTCTAAGGATATGTTTCATAAACATCTACGTAAGCAGAGTTTGCTAAGATAGAAAGGGTGGGTCTTGACCGTTTTATCAAACTCTTTCAGTAAACGTTGAAACTCGAGCCAAAACAACATCAAGAAATCTTGGTTACTCAAACGTCTGAATCTAATGTTTCAGCATTTTACATGGAAGAACTGCTTTCACTTCACGTGATGCAAAATATTCCTCTTCCCTGCTGTGTTGAATTTCATTTTAAAAAGTAGCCTCGTACAGAGCAAAGTTAATACTAGGTGCGTGTACTTCGCATTAATAATTACCTCTTACAACATTTAGACTAACAAACCATCAGTGTAGTGAAACATGGAATAAGTCTTATATATATATAAAACACCTCACTTATAAATACGTGTAAAAACAGGGCTAATTTTGTAAAGTCCATATTGTGTATCTATCTGCCATAAAATACTTAAATAATATAATGAATCATCGTTATATTAATTTACGTATTTTATGACATAGTATTCATAAGACAACATTAAACGTAAATTAAATAACATTAATGATTATTCATACTTTAAAGAGCAACAACTAAAAGAAATGGACTTTTTATCTAATATTTTATAAGAGGATAAACAGTGACTGAATTCCCTAAAGACAATTTAAGATACGTAACTCGCATCCATCGCAAGATAACAACAGCTTTGGGCCCGGCATGGCCAAGTGGTTAGAACCGAGCATTCAACTCGTAATCTGAGGGTCGCGGGTTCGAATCCCCATCACACCAAACTTGCTCGCCCTTTCAGCTATGGGAGCATCATTATATGGTGGTCAATCTCACTATTTCTCGGTAAAATAGTAGCCCAAGAGTTGGCGGTGGGTGGTGATGACTAGCTGCCTTCCCTCTAGTCTTACACTGCAAAATTAGGGACGGCTAGTGCAGATAGCCCTCGTGTAGCTTTCACGAAGTTCAAAACAAACAAACAACAGTTTTGTGTACCTGAACTACACTTTAAGTAAAATATGATCTAGATGACCAGGTACGAGACCCCCTAAGACTCATCCATCCATAATTTTGAATTGTTTACCGGATGCATAACACGGTTTGAACTTTAGACCTTTCATATATAGTCTGACACGTTAACCACTAGGCTAGGTCCAAAAGCAATACGTGTAATTTCATCAAGAAAAGATAATAAAACATTCATCCACTTATAAAATTTAGCGGACTTTAAGCCCTTAGAGAAAACATGAAAGTTGTTAAATATTTATTATCGCTCAGTAGGCTTCGTCGATGTCACTCGAGACATTCGCTACTATCAGTCATACATATTTCATTTTTAATGCTAATTTTTTAATGTATTTGCTCGCAAAGAAGTTTCGTTTATTTGTGAAAGATAAATTCAGGAGTAGCACCAGGGAATTGAGATTGATTTTACCAAGAATCTTTAATTTAAGTAATAGCTTCTGAGCAATTATTTTTTATTATTTTAGATTTTTTTTTTCAAAACCCCAGAAGTAATATTTATCAACGTTAAACAACGTAATGTCTGATGTCTTTCAAATAAATAACTTTCAATTATCTAAAATATATCCATATAAATTACTCTCTCTTTCACACTAATTAGAAATATCTAACGTTGTAGAACATTTCAATATTTTAAGATTTAGGTATAACTTTGTTTACAAACATTTTAGTTTAAAAAAAACAACAAATTATTTTCTTGTTCTAAATTCATTTTCATAAACTAGATAAATAAAAACTAATATTTTTGAAGTGTAAATGTTTTTCTGAAGGTTTTTGTTTCTTGCTTTTGTCTGATATAAGAAAAACGACGAAGACAACTAGAAGACGATGACGACAGCAGTTATACATCATCACTGTGATTTGTGTCCAAAATTTATTGCCAAGATCCAAGGGAAACTTACAAATCTTGTTCCTTGTAGGAAAAAAAGAATAAAAAACAAAAAAGAAATTTGTCTTAACTTCTCTGAAGTACAATTTTTCACGATCTGAGATCGTTTCTAACCACGAAAAGTTTCAGTTTCCCACATGCTTAATTCACTAAAAGCCTCTAAACAAAGTTCATGAATAATACAACACAAGGGAAGGACTTGCTTTAATTTTCTAAATTTAACTATACTTTGAAACTTTATTTGTACAAAACAATTCACGATATAAAAGATATACACAAACACAGAGAGAGAGAGAAGGAGGCATATTTATAGGTAGAAAGATGGATTGAAAGGCATATATAGACAGAAAACTACAGAAAGATTTAAACAAATAAGAAGAGAGAAAAGAAGGCACATTAAAATAGACAGACATGGATCTATATAGGTAGAAGAAGACATAAACAAAGAGACATAAGAAAAATCATTTTAACCGAAAGAGAGAGAAAGAGAAGGACAGAAATACATCTAAATAGAGAGAGAAAAAAAGTTATATAGAATAAAATATAGTTATAAAGGCACATAAACGGACAACTAGGCAAACTACATGAATAGGTTAGCAAATACATAACATTAAATTAACTTATTAAGAGTGATTTATATTTTGACTCGATAATATTACGAGTTTAAAAATTAGGATTGATAAAAAATACAGTTTGTGTAAATTACTGTTATTTGACGTATGTTTAGTCTATTGTTTATAGGGTATATTTGTTTTTCTTGTCCTTGTTGTTTAATACAAAACTACACGATAGGCTATCTGTGTTCTGCCCACCAAATGTATCAATTTCCGAAATGCTTTGTTATTAGCCTTCCGATTTACCGCTGAACCACTAGGGAACATGTTTAACAATAACGTTTGAAATTCATTTGTTAGATTCTGTCGACTAGGATATTAAAATTATAATAAATTATCGAAATAGACAGTGAGAAACACGAACTTGTTATAAGAATTCACTTCGAATAATAAGAGTGATTTGTTTTTTTTTAATTTCGCACAAAGCTACTCCAGGGCTATCTGGAGCTGAACAATATGGGTGGGTGGGTGTTTCCTTACAGCAAAGCTACATCGGGCTATCTTCTGAGCTTACCGAGGGGAATCGAACCGCTGATTTTAGCGTTGTAAATCCGAAGACATACCGCTGTACTAGTAGGGTACTAGTAAGATTAATACTGAAGGTAAATAGAAAGAAAGAGATAGAAAAGTTTTACTGTCAGGTTAATCACGATTATTGATGTATATTTGTTTGTTGTTAGGTGAAATTCCATATGAGGGAATATTTGTGCTCTACTCACTACGGGTATCGAAACCCAATATTTTTACTTTAAGCCTACAGACCTACCGATGAGCCACTCCAGTGGCACTATTATGAAAGGATCGAGCTTCATATTGCACTCTTAAAAAGTAAAGACGCATTTATTTTGGAGATCCAATTGAATAACGGGTCTCTTTAAAATACATTTTATGTTTTATGTTTCGCACTCGGTATCCATGTGTACTTATAAGGCAGTGAAACTGAGAATCTTAATAACGGATACTGAAATGTTACACAGTGGAATAGCCAACAGGTCAGCTTGTTCTCGAACTATGTTACTGTTAAAATAAATCCTGGTCATCATATATCTCAATGCTTAAACATTATGAGAAGCATTCAGAGAAAACAACGTGATTTCAAAACGAGTGATGAACTGTCATAGAGATTAGCTCCATTTTATGGTGGATGTTCGTTCTTAACAATTGCTATTACGTACTGACTTGAAATACGATAACTGGGAAACCCAACGGTTACGTGCTGTTAACTGGCACAAATGTAGAGAAGCGAGACCATTAATTAAATGTATACGCGTAAAAATTTAGTTTTCATATGAATTTATGGTAACAAGAAAATCAGCGACAAAAATAAGTTCATAAATCAAGTCAATTTCAGTCTTTTTTTTTTTTTTTTGCTGAAAAGAAATTCAATAATCCATCACTCCAGTGTAGCTTTTTTCTCTCCTGTTTCTGGTGTGAGATATAAAGCTAAACATAATCGCTGTATGAGTTTATTTAAAACTAACTAAATACTATGAAACACATATCTGAGTAATGATGAACTACAAGTGACCAGCTACTAGCATCTTTTAGCATCCTGTGTAGATAGTCTTTCCAAAGAAAGGGCGTTTCCGGTTTTATATCACGAACATTAAACAAATAACACAAAAAGCTGCACTTTATCACCTGTAGTCCTCCCGTTTCGAGTTTCGATACTTGCGGTTGTCAGAGTAAAGACAGCTTAGCGTGGAGATTTGCGCTAACTTCAACATACATTTAACTTTTTCTTTTCGGTAATAACGAAATTCGTATGCGTTATATTACATCATCTACCATTAAACTAATTACATGTTTGAATACATCTGTTATCAGTTTTAAGCATACTTGATTGACAAATTAATTTGAATATCAAAGTCAATGTCAGTACTTCTATCTATAATTTTTAAACAAAACATATTGGAATGAAATCTTTTGTTTTCTTTTGCATTCCCTGTAACTAATGATACTTTTGGAAGTAAACACGTAACATTACAATTATGCCTGAATATTTTACAGTGAAGACTAAACGTTAACTTTTCTACCTATGCTAGGCATAAGTAAATAAAAAAAAATGATTTTGATCAACTGTCACAGAGATTCTCCTTGAACGAAGTTATTTTTTCTTTATGTTTTTATTCACGGTGAATCATGTCTTTTCCCTACAGTTTGTTTGGTCATCGTTTTCATAATTAGTACCAGTTTTTTCGAGATCACAAACGTAACCAACTCATAAAACAACAAACCGCAACAAATGATTTCAATAGATGTAAAATAACGTTTCCTTGTTTTCTCAATGCATCAAATAAGCGCGAGAAGCCATATGAGAAAGAATAAAAGCTATAAAAAACACAGCTTTCGACAGGTTAGACGAACTAAACAGACCAATTTTTAATCATATGTGGTGCTGTTTTATAGGTTCTGAAAGAATTCATGAAATTTCTAAAGCGACAGATACGACAGATAGACAGATAAAAATCAACTACTATGGCTTCTGAAACGCCTTCTTCTTAGAGTGATGGGAACTTTAAACATAACTGTCATCCAGAGGTCCTAAATTCAAGGAACAGACATACGTGAACCTTCATAGAAGTTGTTTTGAACAACGTTTATCGTGTCTATCCAACGAACCGAAGTTCGTTCTTCATCATCTGAAAGACTGTACAAGTAGCATCTGGTTTGAATAAAATCATCATAGCGATAAAAGAAGGCTTACGGGTCATCAATTCAGGACATCCTAAAATAATTGGCAAGGAAAGACGCTAAAACAAAAATAAAACATCTCTTATTTTCAGTCAATGATCTCATGTACGAGCACGTCGAAACCTCTCAAAAATGTTCTTGTCAAAACAGCTTATGGCATTTTTCTCACTTTAGAAGATCAGAGACAATTTCATTTTTTATATATAATGGCACCTTAGACTCTTACACATTCGTATATGAAAAAACAACAAATATTTATCGTCGAGAAGACCAAACAAGTCTTCGAGCATTTTTTTTTTTCAAATACGAATATAAAGACTATAAAATTCGCTCAATGCTAGATAAATATACATACAACACTTTTTATGAACTCAATAAAATGACTGGTTGTTTAAAGCTTCTTCGTAATGCATTTCGCTACCAACTTTTGTTAGAGGGTTTTTTGTTGTTCTGTTAAAATGTCCCAGGGTTGCAGGTTCGAATCTCCGTCACACCAAACGTGCTGGCCCTTTCAGCAGTGGGGACGTTATAATGTGACTGTCATTCGCATTATTCGTAGGTAAAAGAGTAGCCCAAGAGTTGGCAGTGGGTGGTGATGACTAGCTGCCTTCCCTCTAGTCTTACACTGCTAAATTAGGGACGGCTAGCGCAGATAGCTCTCGTGTAGTTTTGCGCTAAATTAAAAAACAACAACATAACTTTCTCGTACAGTTACGCAGAACTCTATCTCTGCATAGCTGTTTCTAAAAAATTTGAGCTGATACATTAGTAGGAAAGCAGCTAGTCAACAGCACCTACCACCAACTCTTGAGATACTTTATCTGGCCAAATAGTGTAATTTGACTATCACTCTTATAACACACCAATAGCCACAACGTTCCGATCATTTATTTGTTGCAACTGGATGTAAACTATGTACCCTCGGATTCACAGTCCCAACACGCTTCCATTAAGACACGCCTGGTTCATACATTGATAAACACTTTAATATGTTATATTATTATGCTTATACCACAGTCCACTGATAAACACTAGTATAGGTGGATTATGCATGTTCTAAGTTAATAGGTTATTGCGCTAAACTACAAAACAATATCACTTTACTAGTGCTGCTATATAACAGAATGTCTTTTTCATAATTTTAATATTCAAAAGCATAAGCAGTTCACACCTTAAAAATGTTGTTCTATCTACTTTAAACACCCCTTGTTTATTTATTTGTTTGTTAAATTTCGGCCCGGCATGGCCAGTTGGTTAAGGCACTCGACTCGTAATCCGAGGGTCGCGGGTTCGAATTCCCGTCACACCAAACATGCTCACCCTTTCAACCGTCGGGGCGTTATAATGTGACGGTAAATCTTGCTATTCGTTGGTAAAAGAGTAGCCCAACAGTTGGCGGTGGGTAGTAGTGACTAGCTGCTTTCCCTCTAGTCTTACATTGCTAAATTAAGGACGGTTAGCGCAGATAGCTTTGAGCGAAATTAAAAAAACAACAACAAACTTGTTAAATTTCGCGTAAAGCTACTTAAGGGTTATCTTCTTTAGATTTCTCTAATTTAAAGATAATATAATATATTAGAGGGAATTATTAGAGGGAAGACAACTATTTAACACCACTAACTCTTGGAATATATTTTACCAACGAAAGGTGAGATTGTTCATCACATAATAACGCTTGCATGTCTGAAAAAAAAGAGCATGTTTGGTAACAGGATTTGAACCCGCAATTCACAGCTCATGAGTCGAGTACACTAACCACCAGGTAATTGTGGGAGACTTTACAAGCACGTGGTTTTTTTTACCTTCTTTTCCCTCATTGATTTCTGAATGTGGTCAGAAGTGTAAGAACTGTTAACTTTTCTTAACTTCGAATCACTTTTCAATATCTCGTTAACACTACCAGGAGATATGTCCAGCTTCACCACTACGTTTCTGTGTGAAAAGGCCTCACCTTGAAGATGAGGCTGTTTCCCAAGTGGAACTGCATATAACAAATATGAAATCGCAATGAACCAAATATATGGGTACTAAACATGTCGCCCTTGGCGCCACGGCTGGCACGTGCGACGACACCCCACTGCATTAACGCATACAAATTTTTCTTATCAAGTACATTTAACTCTCTATTCACGTTTTTTAAATGCGCCTTAAAACATTTTTCCCATTATAAACCAAGTCTATGGTTATGTAAACAGAGAATATGTGTAATTCTAAGCAGCATAAATACTTGTTTGTTTGCTGAATTGCGCAGAAAGCTAATTGATGACTACTTACGCTATCCGTAGCTAATTTTCTAGTGATAAACTAATAGGAAGCGAAATAGTCAACACCACTCACCACAAAATGTAGCCTTTTCTTCATCAACAAATAGTGGTAATGACTGCCATATATGACGGCCGTACTGGTGTGCGAACAATTTCAGTAGTAAGGTTCGATCCCGCACCTTCAAATTGCGAGTCAAGTACCCCTAACAATTAGTCTATGCGTACTTGTGAGTACTTGTAAGGATAGTGAATACAAGAATTAATGTACGTTTACCGCATTGTATTACGGAGTACAAGAATGTATGTATCTCCACCATATTAAGTTATTGACTACAAAATCATGTTTCTCTACCACATTGAATTATAGAACACATGGAAATGATGTTTCAACATTCTGTCCTCGTAAACTTAATACATTTTGAAATTAAATAACCCTGAACAATAGGTCTTACAAAAGGAAGTTAAGTAATTTTAAGTCCGTAACTTGTTAAACCTTTCGATTTCATTTATCTTTCACGAAGTTTTATTATAATGCATAATAGGTGTTTTCACTAGTATAAACTGTAATACTAATACTCATTGTACCGTTTCTAATAAAGACATTTTACTGCATGTCTTCCTCTTCGCTTTATGATTTTAGTGCATAGCTCTGTCTACCATGGGGAATCAAACTCCGGACTTTAGCCTTATATGTATGTAAGCTTACCGCTGATCCACAGGGAGAGAAATTTCCCAGTTCTATATAATGATATCATTAGTTGTTTTTTATTAGAATGAGTTGTTTTTTTTCATTGATCTCAGAGATGTATAATACGTTTTTCTAACCTAAGCAGACTTTCGGTATGTAACAAAATTAATATGACAAGACTTTCTCAAAGCACTTCTTAACTTTTGCTTTATAAAAGTCAGGTGCTAAAAAAGACATTAACAAATATTTTACATCTATTTCACTTTCCTTTCGGTGCCAATTAATTGCAATAATAATACCTCCAGAGCAGATTCAACATTTTCACTCCAAAAATATAAAATTTTATGATTATTTGACAAAATAGTTTCGTTTGTTTGGAATTTCGCTCAAAACTACACGAGGGCTATTTGCGCTAGCCGTCCCTAATTTAGCAGTGTAAGACTAGAGGGAAGGCAGCGAGTCATCATCACTCACCGCCAACTCTTGGGCTATTCTTTTACCAACGAATAATGGGATTGACCATAACATTATAATGCTCCCACGGCTGAAAGGGCGAGCATGTTTGGTGTGATGAGGGATTCGAACCCGCGGCTCTCAGATTACGAGTCGAGTGTCTTAACCACCTGGCTATGTCGGGCCTTTGACAATATGTAACAAACAATATTTATTTAATTATGCAATGGCAAACAACTATGCAAAATTGGAGATAGAGATAAAACCTTAAACCTCTTTTTTCACAACCAGCAAAACAGAAAGAATGATAGTTAAGAGATTTAATTAGGTACTCTTGTATTTAATGAGGTGGAACACGCAGTAGCTTATTAGATCGATATGTTGTTTATATAATACCGTATTTAATAATAGTTTATGTTGATCCTTCTTTGTTTAATTAAAATAAACGATGAGTATTGAATCCAGTCAAAGCCTCTTTTTATGAATTAGTCAGTCTCTAACCCTTTAGAAAATGACATTTTTAAACCCAAATATTTACATTTGATTTCGTGTTTTTGTTGTTTTTACAATTTGTCTGGTTCAGATATTTAGGTAAAACTGTATATTTATGCACAAGAGATATCTGCTTATAGTCGTCCATAATGCATCCACGATCCAATTGCTGAGCAAAGTATGTTTTTGCTGTAAAAGTTTACGAACTTTAAATCTTCGGATTAAAATGTCTGGCACATAACAACTGAGCAACGTTCCAATCACTATTTTTTACAGACACATATAAATATATATATCAGTAACTAAAATAAAATGGTCGTTAAAATAACAATTCTCATCTCTTTGTTTCCTGATGAGTCAGGAAAAAGATTATGTACTTGTAACATTAAAATCTGGGATTTAATTCCCAGTGGTGGACAGAATTTAGGTGGCTCATTGAGTAGCCTTGCGCTAAAACGAAATAAACAAACACAACTCATTTAGCTACAAATAAACCTTTACGACCTATAATGTGCTTATTAATTACCTCCGTCACCGAAAGTGGACGAAGGTTACGTTTACATTCTTTAGTGTGTGTGTATGCTAGTTTACGTGTTTGTCAGCATGATTTCTCTAAAAAACCGGCTGCAGGGATTTGGACGAAAGTTGGTATACATTTGGACTAGGATACAGCTTCTAAGTGGTTAGTCTTAGGAGGGTCAAGATCAAAGGTAAAGGTTACAGCAAGGTCACAAAAATAAAAAAAATCCCTATTTGTTAACATGTAATATGTAGACTAATTTTTATACTATTTTTGCTGTATAGCTCAGTTAAAAATGACCAAATTTTGATGAAACGTGATATATTGTTGCTCATTGTCCTGCCGAAAGTGGTCCGTGTGCGTTGAAAACAAAGAACATATTTTCATATTTCTTGAGAGCTGAATATCATCAAGTGAGCGTCCCTGTATTTAATTTATGCAATGTTTTCCACGTAGTACATTCAGTCAGTCGTCCAAGTTATTTACAAGAATAATGTACTGAAAACAGGTTTGCTAACGTATTCCGCATTTTAAAAAAATCGTGTATTTCTCAACAACTGTCATTAAATAATAGATCATTTTGAAAATTTAAAGAATATTTAATCCCATAAAGCTAAAGCTTTATTATTTTACAAATTAGAACTAAAACTAATAAATCAATATATCAGGAAATTTACTTCAGTTTGAGAGGTCCATTTTCAGCTAGTTAAGACGAACTTAAATAAATGTTCAAATATTTGAATTTCTAAGAGTAAATAACAAAGAAACACTCATCTATCGATCTTTTATGCGAACTGTATCACCCAGTTTCTCGCTAGTTTAGCTTTCATAAATATAAACTGAACAATAACAATTATAACATATAAGAATATCGGTAGTAATAACAATGGTAAAATGTTGAATATGTACTTAAAACTGTATTTAACTTGGCAGTTACCTCAATAAAGATATAAGTGCATGGATTTTATATTAACAATACACATATTGTGTTTCTTCAGGATTCAATAATATTCACGAAAATTCATAGGAGTCTTTTTGTTTGTTTTGTTTGTTGTTGTTTTTTAATTTCGCACAAAGCTACTCGAGGGCTATCTGTGCTAGCCGTCCCTAATTTTGCAGTGTAAGACTAGAGGGAAGGCAGCTAGTCATCACCACCCACCGCCAACTCTTGGGCATTTCTTTTACCAACGAATAGTGGGATTGACCGTCACATTATAACGCCCCCACGGCTGGGAAGGCGAGCATGTTTGGCGCGACGGGGATGCGAACCCGCGACCCTCGGATTACGAGTCGCACGCCTTAACAGGCTTGGCCATGCTGGGCCTCATAGGAGTCATTTCAATTCCTATCAAATACGTGAGTCGTTTTGCATACAGAATAGACTTAATATTTTCAAAACAGTCATAATTCCTTTAGTCTTCGGTACACAAAAATGATATATTTTACGCAAAAAATAGCACTAATATTTAATTGAGAAACAAAAAGAATTGCACTTATTGTTGTTGTTGTTGTTTTAAATTAAGCACAAAGCTACACAATAGGCTATCTGTGCTCTGCCCACCACGGGTATCGAAACTCGGTTTTTAGCGTTGTAAGTCCACAGACATACTGCTGAGCTACTGGGGAGCTGCACTTATTAACATCAGCTGAAACTCAAGTTGACAAGAAAATGGAAGTTGTCAGTTCCACTACACGAATGAGGAACACACCTTGAATTAGCAGGTTCCGCTGTTGTTGTTTTTTTATCTGTTTCCAAGATATACCGATAACCACATAACAATTTCGTGGTTATAAACTATTATTTTATTTTTATATGTTTATGCCAGAAGCAGAAGTAACATCTTTTAAACTTTTCAAGTACAGCCCTGTTTTAAAACATCTTCAGGAAAAAAGATCAGGTGCAAGCTATTTTAATCAGAGCAAGACTACTCACGGTTTTCATACACCTTACTAGATTCATCAGTGGTATGGCCAGGTGGTTAGGGCATTTAACTTTCAATCTGAGGGTCGCGAGTTCGAATCCCCATCACACCAAACGTGCTTGCCCTTTCAGCCGAGAAGGCCTTATAAGGTGACGACCAATCCCACTATTAATTGGTAAAAGAGTAGCCTAGGAGTTGGCAGTGGGTGGTGATGACTAGCTGCCTTCCCTCTAGCCTTACACTGCTAAATTCGGAACGGTTAGCGCAGAAAGCTCTCATGTAGCTTTGCGCGAAATTCAAGAAACAAAAAAACCTGATCAATGATTTCTGGATATCACAAGTGCTCTTTACTAGCTTTCTGACTAAAGTGCTTATTTCAAATGTCCTTTGTTATGAGCTTTACTAACCCTAACTACAGGATATCGTTGCTTTATATACTGATTACTATGATTTTCTTTTCAAACTTCCTGAACGCTAAATGAGTATTGTTTGTGTATTTTTCTTCCTCACCTTTCCGTGATTATTTTCTTATGTTCTAATTTATTCTTTCTAATTTTTAACTCCTAAAATCCTAATTTATCCTTTCCAGTTTTCTAACTATTGGATATTCCTATTTTTATTCTTACTTAGTTTCTGAATGTTGGATATCTTTATTATTTCTTAATAGATTCCTGATTATTGGATATCTTAGTTGATCTTACTAAGTTTCTGACTGCTTATCTTAATTTATTCTTACTAAGTTTCTGACTGCTTATCTTAATGTATTCTTACTACGTTTCTGACTGCTTATCTTAATTTATTCTTACTAAGTTTCTGACTGCTTATCTTAATTTATTCTTACTACGTTTCTGACTGCGTAGCTTAATTTATTCTTACTAAGTTTCTGACTGCTTATCTTAGTTTATTCTTACTAAGTTTCTGACTGCTTATCTTAATTTATTCTTACTACGTTTCTGACTGCTTATCTTAATTTATTCTTATTAAGTTTCTGACTGCTTATCTTAATTTATTCTTACTACGTTTCTGACTGCTTATCTTAATTTATTCTTACTAAGTTTCTGACTGCTTATCTTAATTTATTCTTACTAAGTTTCTGACTGCTTATCTTAATTTATTCTTACTAAGTTTCTGACTGCTTATCTTAATTTATTCTTACTAAGTTTCTGACTGCTTATCTTAATTTATTCTTACTAAGTTTCTGACTGCTTATCTTAATTTATTCTTACTACGTTTCTGACTGCTTATCTTAATTTATTCTTATTAAGTTTCTGACTGCTTATCTTAATTTATTCTTACTACGTTTCTGACTGCTTATCTTAATTTATTCTTACTAAGTTTCTGACTGCTTATCTTAATTTATTCTTACTAAGTTTCTGACTGCTTATCTTAATTTATTCTTACTAAGTTTCTGACTGCTTATCTTAATTTATTCTTACTAAGTTTCTGACTGCTTATCTCAATTTATTCTTACAAGTTTTCTGACCTCTGAGTATCGCGACTCCTTTATTTTGTTTTTGACTGCTGCTTAAATGTATTGTTTCTTACTAACTCTCCAAATCCTTGGTATCATAGCTGTTCTTTACTGGCTTTCTGAATATTAGCTGCAAAAACTATTATTCATCAGCCTTTTAAGTCTTGAATATGTATGTGAATGTACATAAGCTCTGATAAGCTTCCGTATACTTATAATCACTGATTGTAACTGGTCGGAAAAGATGGGAGAGACATAGTACGTAAGAAACATCCAAATTCTTAACACCACTTCACTACACACTGACTGAAATCTAACGTAGTGAAACAGTCATCAGACGGATCACAGCATCAACTGCTAATCCTTCTCTGATCCTGAATAGTCTGTTTACATATTCTTTTTTTGTTTTTCGGTGTGGTGAAAGCTTTACGACAGCTGCGTACGAGAGTATCGAAGGTGATCGACCAGTAAGAACGCGTGAAACTGATGTTTCCAAACGTCTGTCTCACGACAGCTGCTCTTGGTACCGTTATCATCCGAGCTAGCTACCTGCGGAGGTAACTTTCACACAGACAACAGCGATGAAAACATCGTGGCTCTTCGCGGGTGTAAGTGAGTAAGTCCAACGAGAGCGGTGTTGGTAACTTCAAAACATGGCCATCGTTAATTCTTGTTGCTGCGGTCAGTCGTTGAGGAACGGTTGTTTCGCTGCGGGAATTTATAGCTTGGTGAGCTAACCTTTAATTGTTAGCCAGTTTTTTGTTTTCTTCCATGAATGATTACCTCATAGATAGAAAACAAAACGATGATTTAACAGTTCAATAGAGCCGAAATGTTATTTATAGAAACTAAAGATTCCGTGTTAATTTATACCGAATGACACTTTGTGACATGTCAAATTATTCAATATAGTGTGTACTCACACAATCCAAACTAAGTGTGTCATATATAACATTACCAACAGTGTGATCTAACATGCTTAAAAGTTAATTGTTCTCTCTTAATTAACTGAACGTATTTTTCCATGTCTAGAACAAGCAAAAAATAGTGTGAGAGAGATGCGTATGTACAAAAATTATCTTTCCATAAGTAATAGCATCTAACCCTATTAGCAACTTTAATCTGTAGACATTTAACCATATAGTGTAAAAGTTAATATTAAAGCCATAAGTTATGACGCATTGATTGTTTTGATGCAATTTACAAAGTATTAAAGCCGTAAGTCCTGATACATCAGTTGTTTTTATGTATTTACTTAGTACTAAAGCCATACGTTCTGATACATTGTTTTCATGCAATTTACTAAGTATTAAAGCCATAAGTCCTAATACATCAGTTGTTTTTATGTATTTACTTAGTACTAAAGTCATAGGTTCTGATACATTGGTTGTTTTTGTGTAATTTACTCGGTGACTATCACGTTTCAGACAAATTTTGAAGGTACAGGTAATTTTGAAGTTTTTTTTTTATCTCAGTTTGGCTGCCAATACTGCAATTTTTGGAAGTGTCAAAATAGAGACATGAACGTACACTTTAGTTTCTATCTGGACATAAAAAAGTTTGGTGCAAATCAAAAGCAGTGGTGTTTCTGTACTCACCCTCAAATTGTTCGCTTATTGAATATATTCAAAAATAAAATATTACCGCAAATAGATCCAGTTTATTTTTATGAAAAATTAAAAAAAGATATTCATATGTATGGCACCAGTTCCATATGTATGGCACCAGTTCCGTATTATTACGTTAAAATTTCCATTTTATTTTTTTATATAATAATCAGATACATAGTTTGGTAAGCAAGTTTAAAACGGTGCCCCTGGAGTAACCAATACATAATGAACTGAGGTACTCATGTATACTTTGCTTCCTACTTCCCATTCTAAAACGTATTTATTTAAATATATGTAATGTGTCGTAGCTTGTGATGCATAGCAAATGCTTGGCTTGGCTAAATTTCGCTTAAGATGACTGAAACAAATCCCTCTGTCTAATATATCTACGCATCTCTTTCTTATACACGAACTTATGCATTACATACAGTGAAGGCCCGGCATGGCCAAGCGTGTTAAGGAGTGCGACTCGTAATCTGAGGGTCGCGGGTTCGCATCCCCGTCGCGCCATACATGCTCGCCCTTTCAGCCATGGAGGCGTTATAATGTGACGATCAATCCCATTATTCGTTGGTAAAAGAGTAGCCCAAGAGTTGACGCTGGCTGGTGATGACTAGCTGCCTTCCTTCTAGTCTCTAGTCTTACACTGCTAAATTAGGGACGGCTAGCACAGATAGCCCTGGAGTAGCTTTGTGCGAAATTAAAAAACAAACAAACAAACATACAGTGAAAAAAATGCCACAACAGACAAATGTAATATTATCGCTACTAACTTAATAAAAAAAAAACGTTTCCTGTTAAATACGAAATTTTTGAGATACTGACTGGCTTCACTTACGCGTTCTTTCTGGAACAGTCAAATACAATAGAGTTTTAGCACGTCGTATACTCTATGCTAGTTTTTGTTTCAATTGCGTTATATATTTTAATCGGGTTGGACGTGGCCTAGTGGTTAGTGTCTGCACTCCGAAGATCCAAGAATCAGAACATGATGTAACGCTGACAATGCTCTGCACTTGTAGTTATGGGTGTATTAGAGACGTAACAGTCAAACCTTACAACTAGATTAAGACCAGTCATATTGACAGCAGAGACGGGGCAAATAGTGAATGTCAGCAGTCGAATAAAAATAAGGATATTTTATATTTTTATAAAAATGAATACAATAAAAAATACTAAGTATTCGAATACGAATATATTGGAATGTATTCAAGAATGCTTTGTCAGATAACTTGCAATGATATTATAAACAGCAGACGGTAAGATTTCAATAATTTTAAATTTATGAAAAAACTTTATAGACATAAACAAACAAAATTTGGACATATAAAAACATTTCAATACATTTGTTATGATAATATCTACTCAACTAGACGTGAACAGATTTCTTCAGTGTAGAGACATGATTGAAATTATATCTGGACTGCATGCTGTCAATCACAGCCATCAGCCCGTAAACATATGGCACTACATAGCTGGTGGTAGCAATGTTCTGCACCTATGTGAAATCTTTTATCTCTTCAAAAGCTGTCAAAATTGTCACCAAATCTGCAAACATAGTTCTATCATGAAAAGTGAATTTTGATGTACCAGTATCTAGATTATCCAATTTCTCCTGGTAAATCTTCAATAAAGACTTAATCATCGTAACTTCAGTGTTTCATCCTGTTGGTGTTACCGACTGACCTCCGGCCTTTCTCTCAAGTTGGTCAGTTGCTTGCGTTGATTTTTGAATGTAGAATACGTGACTAATGCTTTGGAAGTTACTTTCAGCAGTGGTTCAGCTTTTTTCACGCCATCCCTGAGAGCAAGATATAACGTGCAGTTAAAGAAGGAGTCATGTTTAGAAAGAAATTCGGGTAAATTATCTGCTGATTTAGATTCATCAAAATTTTCATCTTTTGAGTCACTATCTGTAGATGAGCTATCACCATATCTTCTACTAGGTAGTGTTCGTGGTTCAAATCCAGGCAAGAAGAAAGCCTTGGTCATGTTGGATGCATTATCAGATGCCACATAGGACATCCTGTTACTGATGTTAAAAAGTGTTCTTATTTTATAGTACCGAGATACAATGTTATCAGGTGCCAGCATGACTGTTTGCATTTTCCAGTCAAGTATGAAATGACCAGTAACTCCAAGAAAGCTGAGCATTTGTCTGCTACTCCAGATATCAACAATGACATTGATGTTGGATACAAGATGCATTAAGGATATATCGTTTTATTGTACTTCATCAAACTTTCGATCACCGTTGTGGAGTTATGCTTGTCACTGGGAAGAATATACCGAGAACCGTGGACGCTATTATATTTTGGAAATATTTCGACTTCACCATTGATAAGAATTGTAAAATACCAACAATAAAACTGATAGTTTTGTTAATGATGTTCTTCTGAGAAGAGTGTGTAGACTTATGTTCAGTTGATTGTATACAGTACATTGCTTTTGTAAACTGGTGCATCTGGGCCGAAGTACAAGAGCCACATGTAGATTTCTGCCTCATGACTATACCGAGTCTTTTATCTGGTTTGGAACTGAATCTTTTATTGACGGTTCATGGAGAGTATTTTAATCCTATGTTGATACACAAATACACTTTTCTTGACAGGAAGGCTAGCCAGGTCTATTCTTGACTGGCCTTACGCGGTTTATAAGCTTACTTTTTTACTGAGGATGATATCTAATATCCTAGTAGAAATAATAACGTCCACAGTTAATTCTCTGAAGTTGAACGGTTTATAATGTTCGAAATCCATAAATGTTCCTGGTCAGAAATCTGTAGTTTTCCTATTAATAAGCGTTTATCACAATTATAGTTTCCGAGGTTTATAGTATACTGACTGTAGTAGACCAACAATATTATTAAACCGTCTTCCTACATTGCGTTTGTTACGTTTTATAAACTTGAGAGGAGATTTTCTAGAAATTTCAGCTAAGGCAACAATACTGTTATTTTACATAAACACACATCGTACATTGTTGATTCTTATACTCGGGCACCTTATACAAATTTAGAGAACAAGTGGCACTTTCGCAATACACATTTAACAATATAAATTCCATGCATTTATAAATATATATTAAAGTGAAACAAACATAGATATCAAAATAGATATACAATACTAAATCCATTAAATTATATTATTTATAACTAATAGAAAGAAAAGGTTTTTCATCTATCAAATGACGTACGATACTCTTCTCTGTATATAAAACTATTAATTTAAATTTCTGTAGAAGCTTCGTCCCTACGGGAAACTTTCCCATGGGGACAAAGCCTGTACTGAAAGATAAATTAACGTGCTGCGGATGTAATAGTGAGAAAAGTTGACTTACGATATCAAATATTCACTAAATCATTCAGAATGCGAATAGCTAAATTTTCCCTATGAAAGTATTAAAATACAAGTACGAATATTTCTAAAGTTGTATTCGAATGCATTCGAATACGAATACCTCATGTTTGGTGGGCGGTTTGTTCTGCAATCCTAAATTAGTTGTTAGTATGCATGAACCTTGGGCCTCAGACTTGACCGTTTTGCCTATGTGCCATGTGAAGTGCTGTTTAGGTTCAAAATATCAAGTGCTCTCTAACCGATATATCACACATCATGGTTTTAAAATAAGTATTCTGGTAATTCATGTAACAGTCCTCCACTACAGCTGTAACTATAATTATGTTTCATGTATATCATGTGAACAGTGCACAGTAGATTCTAATGCTCTTTCTTATTCATTTAATCACTCTACCTCTGTGCTAATTCAGTTTTGATTACTGAAAATAAAATATTTAATTAACATATATTTCCTTCGACGATGTTCTAAAGATCTACTAGTCTCAGCGTGAAATAGTGTTAGAAATTTCTCATGGTGTTACGTGCGGTAACAAGATGTTTAGTGAAAGAGTGTTAATGGTAGTGACTTTTAGGAAACAATTATTTAATTTCTTGCATCTACAAACATCATTTGGTGGATAAGAAATCGTTATATTTTCCCTATCTTATCTGTGGCTTCATATTTCTTGTAGAACTAAATCATATTTGTTTAGTTTCTTGTGCATTTTCGGTGAAACTTTATTTAATTCGCTCTACTTGATAGATTAGCAACGAACAGGATAAAAACCTAAAAGTACTTTACAAAACAACTTTAAATTATATTTTGTTAGTCCTAGTTATCAGTGAAAATAGCTGAAACAGAATATTGAGAATGATGAACTATTTACCTCTTCTTATCATATCACTGAAGTAATGAAGAATTTGTCATACTAAATTTTACCTGCAAGAGTTTTATTAATTTCTCTTGTTGAATATTGTGGAAAGCTACTGTAAGCCTATCCGCTCTAGACGTTTCTAGATTAGAAGTCATGGACTAGAAGGGAGACAGCTAGATAACACCACCCACTATCAACTCTAAAACTACTCTAATTGAATAGTGAGATTGGCCACCATATGATGAAGCCTACAGGACTTAAAAGGTGAGAATGTTTAGTGATGGAATTCGAATTCTCAACTAGCAATATGCAAGCCAATCGCTTTAACTATCAGGTCATACAAGGTCGTCTTTAAAAGAAGATAGAAATCGGGGTTCTTTTTCTTGTTGTTTGGTTATAATTAGCAATTAGTACATAGTCTTACGCTGTTGTAGAAATTGATACCTCTCGTCTTGATCTAATACACCATACTGAACCTATATAGAAGTGAACCGAAACGTCGTCTCATCATCAGTTCCTTAGGTTGGTCCTTCATTTCAACACCAACTTTCAATAGTGTTTGTGTTATCTATAAAGTACGTAGAGTGCCGTTAAATGGTATCTGAGATGCATTACATAATACGTAATTTCTTTTTCGATATATGAATAGCATTAGTCCAACCCCACTTAAAATGCTATCTTATAAAGTTTTCATTTGAGATTCATAATGTTTGATAAAAGGGAATATTTGCAGTTAAAATTTACTTCCATCAATTACAATAAAACATCCTTGTTTCTTCACCAAATAGTATTTCAAATGAATATTTAGTTGTATTGGTCCAACCCAACCAATAAGTTCTGATGTTAAGCAATAAAAGATTCCTGGGCAGTTTCATGTGGCATTGTAATTGTCCAATTACAAGGAAAATGGTTAAAACAACAGTCAAAAGTAGCTTTTATTACAACAAAATATATAATTCGCAGTAATTCAATTCGTTAAATGGATGCACTCATAAACGCTCAAAATGTGTAAATATTTATGTCGCAGAAAAACGCAGGTCGCATATTGAAGGTGTGGAAATTCTATAAGAGTGAAGATCAATCCTCACAATTCAGTTAAATAGGGGTAACCGAAGAGTTACTTATGTGGGTGGAGTTAACTATCTTCTTCACTTCTAGTCTTTCATTTCCAAATTTTAAAGGGTTTTGTGCAGAGAGTTTTTGGGTAACTCTGCTAGAACCTTATGAGACAAATTCTGTACAGTAAATGACTCGTTACAAAAAGACACCTCATTTAGATACCTGAACTGGCAGTTATATCGCTATGCATTTTTAGGCTTAACAGTTAAGTCATGATTTCAAACAGTGGTGGATAAGCTTATGTAGGGAGAGTTACAGATGAACAGTACGATCAGTTGTTTAACGAACATCAACATTGAATCCTTGAGCCAGGTTCATGAAGTTCGTTCCTAATATTCTTACCGATAATCATTTAATGTGGTGTTACAAAGTATATAAGGAAGTTCATGGACTTTGAATTAGTGATTTATAATGGCTATACTGGGCAAAGATATATAAAACATAATAGATGAAATGTTTGACCTTTCACAGTCCATAATATTTCAGTTACAAAACTGGTTACAGCAAAATTAGCGACATCTGTCCAGAAGATTTTTCTTGTTCTAGCTTTTTAACCGCGGTTACAGTTTGTACTTCCACCTAGGCCTAACTCCAGAAAATAACATTTTCACGCATTTATGGACAAATAATACTCGTAATTGAAAAATGATCAAATATGAACTCGAAATAAGGGAATGTCTTTTCAGCGCGAGTAACAAGTGTAAAGTTTTCCAACACATCTGCACATCCGCATAAATAGTTAGGTGAAATGTACATTTCACACCATTAATGTAGTGTTTCTATTTAAAAATTGCATTCGCTGATAATTCAACGTCGTAAAGTTATCTCATGTTATCTCTAGGTTATTGGTAATGTACTTTGCAGTTACTCATAAGGGAAGTATGTTATTAGAAATATTATATTACTGGTCAAAATATTGATTTTAGTTATAAGTTTGTTTTGAATTTCGCGAAAAGCTACATGAGAGCTATCTGCGCTAGCCGTCCCTAATTTAGCAGTGTAAGATTAGAGGGAAGACAGCTAGTCATCACCACCCACCACCAACTCTTGGGCTACTCTTTTAGCAACAAATAGTGTGACTGAGCGTCACATTATAACGTCCCTACGGCTGAAAGGGCAGGCATATTTGGTGTGACGAAAATTCGAACCCGCGACCCTCGGATGTCGAGTGCCTTATTCACCTGGCCATGCTGGTTTTAAGTTTTAAGTCACATTCATGTATTACACAAATGGCTGATAGAATTTAACAGCAATATAGGATAAAAAATATATATGAAAATGTAGAATAATATCGGTGGATTAGAATATATCTGATGGCTAACAAGGCTAAAAATCGGGTTTTGATACTCGTGTTGGGCAGAGAATGAACAGCCCATTGTGCAATGCTCAACAACGAACAAATATTTGAAAAGAAAAAGTAAAACATTTAATTGAACAATTGTTCGAGACCGAGCAGCAAGTCACGTCTGGATAAGGAAAATAATAAGAAAGAAATGCCACTTTCCGCTTCTCAGATGGACGTTTCACACACAAATTGATAACTTTAGATCACTTACTGAAAAACTGTTTTAATGGAGATTCGATTCAAGGCAGTATGAGGTACTCTTGTCTATAGACAATAGACTGCCTAAGCATTAAAGAAATAGCTCAAGCGATGTATGATAGCATTAGATTTTAATGGCCTCAACTTTTTCTTCAGTACACAGTCCACTGCGTAAAATATTTTCGGAAAGTATCCAGATCATTTAGATAATAGTCATAACTCTAACGTTTTATATTTAACATTCTGTATGGAAAAATTAAAAGGATCAGTAATGAGGTGATCTTATTGGTATGTATGTGAAATTATTAAGAACCATATAAAGATAAAAGTCATTGAACTTAGCGAGGACTAATCGTAGATAAATGTGTCGTTCCATTCAGCGAAAAAAAGCTAGCAGTTTATCTGTTGTTAAGCACAAAGCTACACGATGGGCTACCCCTACTACGCTCACTACAGGTACTGTGTGTGTGTCTGTGTGTTTTCCTTATAGCAAAGTCACATCGAACTAATTGCTGTGTTCACCTAGGGAAACTGGGCACCTGAATGTAGCATTCTAAAACCGTAGACCTACAGCTGTCTCAGCGTAATACAGGTATCGAAACTCGGCTTTTAGTGTTATTAGTCATCAGACTTACTTAGCCACTGGAAACAGTAGTGGTAGTCCATTAGAAATTAAACCCACGTTATATCGCGCTTCTTAAAACACGAACGAAAGAAAATTATATATTTGAAAAACAAAAAAATGTTTAGAACTGAAAGGTATCGTGTGAGATTCATAGTTTTATTTGTTTCTACACCTTTATAATGGATCATTTTGGTTTACTATGACGTTTCATAAAGAAGGTATTTCTGAATGTAATGATAGATTTTGATTCAATTTTATTGATTCGTCATCATTTATCACATTTTAGATTTCTAAGTGTACTTAAATTACTACCAAAACTGATATTTACCAAGCACGCACGAACACACACATACAAACTATCGACTAGTACAGTGGCTCTCACATTTCATCCACTTACCACTTTCCAAATTTCCTCAGATATTAAACTTTATCACTCCTGTGAGGATTTTTTACTCTTACCCTCAACAATAAAAACAAACTCTTATCACTTCTTTTTCCCTAAAGTTGTCCAGCCATTAAGTTTCTCGGTAAACATTGTGAACATGTATAGATACTAAATAAACCACACAACAACGAAAAAACTGTCATCACTTCAACAGTAGTTAAAAGGTTGAAGACTTTGTATGTCATGACCATGTACTTGTCAAAGTTCGTTAGCTTTTTAGCTTGTATTTACTAGACTACTGAAGCTCCTTGATCCGTGTAGTTATTGGTATGTGTTCCTCAAGATTACAACCCCTTTAACGTGTGTTCCTGAACATCATTACCCCTTTAACGTGTGCTCCCCAACATACCACCCTTTAACGTGTGCTTCTCAACATTACTACTCCTTTAAAGTGTGCTCCCCAACATTACTACCCCTTTAACGTGTGCTCCTCAACGTTACTACCCCTTTGACATGTGCTTTCCACATTACAACTCCTTCTATATTCCTCTAGTTATTCGTTCTTTAAACCTGAGTAAATGCAACAACTTGTTTAAATTTCAACACGGTCTTAGAATCCTCAGACCTGCAGATAGAATCGGAATACTGTCACTTGACCAACGGTTAATTAATGTGAACTAACCTCGACAGAACAAAGATCAAACTGTTCGAAAACGTCCTTAATTGACAGTGTGTACGCTTTTAACTGTTGTGAGTCTGACAAGTTCTCAACTCGCGATTACGTTGTATTAGGATTACTGAGTTTTTCATTTTGTCACACACAAAAAATATACATAAAAAGCAGCAAACTAGATTATTTGTCTAAATAACCTTATATGAAACTAATATACCTGATTGTAGAGTTTCGTAAAAGTTAAACGTACACCTTTTAATCCTTCACTTATATATAACAGAAGTAACATCTATATGTTAAAATGCGCGGTTTGTTTCAGAACAAATTGGTTGGAAAAAACTGAAACAGACGATTAAAGACAATTTTTCGACTGTATGAGAGTGCCATAAATAGAAATAAAAAGTGATGAGGCTTAGCAGGTTTGTTTTGCGTATACGTGAGACACACTTAAACATTATAGAATACTGTCGCCATTATTTCCTTTCTTCTTACATAAAATTAATCCTTGTAGGTTTTCATATCAACAGAAAGAATTTCCCGTTCTTCATTTGTAACGTAACAAATGCTGACAAAGGATATCGTGGTGCGCGAACAGCTGTATGGCAGAGTATGTGTGGTTGACGCATGACACATTTTCCTTTGCTTTCACTCTCGAATTCTTGGAAATACACAACGAAAATCAACACAATTAAATCTTTATCACCAGTTCGTATATATGTTACAGGTATAAATACATTTCTTTTCCTTTGTCGTAGGGTATTAATGTGCTATGATGATAGATTTAACTTCTAGCTTTTTACACCACTTTTGAATATCTAACACTTCAAATTCTGCTCTGTTTTCAAAGCATGTTATGAATCAGACAACAAACTAGTATAGAAACCCCTATCCTCATTTAACTGATGGATCTGTGGAAGACTTAATTCAAAGATTACCTTATAATAAATATTTAAGAACATCCATTTTGTTATTACACTACAGCTCATTTCACAACTTTTACAGGGTGTACACACTGGCTCAAAATGTAACAGATCAAAAGCGATAAAGCGAAATTACGACTATAAAAACGTGCATAAGGTTTCTTAAAATGTTCTGAAGCTATCCAGAATCAATAATCAGAAGTGAGTATTTATGAAGGTAAGGTTTCAACAATAACATTCAAAGCTCTATCCGTGAGATTGATACAGCGCACAGAGCCATTGACAATCATATAAAGTAACATTGTTCAAAATATTTCGCAGGCATAAACATATGAGTGGAAAGTTATAGTTGAGATTATTTAAATGGAAAACAAACACGTACATGTGCAATGCACAGAATCAAAACTTCGTTTGTATTTTATTCATTTTGAATCGTTTCAAACAACCTGTTTTGGGTCGACTTATTTTTTTAAAGTTTCGAGCAATTTGGCACGTAAGTAACCGTTAGTATTATTTGAATGGTCATATAAGGATCAATGTATATTGATTAAATAAACTAATTTTTTTTCCAAATTAGCTAAACAATATAGGGACTGATTTATTTGACACATTTTCCGTTGATAACGCAAAGTGAATACGTGAATATTTCGTACAAATTGGTAAACGTCCGGCATTGTTACGTGACTATGATGCTTCAAGCTAAAGCTGAGAGTCGCGGGTTCGAATCCCCGTCACATCAAACATGCTCGCTCTTTCAGCCCCAAAAGCATTATAATGTGACGGTTAATCCCACTATTCTTGAGTAAAATAGTAGCCCAAGAGTTGGGTTACTTTTGGGTCGGGATGACAAACTGCTTTCCCTCTAGTCTTACACTGCTAAATTAGGGATGGCTGGCGCAAATAGCTACCACTTAGGTTTATGCAAAATTAAAAAAGAAACAAATCAGTAATGGTTTTGATGAGAGCTTCCCATTTTCATTTAAAACATTTTTTGTGAGCAGTAAAAAAATGTGATGATTATCAGAAAATCTGACTATCCATTAACTTGCTGCTTTAAAATGTAGTTACCTTGGTAACCGAGTTTACTGATAACATATAACATATTACGGGTGAGCCGAACCATAAACAGAACGAAATATACTAATTCCCGAGAGTATTACTAGCTGGCAAAGAACCATCTCACACAACGTGTATATTACACGATGAGTCCAAATAAATCGCATCACTGTGTATGTAAATATCTAGGCTGCTTCATATTATTTGTTATTTTGCAATGCTTAATCAACTGAATTAAAAGTGCTCTAGTTAGAGAATAACCCTGAATAATAACTGTAAATTTCATCAGTTGACTGTCATACTTATAACACTGTGCAATCACTCATTGACGGACTTTTATACAAGTTACTCATGCAGTTATTTCATCATTAATATTGCTTTGAAGTAATAATAAAGGCTTATTCCCTTGGACACTCTACCGAGGACGATTCCACCTCCTTTTTTGGCAATACTCAACAATATACTTCGTCGCTTAGCAACAAAACTATCACTGATTATCATTAAGCTCATAATGGTGCTGACATTGAATGCTTAATATTCATATTGATTTGTTACAAAGTTTTATATATATATTTATAAAAACGCTGCACTAATTCGCAGGATCGCAGAATACATTCTATAATATATATAGATATAATGTGTATATATATATATACACACACACTGGTGCCCAAAATCTTAAGGCCAATGAACATAAAGAAAAAAATATGCATTTTGCGTTGTTAGACTCAATCACTTATTTTAGTAGAGCTTTGAAAGATGAAAATAAGAAAAGGGAAAATAAAAATAAAAAAAAAACTCTTTTAGCATTTAATAGGAAAAATGTAAATACTATGAAATTAGTCTAAATGCTAGCTGGTTAAAAGTTTAAGACCATACTGAAACGAAACGTTAATTGGTAAACACGTAACGAAATTTAGTCATTTGTGTTCAAGCATTAATGTTGGCAACATCTCCTGTGTTACATTGGGCACAAACATGGCAAAGGCTAAAAAGTTGACAGAGTTTGAACATGGCAGAATTGTCGAGATGCAAAAGCAAGGTCTCTCTCAACGTACCATCGCTGGTGAGATTGGGTCTAGTAAAACTGCTGTTGCAAATTTCTTAAAAGACCCTGAGGGATACGGAACGAGAATTTCAAGTGGTAGGTCCAAGAAAATTTTGCCGGCGTTGATCAGAAAGATTCGATGGTATGTCCGGCAAGACACCAACCGATCGTCGAACCAGATTAAGGCCCTTACGGATGCAAAATGCAGCTTAAAAACAATAAGGCGGCATCTACGAGAGAAAGACTTTAAAAACCGTAAACGTTTTCAAAGGCCACGCCTCCTTCCACACCTCAAAACAGCTCGGCTAAACTTTGCTGAGAAGCAACAAACATGGCACGTAAAAAATGTGAACGAAAGTTTTGTTCTCTGATGAGAAAAACTTAACCTGCATGATCCAGATGGCTTCAAACGTTATTGGCACGATAAGGATATCCCACCTGAGACATTTTCTGCACGACACAGGGGAGGAGGTTCCATCATGATCTGGGGTGCTTTCTCCTTCCATGAAACAATGGAGCTGCAGGTTATACAGGGGCGTCAAACAGCAGCTGGCTACATTGGTATGTTGGAGAGAGCATCCTTATTGACTGAAGGCCCTCGCTTGTGTGGAAATGACTGGATCTTTCAGCAGGAAAACCCTGCAATCCACAATGCTCGCAGGACAAAGGACTTTTTCATGGCGAATAACGTGATTCTTTTGGACCATCCAGCGTGTTCGCCCGAACTGAACCCGATTGAAAATGTTTAGGAGTGGATGGCAAGGAAAGACTACAGAAATGTACGTCAATTCAAACAGTGCATTATGTTCGTGAAGCCACCTTCACCACTTGGAATAACATTCCAGCCAGCCTTCTAGAAACGCTTATATCGACCATGCCAAAGCGAATGTTTGAAGTTATTCGTAATGACGGCCGTGCAACTCACTATTGAGACCTCTTGTTGGACATTTCCTACCCTGTTTAGGACTTCTTTTTGGTATGGTCTTAAACTTTTGACCTGCTAGTATTTAGGCTAATTTCATAGTGTTCACATTTTCCCTATTAAATGCTGAAAAAGGTTTTTATTTTTATTTTCACTTTTCTTATTGTCATCTTTCAAAGCTCTACTCAAACAAGTGGTTGAGTCTAACAACGCAAAATGCATATTTTTTCTTTATGTTCATTGGCCTTAAGGTTCTGGCCAGCAGTGTGTATACGTAAACTTTCTGTGATATAACCTTCTGTTGTTTTCAAAGCTTAATCACGTAATAAGTTTTGTTTGGTTTGGTTTGAATTTCTCCCAAAGCTACTCGAGGGCTATCTGCGCTAGTCTTCCGTAATTTACCAGTGTAAGACTAGAGGGAAGGCAGCTAGTCATCACAACCGACCGCTAACTCTTGTGCTATTCTTTTATCAACAAATAGTGGGATTGACAATCACATTATAACACCCCCACGGCTGAAAGGGTGAGCATGTTTGGTGTGACGAGGATTCGCACGTTATAAGTCAAACTACTATGTCATTCGCTATATGGAGTTTTGTTTAGTAGTATAATGCTATTAATTTTTAGGGTGGTATTTTTAGTTATACTTCACGTTGTAAGTATCATATATCTTTAGTTAAGGACTTCAAGTGGAGCACTGTAAAAATGGAGTTAATTATTAAATATTATTTTGGTATTTTTACATATATGTTATCTACATATCGTTTAAACATAATGAAAAATAAATTTTTATTACTACCAAATATACTTTAGCCTTTATACAGTTAAAACGATTGGAAATTTGTGTTGATAGCCATTTTGTTTATTTCAAATAATTATTTTAAGACGTCATTGTTATCATTCTAATTTACAAAATTTCAATTCTTCTAGCCATTCACATTTCAGATAAGATTCATAATCAATAGGAATTTGAAGAGATCCACGTTCTTCACATCAGAGCAGCACTTATTGGTAGAATAAGTGAATTTGTATTTGAACCACAGAACTCTCGTTTTTTAGAGCTAAGGTTAAAATATAAGTGTAGCCATACAAACTTTGTAATTTGGTTGAAAATAAAAGCATAATCTTTGTGACATCATCAGCCATTCAGTTTTCTGGTTGTTTGTTATCTTATGCACACAGTGTTTTAAATTATCTGGTCAGAGTTCCCTGTTGCTTGGGCGTAAACATTCCCTGATTTCTAACTGCGAAAAAAAGACAACCAACTGGCAGCAACTGTTGTTCAAATCAACTACTTTTAACGAAATAGCGAGAGTGACAGACACTCTTATTACACACCCTCAACTGAAACTATGAAGCACGTCTCAACCTCCCTCCCCCCAGGTTTAAATATCTGAAAAGCTGACGGATTTATGCCAAAGTTGTGGATCTAGTTTTGTTGCACACTTTATTAAGTTAACAATAAAAGATATCTTGGCAACCTAAAAGTAGGCCCTCCACTGCAACAGCTGTTATGTAAGCCCGTACACGAATGGGAAAATATTCTATATCATACTTGATTTTAAAATCTAATTTTAAATGTAAAATGACGTTAACACAAAGCCATACTTCACCATAAACTTCAGCATTAAGATGAGTTATGAACCTGTTTGTCCAACATTCACGTTTTGTTACTATAAAACAATACACAGCACTCCGCAACTCGAGGCCACAGATTTTTTAAAAAAGATGACAGTCGAATTTCGTTATTCAGTAGCCTGAGATTTATCGGTTAGTGTTCTTGATTGATAGAGTTCCTCTTATCTATCAATGCAAAATTAGGATCGTTTAGAGCAAATACGATTTCAGTAGCTTCGCGCAATTCCGCGAAAATAAACATATTACGCCGTATCTGTCCCGCAAACATTATGTTGTACAAATCATTATCGGTCGTAAGATTTGTTAGAGCTAAAATTATGTTGTCATTTTTAAATTTACATCAGTCCAGCAATAACTGCCTAAGCTGAGTTATAGTAGCAGTTGATTCAGAGCCAACTTGCATCTGACATAGATTTCTGACAATTATTCCGTTTATTTTCCTGAAAGATTTTTCCGATGTCAACGCTTACAAGGAATGAAGCAGTTGTATTTATAATACGTATATGTTGCCCTTTCTGTGTTTCCAAATTGTAAGTTATTAGATTTTCTTCTGATTTCTACGTTTTGAGTGATCCTGAAGTAATTTGTTTCGGCACGGATGAAATGACCTTGTTGACCACAGAGATAACAACGCTACCTAAACTGTTGTTTCAAGGCAGTTTTATTGAGCTAGATTCATCTCCATTGGACTCCGTCGGCCTCAAGTCTTGTGATAAGTAGCGTTTCGCTTTCTATTAAACTAAAGAATAAAGTCTGAAACGCCGTCCACGAAAGACTTCACGAAAAGCGCAAAATAGAATAGACACTATGAATTAAATTAAAAAATTACAAGTTGAATTTACAAACACTGTCTTTTACGTAAGGTATTCACTAACTGTGTGTTTTGGTCATCTTGATATAATATGTGTGTTTTCTTATAGCAAAGCCACATTGGGCTATCTGCTGAGCCCACTCAGGGGAAGTGAACCCCTGTTCAGTAACTGAACCCAACCGTTCCCATTATAAGACTAATTACACTATGCAACAAAATGTTTGCTTTTCTTGTTCCCGGGCAGAAAGTGTTACTTCCCAAATGCTTATGACTTCAAACTTTACTTTTGTAACCTGGAAGTACATAACAAAAACATGATGTGAGACTATATTTGGGGGCTGATACGTGAAAGTGATTTACATTACAGTCGCAAATCTCGAAAAACTACTTACTTCTAAACAGTTTTGTATAAACTTTAGTATAAATACAAGTAAATCTTGATTCATATGTTGTTTTATTTAGACCTTACGTAAATGAAAGTGTGCAAATTTGCTTGTTTTTACGTAGAAAATAGGTTAATTTTTAAATTTCATTATCCAGATCACAAAAGCAAAGTTTGAAGAGAATAATGGCCATTTTCTGTACTTTTACAACATAAGAAGTTAAGAAATAACACAAACTATCCAGGAAAAAAATTATGTTTTATAGTGTTATACGACATTATGTATCAATTATCTTGAAGATTAGGCTTTATTAATTTCTTATAATATTCAAACAGTACATCAAAACTTAACACATTCAGCAAAATTATAGTACAGTTATTTAATATAATGAAATCACTGTATGACAAAATTACGAAAAAAGCATTTTGTTGAAATTGTCGTTCAAAGCGCATTACGAGACTATAAAAAATTACACGATACTGTACAAAATTCCCTTTTCCTCCTGTCCGGCATGGCCAGATGGATTAAGGTACTCAACTCGTAATCCGAGGGTCGCAGGTTCCAATCCCCGTCACACCAAACATGCTCGTCCTCTCAGCCGTGAAGATGTTATAATGTGACGGTCACTCCCACTATTTGTTAGTAAAAGAGTAGCCTAAGAGTTTGCGGTGGGTGGTGATGACTAGCTGCTTTCCCTCTAGTCTTACACTGGTAAATTAGGGAGGGCTAGCGTAGATAGCCCTTCAGTAGCTTTGCGCGAAATTCAAAAATAAACAACCATTCGTTTTCCTCTAGAGGGCCCGGCATGGCCAGGTGGGTTAAGGCGTTTGACTCGTAATCTGAGTGTCGCGGGTTCGAATTCCCATCGCACCAAATATGCTCGACCTTTCAGCCGTGGGGGCGTTATAATGTGATGATCAGTCCCACTATTCATTGATAAAAGAATAGCCCAAGAGTTGGCGGTGGGTGGTGATGACTATGTGTCTTCCTTCTGGTCTTACACTGCTAAATTAGGGACGGCTAGCGCAGATAGCCCTCGAGTAGCTTTGCGCGAAATTTAAAAAACAAACAAACAAAACAATTCCCCCTAGCTTTATATTCATACGAGTAAAACACGTTCAAGGATTTAAGTTATTATTTTTTCTTACTTTTCACACTGCGGGATAATTTTTTAAAATTAGATTACTGAAACGTTCAAAGGTGTCAAGTAAATATTGTTTGTTACGTATATCTAGGTGGTCTTTCGAAAACAAGATATGATTGAAGGCGATTGGTTGGAGTTTTTCTTTGTTTAAGGAACATGTCTTATGACAATAAACGGTTTATTGCTATATTTGATCTCTTTCTTTTTATATAATTTACGTTCTCACGAGGATTTCAAAAATCTAACAAATATAACAGCAATTACTGATTGATGTAAACATTGTTTACTCTTTACAATACACGTTCCATTTCTGTCCTACATATCTTAAAAAAAAGACCTAAAGACAGTTGCTTTGTCAAATATATCAAATAGATTTATGTTTGTACAGAACCATAGAGTAGCCAAATTTGACAACAAATATGGAGCACTTTTGTGGAAAACTGCTTTTCAGCCGAAGAGAGACTTAACTTAAAAAAGAAACATGTTCTAGGATTCCCATTATATTGAAAGTTTATAAAACCCAAACTCACCAAAATTCATTTGCGTCTTTAAATTCAACAATTCGTATATTCAATTATAAATTTGATTATGTTTACATTAAGCTTCCGATTCATCATTCTCTGCTACGAAATGGACTGTTTGCGTTTTATGCACATAAAACCTGGGATCGAGCCCCAGGTTTAAACTCACCACTGACCCTCTCGAGAACTTAGTAACTCTTACTTATAAGTTTTATTTTTAATAATGTTTTTGTTTTTGTGAAATTATCTTTTAAACCAGTGAGGAGATTTGAACGTGTGAACGTTTACTTTATGGAATATTTCAGAACAATTTGATATTTCTCATCAGTGTTAGCATTTATTAATACAGAGCAATAGAAATTGTTATTTATTAATTGGCTATCGTGTTTCCGATAAAGTTCTTCAAGTATTTTTACTCTGCAGATGAACTATCACAGTATAAGAAGAAATTTACTTTCTCTAAGTGAAAAGAACCCCCAATGGATCAAGGGCAAGTCTGCGGATGTTAAACTTCGAAAATCTATGGTTCAATTCACTTTGGTGGATAGAGGCAGATAGCTTATTTTTTAACTTTGCGCTAAGACAAATCAACAAACAAAACCTATTGAAAACAAAATATGTAATAAAAATTGAATAACGTAGGAAGACTTAGTTTAGCGCTATAAAATTTTCCATAGAAGAAGCTTAGAGTCAAATAATCTCAAAACATTAAATAAAAGTTTAATGAAAAAAATGATTCCGCGTAAAACAGCTCATAGCAAACTACTCTCAAAAACTTAAAATAAACAATTAACGAAAAAATAATTTTACATGAAACAGTTTATATACGACTATTTTAACAATCTTAAAACAAATTATTAATGTGAACAAGATAGTCACGAATAAGTATTTTTTGTGCTACAGTTTTTCATTCCTTTAATTCGCACCTGAGGGTCGCGGGTTAAAGTCCCCGTCACACCAAACATGCCCGCCATTTCAGCCGTAAGGGCGTTATTATGTAACGTTCAATCCCACTATTCGTTGGTAAAAGAGTAGCCCAAGAGCTCGCGGTGGGTGGTGATGACTAGCAGCTGCCTTCCCTCTAGTCTTACACTGCTAAATTAGAGATGGCTAGCGCAGATAGCCCTCGTGTGACTTTGTGCGAAATTCAAAACAAACAAACAAACAAGTCCTTTAATTCGAAATAATTAAACAGATATAAGTTGTTTCACCGCGTTGTCGGTGGGCGAGTAGTAACTTTGAGAACTTATAAGTCTAAAATTCTGGGTTCGATACTTGTGTAAGACACACCATAGATATCTCGTTGTGTAACTTTACACTTAATAACAAACAAACCAAAGATTCATCATTGATTTCCTTCTGTTTGTGCTACAAAAGAAATGCTAAAGATATTTCTTTCACGTTAACAAAATAAATTTTGTTAAGCGTAGTTAAAATACCAAATTTATAATATTATTACATTTATTGTGTAAATTTAAAAAAATATTATGAGAGCACTTGATGCTGGCAAAGCTGCGTAGCCCAATAAACCTAAAAATCTGTAAAGAAGAACAATGTTCCATTCAAATTCTTATTAATTTGTTTATATTGTGCTCTAATGCAAACACATACGTATGTACGTAAGGTTTCATATTACTGGCACTAATTTCAAGTAAGCTGATTTACACCCCTTAAAACTAACAGCTCATTTTTCATTGTGTTACAAAACAC
Source organism: Tachypleus tridentatus (assembly GCF_004210375.1). NCBI lineage: Eukaryota > Metazoa > Arthropoda > Merostomata > Xiphosura > Limulidae > Tachypleus > Tachypleus tridentatus. The sequence continues at coordinate 30,658,908 of NC_134830.1, read as the reverse complement.
ACTTCTGTGATAACTCAAATTCTGAGATATATCTTATTATATAGTGTTTGCTGTATTAATGACGTAGTAAACTGGCTCTATACTTTCTAGTTCACTGTTTGTTCGACAACGTGTTCCAGCATACTAATAATGGACGCGTTTTGTATTAAAGCAGACGTTTTAGTTACCATAACACATATGTACGCAGGGGGAGGAAGGATTCAGCCGAACCTCTCATTTTTGTGATGTGAAAATTATGTTTATATAGTTATAGCGCAGCTGCTAATGGTATTTAACGTTTTCCACATCGTTTAAATCCTTTTGATTAAGTATTAGCATTTTTTGGCTGGAAATAGTCACATGTAATAGTTTTTGTTGACACTTTGTAATCGAAAGTCCAAAGCCGTATTGCTATTGTAAAGTTTTGTAGGCCGGATTATTTACAGTAGATGTCTGTGGCTTGTTGGCGATAAATTTCAACATTATATAAACAGTAACATAGTCCATTTAATTTTTCAAACAATATGTCAAAAGTCGTCAAAGTGCTCTCAATGTCCACTTTATTAGGTATACCTATCTAGTACCGGGTAGGACCCCCTTTTGCCTTCAGAGCAGCCTGAATTCTTCACCGCGTGGATTCAACAAGGTGTTGGAAACATTCCTTAGAGATCTTAGTCCATGCTGATTCGATAGCATCACACAGGTCCTGCAGGTTTGTCAGCCACACATTCATACTTTGAACCTCCCGTTCCACTTCATCCCAAAGGTGCTCGCTCTATTGTACTTCAGTGTAGGCCATTGGAGTACAGTAAAGTCACTGTAATGTTCGTAGAACCAGATTGAGATGATGACGCTGTATGACATGGCGCATTATCCTGATGGAAGTAGCCATTGGAAAAGGGATAGTCTGTAGCCATGAAGAGATGCACATGGTCAACAACAATGCTCAAGTAGGCTATGGCATTCAAACGATGTCTAAGGGACCTAATATAAGCCAAGAAAACATTCTACACACCATTATATTACCACCACCAACCTATACCGTTGACACATGACAGGATGAATTCATGCTGTTTATAGCAAATTCTGACCCTACTATCTGTATGTCGCAGAAAAAAATCGAGATTCGTTAGACCATGTAACGTTTTTCTAATATTCAATCGTCCAGTTTTGGCGATCCTGTGCCTACTGTAACTTTATCTTCCTGTTTTTAGCTGACAGGAGAGGAAACCGGCGTGGTCTTCTGCTGCTGTAACCCATCCCTTTCAAGGTTCGACGCACTGTGCGTTCAGAGATGCTTTTCTGCACACCACTGTTATAAAGAATGGTTATTTGAGCATTTGTGGTCTTCCTATCAGTTTGAACGAGTCTGGCCATTTTCCTCTGACATCTCTCATTAACAAGGTATTTTCGCCCATAGAACCATCGCTCACTGGATGTTTTTTGCTTTTGTTTTTCACACCAGTCTCTGTAAACTCTAGAGTAGTTAGAAGGACAGTAGTTTCTGAGATGCTGGAACCATCGCGTCTGGTACCAACAATCGTTCCACGGTCAAAGCCTCTTAGATAACGCACCTCCCTATTCTAATGTTTGATCGAAAAACAATTGAACCTTTTGACCATATCTGCATGCTTTATATATTGAGTTGCAGATACATGACACGCTGTTTGGATATTTTTGTTAAAGAGGAAGTGTACCTAATAAAGTGACCACTGAGTGTACATACAAATATGCGTGGACTTCTTGGTTATCACAGTTGTGTTCAGAGCTTTAAATAAATGTCTCTCTTTCGTCAAAGGCCACACAGGCTTGTTCAATTATTTTAAAACACAACTCACAAGACGAATTATTTTTATCTTCTTTGTTATTGCAAAACAGTCTGTGATAACTTCACTTTAAAAAATCGCCACTATACATTCTTTATCACTATACTAAATGGATAGTCATGCAGTATAGATCTAGATAATAATCTTTCGATGCATATTTATACCCTGACAAAAGTTTACAACATTCTATGAAATACTATAATTTCTGGCGCAATAATACTCAATTAAAACACCAATAAAAATTCAGAAAGTTTAAGTAATATGATGCAGTAATATAACAATCGAACTTACACGTCATACAATTTAAACTCACCATAAATTCTTCTTCTAAAAGTATCTAAGTATGACACCTACACTATAAAAACTATCCAAATCATAATGCTAACATTAAACATAAACAGTCGTGTATAACTAACAGCTACACGTGGTTTTGAGCACAGGCAAGTTTCGTTATGTGACGGAAATATAAATTTAAGGTGGTTTGAGATTTAAGCATTTTTGAAAGTTGTTGTTTTAGTAGAAGGAGGAGCTGAGAATTGCACTAACCTCATTTGAAAGTTACTTGCTATACGTAAAAGAGTCTGTCATGTTAGATTTCACAGCATATATAAGCTAGACTTTCGACACTTCTTATTGAACACAATGGAATGCGTACTGAGCCTGATTGCAGCAACGTATGAATATTTTTTGTAAGCAAAAGAAAATGATTGGATCGTGACGACAAAGTTACATGTACCATTGTTTCTGATGTTTCCCCAGTAGAACAATGCTCTAAAACACTGATTTCACAAAGTGAGAACGTATATTCAAGCATAGCAGAAATATTGAAAACAAATCTAATATTAATATTAGCATGTCAGTAGTTAGTCAACAACAAACCCAAAGTGCAAATGCAGAATATAGTTCCGCGGCAGATTACTTGAAGAAATCACTAAACATTCCTCTTGTTGACCATATAATCAGTCATTTTTCCTACAGATTTAATGTACATGTAAGCCAAGCGGCATCAATTGAGAAACTTAGGTCATCAAAATTCACCCAAGAGTTTATATCTCTGGTATCAGACAGGCCATAGATTTTTACTGGAAAGTTTTATGAAATCTTGATACTTTTTATGAAAAACTTTATCGGTAAAAACAAGATATATTTCTATTACTTTCCAGGACCGTTCCCGCATACTGGCTGACTGCTTAAAAGCGTGTTTCAGTGTACCATATACACTGTGCCTTTATGTTACTGAAAGTCTTTGCCACACTGCAACTAAATTTATGTGAACGTTCGGGATCTGCGCTCCGCCGGTTGAATAATTACCTGAGTTGTACACAAATCAAAGACTGAGTGGTCTAGCATAATTCGTAATCATTATGGCACTCCTAGCGGCTCCCAAACTGTATATACTATATACGTTATTTATGGAATATGACCACCAGAAAAATGGAGCATGCTTATAAATTATTTCAGTAGCATATCACACGTATGTATATGATAGCCAATAATGAAGAAGCTGATATACTGTTGTTGTACACAGTTGTTTAAATAAGTAATATACTTTAACAATTAATAACTACTTTGTATGTAAATAGTACAGTACTTTACTATAATAACATATACATATTTATGGTAATTTAAATCTACCTATCCAAGCGGTATAACAACAGAATGCTGATTTGTTGAGTTTTCATTGGATGTTTGTGGACTTTGTGTGAACAGCCATACATTTATTTAAGCTATATTTTACGCAAACGTACTTCCAGATTTAATCTCATATCATCTATTCTTTTACGAATTTTCTGGAGGGCATGTTCCCGGTCTCCTAAGCATCAGAATGATTTGCATGTTGATTGGCCTTCGCAAAATATGTTTTGACTTTCTATCTCACAAATTAGAAACTTCCTTTCAAATACTTTACTTACAAGCCTGTATAATCCCCAATATTAGGAACGGATCTAGGATTTCATTGTTTGATGGGAAGGAAATAAACATTTTGGAATCCCTGAATACGGTAATATTTAAGCATTATTTGTAACTTTCAGTTACTGATATAATTCAGCATACATAGTCGAGAAGATACATGTAAATTCATTCACCACATCCACCAACTAACTACTAGTGCCGTTCCTGCTAAACACCAGCACATCTGATGTTTTTGACACGTCTGTAGACTGAAGAGAAGGTAAAGCAGAAAAAGCTCGTCAACACCCAATTAAACAGGATGATGAATAATCATCTGTCATCACAGCCACAGATTGCTCTTAAACCACAGTCACTGAGGGAGCCGGTGGGGCATTCATCTTTTCGCAGTGCACCAACATTCTGCAAATTGGTTTTTTGTTTGTTTGTTTGTTTTTAAATTTCGTGCAAAGCTACTCGAGGGCTATCTGCGCTAGCCCTCTTTAATTTAGCAGTGTAAGACTAGAGGGAAGACAGCTAATCATCACCACCCACCGCCAACTCTTGGACTACTCTTTTACCAACGAATAGTGGGATTGACCGACCATTATAACGCCCCCACGGCGAGCATGTTTGGTGCCACCGGGATTCGAACCCGCGACCCTCGGACTACGAGTCGAACGCTTTAACCAACCTGGTCATGCCGGGCACATCCTGCAAAGACTGATTGAGAATTCTTGGTTCTAAAAAGCATTGGAGCTGGAAGTCATAAAGCAACCTCTCCATCATACTGTTTAAAGGAAGGAATAGACAGTGGCGTTAACATAATACTTACGACTTAGACTGATTTGCAGTCTGTACTGTGTACAATTCAAAGTATTTAGGCTTCACATAGCAAAGCAACATCGTAATAAGACCATAACATGAACATGTGCCCATGCAGATGTAGAGAGAAACGAAGAAGAAGTTAGCAAACTTCTAAGATTAGTCCCTGTATCATGTACATCATAACATGATATCTACCTTCTCTGTACAACTAAGAAGAAAATGGCAGCTATGGAAGGTTTTCGAAGACATCAAGAGGAAATGAGACTGCTGGAAAACAAAGTACCTTATGCTTTAGATAGGAAATGTATAAGACAAGATGTGGAATGAACAGGATAGGACACATCTAGAAGACCATTGGTTGCATCAGTAAATGAACTATCTTCTATATCTTCGACGTAGCATCTGGCTTCCTTATGGCGGACCAGCACCTGCAGGCGCAACCCCTACAATAGTCATAAGCTTATATTTAAGTTTTATATTATAAAGTCAAATCAAAAGTGATATGTAAATAATTTCTTTTCCTCCTAGTGTTAAATGCCTTGCCTAAAGTTGCGAAGCGTTCAAATGCATTTTCTATGAGGAACACAACACGTTGAAAACTACAAAGCAACTCTTACATTGATGACAATGTTTTGTGATTTGACTTGCTTTTGTTCCAAATTTGTTCACGCAAAGCTACAGATTAGAATATCTAAGCATAGTGTTTTTAATCTTGTAGTTCGCTAACGACTCGACTTCATAACAAACAAAATCTGCCCTTCAGATTATATACGAGAGAGAAAATAGCAATCACCACCAACTTTTATTTGATCGAATTGTGAGACTTGACTTCCATCCTTACAGATCAGCCTAAGGTCTAAAAAAACATGTTTTTGTTTTAAAAAATCTACAAATCATGAACCTTATAATTCAGTTTGAGAACGCCAACAGTTACACCTTGACAACAGTCGTTTAGGTAAAAAAATTTTGTGTGACAGAATAGAATATATTTGTCCTTTAAGAGGAAAAAAAAATCTGTTGAAGGCCGTAAGATGCGGTGGAAAGTTGCATGGTGTGGTTTTGACCATATAGTTTTAGCTTGTTGATGTCAAAAATTTAATAAACTCTCAAAATACCTGTAGTTTGTGGAAATCTGAAACAAAATTAAATATAGATGTCTGAGAAGAATTTAGTTTCTTATATGTGTGGTTTTAGCAGACCGAAGACGGAAGAGCTATGAAGTAGTTCTACAAATAGCTAGTATTGATATGACTGGATCAGAACTTGAAAGTAAATAATTGAAGGACAAAATTTTTGAGAGATAACGCTGTGTTAGCAAATTTTCAAAAGTAATACTGCGATGAGGAACCTTATCATATAATACAGTAAGATATAAATAACACACCTTAGACACTGCTAGTAGGTTGGGACGTTAAAAAAATCCAAACATATGTAAATAAAACATCAGTGCACGTCGTGTAGAAAATAGTTACTCCCTAGAGCATTAGGTCTGGCATCTTCTATATTTAGTATTTAACTTTCAAGGCTGCAGATTTAATGGTCAAAGTTTCGAGTCATAAAGATATTTAACGTTGTTTGTCTTAAATTTCGCGCAAAGCTACACAAGGGCTATTTACGCTAGTCGTCCCTGATTTAGCAGTGAAAGGCTAGATAGAAGGCAGCTGGTCATCACCACTCACCGCCAATTATTAGGTAACGTTTTTACCAACTAATAATGGGATTGACTGTACCATTATAATGCCCTTATGGTTGAAAAGGCGAGCATGTTTGGTGTGATAGCGATTCGAACCTCAGATTACGAATTGAATGTCCTAAACACCTGGTCTTGCCGGGCTGTCTACACTTTTAGCGACACATGGATGAGATACGAAAGTGAGGTTAATCAACCTCCACGATTTGGTCTAAAGAACCTTTGTAGCGGCGAGTACTGCTGACTGGCTGTTTCCTCTCTGGTCAGCAGTTCAACAAATTAGGACGGTCAATATCTGAGCCCAAGGAGTTCCTGACCTTATTACTTCCCTATATGTACATAAGGTTGAAAAAATATCCTAAAATCACTCAGTTCGCAACTACATTCACCTAGTTTCTTTGAAAATTAATTTATTTTCACATATATACAGCATTTAGAGCAGTTTAACTAATCATTGCACAATGATTTACTAACGTTAAACGCATGCTCGTAAGAAAAAGTATACAATTTTTGAGAATTTAATTATTTTACAATTAAATGTATCGAAGTAGATATTTTCACACCTTTTATTACTGAATCTAAATATAATAATAATGAACAATGTTGGCGTTAAACCTTCCCAGAGTAAAAAGATCGTATATTAATTAATAAGGGCATAACTGTTAGTTCTGTGAGATACATAGAGAAATGTTTGGTCAATTAGTATATCATTACTCAAATTACATCTTTACTGTTTCAAATTCAGTAGATTTGGTTAGTCTAGAGAATGTGGTTTTTCGTATTACACTGAAGAATGTTTTTTTAATGATGAAAGATGTAATTGCACTAATATTTTTATACAAATAACCCATTTTTTTCATTCATTCCTCGGTGAAAGTTTGAGGCTTCTTGATAGAGACTCGACTTTCATGTTTAGATAAACGTGTAGAGTTCAACAAGAATCAGAACGATACGTTTGTTAGTAACAAACTTACACAAATACAATATTATAAGAATAGAAACAAAACTAAGTATGACTTGGTTATAACATTGTTGATCGTCAGATATATTACATACAATTTTTAGTTGCGGTATGGCGGCTCATATGACTGCTCTGTGTTGGTTTTTTTTTTTTTTCAAGTACAAACCTTTAGCTTTTAGTTACGTCATATGTTGACTGATTTGAGATATAAATACAGTTTTGGACTCAGGAAGCCAAACCCATTCAATTGCCGTATTTGACCGCACCCAAGGTCTCATAAATTAATTTACTCTAAACCTGCCTAAACGAATTTCAATTTGAGAGTAGGCTGGTAGAGATCAGAATGAGTTATAATATTGAATCGCGTATATGCTTGTCCTACTCTTGATGTTGCTGGCACATGAAAATGTGGCTAATACAATAAAAAACGAGGTTTCATAGATTAATTTACTCTATTTCTGCCTAAAAAATATTATGTGCCGCGATTGAGGACTCCCTCTTGTTTAATTTCTCGACAGCTGAGTATAAGAAGTATAAATTCTAAAGGATTTTTTATTGTATACTTATTTTCTCTAAATTTGTAGAGAAAATCTCTAGCGTAAAAATCAACAATGTATATATCTACGTAAATACCAATATTGTTGGGTCAACTGCATTTTCGAGAATCTCACCTAATGAGTATGAAAGAGAGCCATCGCAACAAGCGGTGAAACATTTAAATAATATTGTTGGTTTGTCATAATCAGTATACTATAAACCTTGGTAGCTATAATTGTGATAAACGCTTATTAACCAGAAAACTACAGATATTTGACCTGGAACGTTGCAAACCGATTAACTTCAGTGAATTAACTCGGACGCTATTATTTCTACGATGACATTAAATATCTTCGTCGGTAAAACGTCAGCTTGTAAGCGGCGTAAGGCCAACCAAGAACAGACAGCTAAGTAGCTTAAGCGAGGTGTAACAATATCAACTCAGAATTAATTCGCTCGTCGTAAACCTGGACTGTCAATAAAATATTCAGTTTTATACCAGAACGGATATAAGACTCAGTATTGTTTGTAAGTTTGTAAAGCTCTGTGTATGAATTATTATTTGTAATAACCATTATTATACACTGTATTGTTGTTTGTATAGTAAAATATAGTTGTGTTGAGAAAGAAAATGTGTGTATCAAATATCATAAATTTGATACACATTGATATTTGATTAACTTCCAATTTCCGGTTATCTGAAATTGTAATACGTAACAAAATAAATTGGAGACTAGTGCGAAGGAAATTATAATACGTAACGCAAAAAAAAAAATATTGCCACAAAAGTAGTGAAGAACTACTGAAGAGGTATAACAACGTTGAACAGTTGTAACATTTATTATAAAAAACAGAAAACATTAAAAAAATGAAGGTAATTCGCTTATTGGAGAATTTAAAAGTGAAAGAATCCCTGTAGCCTATAATAATACAAAGCTTTTCTGTCATAGAAATGTAAAATATGAGTACATGGCTTTTATATTACCGTGACTGTTATAACGTGGCCAAGTGTTTAATGTGCTCTGAATGTGAATCAGAGAGTTAAAGATTCACTCCCTGTTGTTACCAAAAACTTGTTTTGCGCTTTAGAACGTTTGGTACGTTATAAGAGTGACAGTCATGTCCCACTATTAGTTCAAAGAAGAGCAGCCCAAGAGTTGGCACTCGGAGCTCCTTTATTTCTTGTGTCTTCCCTCTAGTCCTGCAGTTATCAAACTTTATTAACCCTAGGATCCATTTTAATTTTTTTTGCGGCCTCCAAACTTGTCAATGTTTATTTTTGTTTTGAAAATTTCAGTTTTGTGTTTTTTTGTGGGCGTGTTTTACCACTACTTCGCCCCTTGTAGATGGATCTACACGAATTTGTCATGAAAGTTTGTTGGGTCCATGGAGATATACGTATTAATTTTCGGTTTTAATATTTTGTGTTTTGCGGTTTTTATGGGCATTTTTACAATTACATGTAAGGGAAACAACTTTTCATGTCTTAAGATAACTTTTAGTTAGTCACGAATTTACATAACTTCCGACCAGGGGATAGGTACTGCAGCTAGTATACATATATATATTTGAAAATAACAGCTCCGCTTCTGTTTTTCTCCCCCAAACTATAACATACTTCTATGAAGTACAACCCTCGTGAATCATTATTTATCATATTCCAGAAAAAAACAAACTTATCTTTGCTAATACTTCAGCAATATTTCATTTGTTTTCGGCTTACTTACACTTGCATATTACACCAAACCTACATTTGTGAATAATATTAAATAGCAAGTAAAATACCACTTACAATTTCATTATTTTATATTCTTGTAATTATCAATAATAAAGAAGTTATAAACGAGTGTAATTTACATCGATAATTACAAAACTGTAATAAGTACATTAATATTGTGATTTATTTATTATTAGTATTATTTAAATATATATATGTATATGTATAAAAGATATATATATAGTACGTGTTGTTGTCATGCCATAACCCAAAAGAGCACAGAGAATTGTCAGTAGAACAGAGAGTTCGCATAAAAGCTTTACGTTATGCAATTTGGACCTTCCAACAAATTGCTCAGACTTGAAATGCTCACTAAACATTGTCAAGTTCGTTCTAGATCGTGAAACCGAGACATGTAATTTTGAAAATAGCAAAGAAACAGACACAACATTTAAACTCAATGATACTGATGTTAAGTGTCTTCGTTTATGCAGCCTTCAAGACAAAAGGAAAACTGCCACTGAGATAAACAACCATGTACCAAATGACACAAGTGTCCAGATCTACGGTATAAAAAATGGAGTCATTAACAGTTAGAAACCTTTACTTCGATCTTCAAATATCGTCAAGAAACTGAAACTTTCTAAAAAAGTGCAAAAACTGGACTGTTGATGATTAGAAAAGGGTGTTATGGACGGATGAGTCCAAGTTTGAAATATTTGGTTCAAAGTGTAGGTTATAAGTCAGGCGGAATAAAGCTGAAAGATACTTACCTCAGTACAATAGCACCTACCACGAAGCATGGGAAAAGCAGTTTGATGATTAAATGGTGTTTCTCAGTTGATACGATAGCAAAAAAATTGCAAAATAGATGGAGTAATGAACTAGTGCTACTACCATCAGATACTGATCCGTCATGGTATACCCAATGGTTTGCGTATTATTGATAAAGGATTCTACTACCAAGAAGATAATTATCACAAACACTTATCCAATCTTAGCAGAAATTACTTAGTTAAGAAAGAAGCTGCTGGAATCATTCCAATGGTCCCCACAGATCCCTGATCTCAACCCAAATGATCAGATCTGGGATTTTACAGATGAAAAGCTTGACAAATCAAAAGTTACTTCCAAAGAAACTTTATTTGAGGGTATTAGTGGAGTAAAATCCCAAAGGGCACTTTGATTAAATATGTTACAACAATACCTGAAGGCTGTCTGTTGTTATTGAAGCAAAAGGGAGACACACAATTGTACTAAATATGAAGATTAATAAAACGTTGATGTGATTTAACTTCAATTGTTCTCTGAAAGTAGCTTGAAATCTATTTTTTGACTTTGTCCAAACACATTTCCACAGTACTGTATAAGTCAACAGCCAGTTTATTGGGCTCAACGCAGGTCCATAAGCTTTGTGATTAATTTTGATTTCTTTTTATTAACCAATTTCACTTTTCATATAACCAATTTACTCGGGAGTATATCTGTAAAAAGATTGAAGTATTCACCATTTTTTAAATCTCTGCATTTAATATAGTACTTTTGAAAGAAATCATAATTCGGGTCTAAAATTGTTATTTTAAAGATTAACTTCAGCGTACTTTATTATTGTTGTTGAGCTCGCAAGGTATTAACGTCTAAAGTTTCAAGAGATACTGACAGTAAGCGCGTTTTATAAGGCCCGAAATGCGGAGCATCTAGTCTGACTTGACGACAGAACTACGGAAACTTATTTTCGCACACACAAAAAAAGTCAAATAATACGACAGAAAAGAGGAAAATATATCTAACATCAACGAATGGAAATGGAAACTCGCGACGTACGAATTTTTTTAGATTTTTCTTTGTCGGACTCAACCGAATAATATAAATATCATCTTACAGCATGGCTTTGGTTTGGTTTTGAATTTCGCGCAAAGCTATTCAAGGGCTATCTGAGCTAGCCGTCCCTAATTTAGTAGTGTAAGACTAGAGGGAAGGCAGCTAGTCATCACCATCCACAGCCAACTCTTGGGCTACTCTTTTACCAACGACGGCTGAAAGGACGAGCGTATTTGGTGCGACGGGGATTCGAACCCGCGACCTTAAGATTACAAGCCGAACGCCTTAACCCACCTGGCCGTGCCGGGCCGCGGCAAGTGTGCTATTGTAACTTTTATCTTATTTACAACAAAAAAAGACTTCATATTACGTGAACAGACTTCATTACCACATTGCGGGTGAACTACGTGGAATATCTACAGCCTTGATACATTTTCTGTGTTTCTTTAAGTTTGATATTCACCTTTCAAGCAGTTTAAGAACTTCTTTGTTTCATGCACAACCTTACATTGGCAATTAATCTTTTAACTAAATAAGAGGCCCCGGCATGGCCAGGTGGGTTAAGGTGTTCGACTCGTAATCTGAGGGGCGTTATAATGGGACGGTCAATCCCACTATTCGTTTGTAAAAGAGTAGCTCAAGAGTTGGCGGTGGTTAGCTGCCTTCCCTCTAGTATTACACTGCTGAATTAGGGACGGTTAACGCAGATGGCCCTCGTGATTTGTCAGTTTTCAAACGTCCGCAGTGTATTTTTCTATTCAGTTGCGCATCTTGACTTCGAAATCAAAATTGTAAATTGTCTGAGACTGGCAAAACAAGAAGAATGTGTGAGACTTGTTTTGAATTTCACACGAGGACTGTCTGAGTTAGCTGAGACTTGTTTCGAATTTCGTACGAGGACTGTCTGAGCTAGCTGTCCCTAATTTAGCAGTGAAAGATTAGAGGGAAGAGAGCTAGTTACCACCAACATAAACTAACAACTCTACACTTTCACCAACGTGTAGCGAGATTGTCCTTAACTTTATAACGCCTCTACAGCTAAAAGGACAAGCATGTTTGCACGTGTGGAGGTGTATCTGCAGTTTAGGTGATATTTTATCTCGTTTTACTTAGGTATATTAGTAAGTATTACCTCTGTTTTTTTATATCTGTATTTCATTCTAGTTTCTGAAATATTAGATTGTTTGAAGTTAACTCGTGCGACAGTTACTTTAACTCCTCTCGTCATTATATTTTGTTTTCCGATTTAAAAAAATAAAATACACGAAAAGCTATGAAGATACGAATTCACAAGTATATCTTAAATGTGAACTTCAGAATTTTATGCTACAATAGAGTATAACAACGAGGAAATCCCTGTCACACCAAACATGCTCGTCCTTTCAGTCGTGAGGGCGTTATTATGTGACGATCAATCCCACTATTCGTTGGTGAAAAAGTAACTCAAAAGTTTACGGTGGGTGGTGGTGACTAACTGTCTTCCTTCTAGTCTTACACTGCTAAATTAGGGACGACTAGCGCAGATAGCCCTCGTGAAGCTCTGCGCGAAATTCAAAACAAACAAAACAACGAGCAATTAACTTTGTTCATATTTAAGATTAGAAGTTATTCAAACTGATGTTATTTCGAACTTCTACTTATGAAATTTCTAGGAGAACAACAACGTCTACAGGAAAATTTCATTTTATGAAATCGTGTGTGTTTGTTTGATAGCAAATTCACATTAGACTATCTGATGTCCCACCGGGACGCAATGAAACCGTCAGCATGACGATCTATAACAATCAGTTGAAATGAATCTTTTAACTATTAATAAAATCTCGTGAAAATCAGTTTTTATTAGCGCTATATTTCCTGTTACACAAAGTTTCTGTCAGCTTCCATACTCGATTTTTCACCAAATTTAATACTTTTAGGATCGTATCTGTTTAAGACTATTGAATGTTTTATTATACATTATATCATGAGGTAGCTTAGACGTAAGCTTTTTATCATATAATTTAGAAAACGCTTAGATTAAGATAGAAAAAAATACTCTATGTTTAATATACTTCTTTTACAGTATTGTTATCCAACACATCAAATCAGTTTATTTACTTTGCTTTTGGAATTTCGTGCAAAGCAGCACATAGGACTGTCTGTGCCAAGCAGTCCCTAATTTTGAACTGACAGGCAAAAAGAAAGGCACCTGGTTAATTGCAGCCAACAACAAATTTTATTGTACTCTATCTTGGTCTAGGGCCTTCCGTGGTCAAATAGTTAGCACATACAGACTGTGAAACCAAAGTTTCGTGGTTTGTGTACTGTTGACCCAAAAACTGATTCAACACTTGGGGACTGCAAGTGCGTTATAAGAGTGGAGGTGAAATACCATTATTCAGTTTCAAAACAGTAGTTCAAGAGTTGGGAGTAAGTATTGTTGACTAGTTACCTTCCCTCTATTTAACCTTCTAAAAGAAAGAAACGATAATGCGTTCATATCCCTTGTGTAACTTTTGCCCGAAGATTCTATAACATTGTCTATGGTGTATCGCATATGCTGCATGCCCCACAATTCAGAAACAACAACAAAAAACACAATGTCTTTTTTTAATAATGTAAAATGTACGCTGGCCTTCATACAGAAAGCTGACCATGTTTGTCGTCTTTTGGTTTGTCAACACATATAATGATCCAAATTGCATCATGTCACCTAGCAAACATGACAACGCGTTAGCTGACTTCCTGATCAGCCGTGTGGTGGAAAAAAACACACCTAAGGAATGCAACTATGAAAATGAATTGTTCGTGAAGAAAAGCAGTTAAAGACATCACATCAACTTGTGCCTAATTGTCTGCAGACCATACGTCACGCCACCGTTTCAACCGAACCAAGTGTGGTTTACAGACAGAAAAAAAAAAAGCTTTAAGGCGTTATTTGTTTGTTTAGTACAACGATACTCAATAGGTTATGTGTGCTTTGTATTCCATGCTGAATCGAACCCCGTATTTTAGGATCATAAGTCTATAAACTTATCGCTGACCACACAGAATAATCAAGATTATTTGAACACTGTCAAGACAAACCTTTTTTTTTTTCAAAATAAAATGTCTAAACTCAAAAATGGGAAACATTTGAGGAGTTATATAAGTTTATGTGTATTCTCAGATAAACTGATCTCTGTGAAAATGTAGAATAGATTTGTTTGTTTGCTTGTTCGAAATTAAGCACAAAGCTACACAATGGACTATCTGTGGTCTGCCCACCACGAGTATCGAAACCCGGTTTCTGGCATTGTAAGTCCGCAGACATACCGCTGTAACGCTAGGGAGGTTATAGAATAAGGGTTTACTAATAACAGTTGTGTCCAAGAGGAAATTTATTAAGTTATTTGAATTTAAAAACAAGACTGAGTTTTAAAGTTGCGTGAAAAATAAACATATTAACTACATTCTGGGCACAATGAAAACAATCTACGTTATAGACAAAATCAAAAAGTGTGTGCACGTCTGTTTCTACTGGATCAGCGATCATTTCTTTAATTATTTTTCTCTGCAGATGTATCACTGTAGAATCAGACACAATGGAGAACTTCTTCTCAGAAATGCTCTGTACCAATACTGAAAACCTTGGTTTCCTTATTATGCTACCTGGTACATACCAATTTCGTCTACTTGCCAACCAAAGAATGTCTGTACATTTACGCAGATAGAGAGGATAATATATGATACGAGGAATAGTCACAAGGTCACGCTCGAACCGATTACATCCAGCTGATTTGTTCTGTACCTGCGTTTTGAAGTCAAAACTGAGTAGAAACAAACTGCACTAAAATTTCCAAACTTTCACATAACTAAAGATGATTAAAAAGCATATGATATCATAAGTATATGTGAGGGTATCCTTTCCTCCTAACTTTAAAGAATTACGAAGCAAGATCAAGATGCACTTTATAATAACAGTATTGATCCAACCATTCATGATGACGAGAAACTCACTTGAAGTAAAAATATATCTCAGGACGGCTGGTATGGGTATTAAAACTTTTATTAAAATAAAGTAGAGAACAACGTTTCGACCTTCGTAGGTCATCTTTAGGTTAACTAGATGACCTAAGAAGGTCGAAACGTTGTTCTCTGCTATATTTTAATAAAAGTGTTAATACCCATACCAGCCGTCCTGAAATATATTAATCCAACCATTGTTACCCTTGAAAGCTCGAATGAGGCATGTGTATACGTCGTGTTGCATGTAAAAGTGCTTATTAGAATAAAATGTTTTTTTTATTTTTCATCTATAAAGTTGTTTAATGTCTTGCTAGAAAAAAAATCACGACACGCCATTAGTAAACATTAAAGATGTATTTTCAAGTAATCTTTGGTCCGTGACGACGCCTGGTGGTAAAATTGTCTATTGTATAAGCTCCCAAATCTTTATGTATAAAGTCGTAACGAATCCTAAGCCATAAGAAGTATAGGTGAAGTTAACCAACTTGCATTATATTACTTGTCGTTGAGCTAATTGTATAAACAATATTTTACAATGAGCATATTCTGCGCAACATGATCTAGAATGACACTTGTCATATAACATGAGGAAAAATTAAAATATAGTACACAGTGGACCTCTATATTGTGATAACGTTCAGTATATAACAGTGGTTTAAGGTACATTAACTGGAGGCTCGAAAGAGGTCACCTCACAGTGTATGGGTTTTTGTCTATCTCAAAACCCTGACTGATTTCGTCAACATAAAAGATGTAATACACAATATGCACAGTACAACAGTATTTATTTACAAACAATCAGGAGAAAAAACATAATATACTGTCACAAAACAAAGGGTTTGTGTGAGGGATGTAGTGAGCTGGCGAGAGATGTGAAAATAAAGCTTTATTGGATCTTTCTTACCAGTCCAGAGGGAGCTCTACCTTGTGAGCTAAAAGAAGAGTTAAATGAAAATGTTAAAACAAAAACCTTTGAAGTTAAAGTGAAATAAAGAAACATTTTAAAGTTAACCAAAGAGACTCTAAGTTAAGTAACTTACCTAAAGCTAGACAATATAAATCAATATGAAATGTTTGTTAAAAGTCGAGAAAGATGCTTCAAAGGGTAGAACCTCGGCTTAACTATAAAACATAATAACAAAGCGAAGTAACAAACATCACGCTACTATCATATACGACCGAAACGTCTATGTTGGAACATCACATTCAAGTCTCAGCTATCCTTTTTGGAAGAGAACAAGCTTAATGGACAGTTAGTGGACTTAGGTCTCGATTGGGCTAAAGTTTATGAAAGTGACGCACTGATTTCAAATAAAGCTGGGAGAAAGAACAACTTAGAAAAAAGTTACGGATTACTGAGAAAGTAGCTAATACGTGGTACTGTCGTGTATGATAAGCTAATACGTGGTATTGTCGTGTATGATAAGCTAATACGTGGTACTGTCGTGTATGATAAGCTAATACATGGTACTGTCGTGTATGATAAGCTAATACGTGGTATTGTCGTGTATGATAAGCTAATACGTGGTACTGTCGTGTATGATAAGCTAATACATGGTACTGTCGTGTATGATAAGCTAATACATGGTACTGTCGTGTATGATAAGCTAATACGTGGTACTATCGTGTATGATAAGCTAATACGTGGTACTGTCGTGTATAATAAGCTAATACATGGTACTGTCGTGTATGATAAGCTAATACGTGGTATTGTCGTGTATGATAAGCTAATACGTGGTACTGTCGTGTATGATAAGCTAATACGTGGTATTGTCGTGTATGATAAGCTAATACGTGGTACTGTCGTGTATGATAAGCTAATACGTGGTATTGTCGTGTATGATAAGCTAATACATGGTACTGTCGTGTATGATAAGCTAATACGTGGTACTGTCGTGTATGATAAGCTAATACATGGTACTGTCGTGTATGATAAGCTAATACATGGTACTGTTGTGTATGATAAGCTAATACGTGGTACTGTCGTGTATGATAAGCTAATACGTGGTATTGTCGTGTATGATAAGCTAATACGTGGTATTGTCGTGTATGATAAGCTAATACGTGGTACTGTCGTGTATGATAAGCTAATACGTGGTATTGTCGTGTATGATAAGCTAATACATGGTACTGTCGTGTATGATAAGCTAATACGTGGTACTGTCGTGTATGATAAGCTAATACATGGTACTGTCGTGTATGATAAGCTAATACATGGTACTGTCGTGTATGATAAGCTAATACGTGGTACTATCGTGTATGATAAGCTAATACGTGGTACTGTCGTGTATAATAAGCTAATACATGGTACTGTCGTGTATAATAAGCTAATACGTGGTATTGTCGTGTATGATAAGCTAATACATGGTACTGTCGTGTATGATAAGCTAATACGTGGTACTGTCGTGTATGATAAGCTAATACATGGTACTGTCGTGTATGATAAGCTAATACGTGGTACTGTCGTGTATGATAACGAAAAAACGCGGTTATTTAAGTTTCCTTAGACAAACTAGCTTATACACTTATATATTATTAATTCATAATACGGTTAAGTAGAAAAACTTCTATTTTCAACACAGTAGTATGTCACAAGTTAGAAAAGAAACGATGAAAATATTTATTCTAAATAAGCAGTTTCGCTCATATATTCTAACATTGTTGTATTTACATAGTGGTGTAGCTCAAATCTCTAGCTACTGGAAAAAAATTATAGATTTCCCATGTTGAACTGCGTCTTGTTATTACTTCAACGCGTTGATATCAATTTTTCTTCTTAAGCAAAAAATTAAAAGAAACAAAACTGAATTCCACTCCGTGCATGTGTTCTCAACGAATGCCTAGTTACAAAAAGTTGTCTTAAAATATAATAATATGACTGTGGTTAACCTTCCACACTTAAATTAAGTTAGATAATGTTTTAACGTTCTAGAATATAATTACAACAACAAATACAGATTATCGTTTTTGCGGTTCACTCTAAGAAAGAAATTATGAACAGTGAGTTTGTTACGGTTTTAGTAAACGTAAACAATGACAAATTCATCATGGGTAAATCTAATTCAATTATGTCGTAACTTAAGAAATAAAACACTTGAGAAGGTACAATAATGATTATATGTATATATTTCGTAGTAGAACTTGTCGGAGATGTTTGTTTGATGTCAAGCACAAAGCTTCGCAATAGGCAATCTGTTGTATGCCCACCTCGGTTATGGAAAACCAATTTTTAGCGTTACAAGCCGTCAGAGTTACTGCTAAGCCTTCAGGAGGCTTGACGGAAAAAAATATACAGTTTAACGTACAGTATAGATGAAACTAAATTATGTCTTCCGTATATTTACACAAACGTTTGGAAAACTTTTGTGTGTGCATATATATATCTGTGTGTGTGTGTGTTGAACAACAAATAGCCATTAAGCCTCAACTGGAAAATAAAGTTTAGCTTGTATTTCTGTGATCTGTTGAGTTAAAAAAGCTAGGAAAATCTAATATACATAGGTACTGTAAATGATTTAACAAGGATGGGGAGAGATACATATAAAAGGCCGACTTTCTTGTGATTGATTTTGTTCTTTTACTCACATAATAACAATTTCATAAGTTTATGTAAGATTTTAAAACGATACTTTAGGCTTTTATCTGAAATATCATTATAATATGTAGTTTCTTGATAAA
Organism: Tachypleus tridentatus; assembly: GCF_004210375.1. Taxonomy (NCBI): domain Eukaryota; kingdom Metazoa; phylum Arthropoda; class Merostomata; order Xiphosura; family Limulidae; genus Tachypleus; species Tachypleus tridentatus. The sequence continues at coordinate 30,639,994 of NC_134830.1, read as the reverse complement.
GCTGCATGGTTCTTTGTTTGTTTTTAAATTTCGCGTGAAGCTACTCGAGGGCTATCTGCGCTAGCCGTCCCTAATTTAGCAGTATACGACTAGAGGAAAGGCAGCTAGTCATCAACACCCACCGCCAACTCTTGGGCTACTCTTTTACTAACGAATAGTGGGATTGACCGTAACTTTATAACGCTCCCACGGCTGAAAGAGAGAGCATGTTTAGTGCGACGGGGATTCGACCCTCAGATTACAAGTTAACGCCTTAACACACTTGGCCATGCCGTGTAAATGGAAAATTCTAAAGTTCCCATTGTTAGCAGTTTTTACATTTAAAGGTCGAAACGTAAAATCTAACTATAAAACTAGTTGATTGGATTTTACACAACTGTAACTGATGTCATGCGTTATCAGTAGTGAAGTATGGTAGAAATGGTGGGCAGAACATTAAACTTTGTAAGGTTGACAGTAAAAGTACTGGAGTTATTACTACGTTGATTTTTATATTAAATGTAAAATGGATCTGAGGACGAAAGAAACAAATGTATGAAAAGTTTACTCTAGCACGTGACTTAGTGTCGTTCGTTAAGATTAACAGTTTTATAGTCCTTGTGTTATTTCATGCAAGAAAAATACAGTTGTGAAGACATTCATTTAATTAAAAAAACACTAGATCGTTGTAAACCAGCTGATGAAAAAGCGCGTGCGAAGCAAGTGTAATGGACTTAAAACAATGGATGAGCTAACTGAACGAAGAATTAGATGACAAATACAGTAATTTTAACATATCTTGACTTAGATAGAGACAGGTTTAAACTCTGACAGTTTTCTACATCAAATAGCCTCTACGTTAGTTAAGTTATAGAGTACAAGTAAAGAGAATGGAAACACAATAAGTTTAAAATATGGTAACGTAGATTCAGACAGGAACGATAGAAATATGTCAGAGAAAACTTTGACTCAGTTGGACTCGATATTGGAAGTATGTCTACCATGTTTACAATCTTCCATCAGGCTGTCACACAAGGCTAGTAGTATCAAATGTTAGTATTTATAATAACATATTTTCGGGTTTCTTAATAAAATTTGTTCAGTGTCACACATTTAAAATATATAAATTTCGTGGCGACGTGTTTACAACTGGTTTCCATGTTGAAACTCTGTAAGACAGTTTTAACTTAGAAATTTCTTCGAATATATTAACGTTTTCGTTATATAAACACGTTTCTTATAAATTGATCTTTTGCGTTTTATGTTTAATGACTTTATTTATGATCAAGTTAATGTGATAAAAATTCACGATACCTCTTCGATACCTCTTTCGAACAGAATTTCTGCAAGGCTCTAATCATATGTTAATATAAAAACTTTTTTTAAATGGAAAGTATATCTTGTTTTAACGATATGAATCCCACCAACAAACAATCATTCGTTGTTTACGAGTTCGTTACGGGAAAAGATGGTGTGTAAAATCCACCACCAGGTGATTTTCTACTCATCTAAGGAAGCATACCCTAATGAAACTTGGGAACCTGATTAGTCTAACTCAGCAAATTCCCGACAAAATTAATGTTGCTAGCTGACAATTCTATCTCAGTTAGTGCAGCTAACAACGTTTAAGGCTCGGCATGACCAGGTGGTTAAGGCACCAGGAAGAATGTGAATATATGATAAGTTATAATGTTTATTTATATAGAGATTTTTATATTTTATAGAAACATTTGCATCGTCTTGTAGCTTGAACTAATTAAATTTCGTGAGCTTACACACTTTCATCAAGGACACTGGTGTGACTTAGTAGTTAGGGTGTTTGCATCCGAAGGTTCGTGGTTCGCGTCCCCTTACTTCCGCACTTTAGGGCCATAAAAATGATACGAGAGTGACGGTGAAACCCCTTTATTCGGTCGGTTTCATGGGTTATGGGTAAATGCTGTTGACAAGCTACCTTTTGTCCAGTCTGTAAGTTAAAACTGGGGACTTCTATATGCAGACAGCCCTCTGCAGTAGGCTTAGCATGACCTGGTGGTTAGGATGCTCGATTCACAATCTTTGGATCGCAGGTTCGACTCCTTGTCACAGAATATTCTCGCTATGAGGGTTATAAAGTGAGGGTCAATCCTACTATTCTTTGGTAAAAGAGGTGTCCTTGGCGATGGGTGGTGTTGACTGGGTGTCTTCCCTCTGCTAAATTAGGGATATCTAGAGCATGCAACTCTAGTGAAACTTAGTGCGAAAATTTGAAAAAAACAGACTTTCATCGTTTCCGACTATTTATAACGGAAGCGACATATGTTGACTTTATGTACTGTCTTGTAAGCAGCTTTAGCACTTCCAGTGTTAAAACGAAGATACACACTACTCCTTGTTGTGTTAACTACTCTTTTTTTCTATTATTCCTTTAAAGTGACGTATACACCTACTGGAAGTAAATTTACAATGATTTTGAAATATTCTTTTATGAAAATATCTCCATAAAATGAAAAATTTGACTTAAACAATGCAATATGCTTACATTGTTCTGATCAAAATATATTTTATTAAACATCTAATAACAAATAAGTTTTTTTGTTTACAGTTAAGTACAAAGCTACACAATGAGCTATCTATGCTGTGCCTATCATGGATATCGAAACTCGATTTCTAACGGTGTGTGTCCGCAGATAATCCGCTGTGATACTGAGGGGGGCATAAATAAGTAGTAAAATTTAAGTTGAAATTCGATTTTTCGTTGTAAAAACAAAACAAAAAACAGTGACTAGGTTCATTATAAGCAAGATTTTTATTAACTAGCTTTGGGCTATATCACAAAGTTTTAGTAGATTTAGATAGCATGGTATTGTTTGTTTGTTTTTTAATTTCGCGCAAAGCTACACAAGGGCTATTTGCGCTAGCCATCCATAATTTAACAGTTTAAGACCAGAGAGAAGGCAGCTAGTCATCACCACTCACCACCAACGCTTGGGCTACTCTTTTACCAACGAATAATGGGATTGACCGTCACATTAGAGCGTTCCCACGGCTGAAAGGATGAGCATGTTTAGTGTGACGAGTCAGATTACGAGTCGAGCGCCCTAACCACCTGGCCATGCCTGGTATTAAATATACTGTATGACATAATTAACATTTTACTTCAAAACAACTGAAAGGTTAATTAACTTTTAAATGCCTTATTAAATTATTAATTCTTAAATTTGTATTAACACGTCATTTTCCAGAACTAAGGCCTATCTATACGATATATTATAGCTCACATTAAGAGTGAAATGGCATCAATTATATATTGTTAAGTTTTTTAAATGCTTTGACTAGTGGAAGCTTAGGAATGAAACCATGGAATGTGTGTTGAAGCATATTCACAATGATTGACATTCTAAAGACATTGAAATACATTATAAAAATATATAAACGAAATATTCGTTTCGCTTGCTTATCTTTACGTCTTCGATTTCGATTTTTATCAGACATGACTGTTAGTTCAGCCGTTTTGTAAATCGAGACGAAATTTATCGAAATAAACTTTTAAAGATATTTGATTACGTCATGAGATTTTCAGTAATTACTTTCGTTATAATAATAATGATACAAATATCACAGTAATGAGACAGGGACCATTTGTGAAAAAAAACAACGTTATAGACTTTTGCTATCAGTTGGCTAAGATCTTTCAAAATGAATAACTTGATACTATAACACACAACGAGCCATAACTCTTACACGCAAATAATTTGTAAAGAAACTTCTATGATAATGTATGTTTTAAACATCGCCGTAGATGATGGAAATTATCATAAAATATTATCATGTGAAACATTCAGACAATACATTGGAATTTTCTTTTAACATACCGGTTGACGGACCGATATATTTAAGATACATATAATCTATATGATTGTCCCCTGATGGCGTTTCTGTGACTTATGATGTAACCTAACAATTAAATCAGACCAATTAACTGTTGCTCAGCATTTGTTATCGAGTTTGATCGATTTCGCTTTTTAAGCTGCAAGTTCAGAAGTGTTTATTCAATATCATAAAATATTTTGAAGCTATAACCAACAACAGAAAAAAAAACACGTAGCGACTTCGTTTTAAAATGAAAAATGTACAGAAAATAAAATCAGAGTAATATACCAACTTCAAAAATGTTTCATTGTTGTTGTTCGTAATTAAGTACAAAGCTACACGGGTATCAAAACCCAAATTTTCGCATTATAATTCCTCAGAAATACAACTGTATAATTAGGGGATCATTTTGTAACAGAAGAAGGTGTATAGATAAATACTATTAATCGTTAAACTATTACTGGTGACAATTATACCCACATTAAATAAATACCTAGAAGGAAATATTACATACTTACATGTTAAAAACGGACGACAGAAGATGCTGTTTTTATGCGTTTCTTACGAAGTAAAGTCAATATTTCTTTTGTCCCTAGTCATCAACCTCAAACTGATAATTGCAAAATAGTAGATGATTTGGTTTATTTTGAAATTCACGCAAAGTTCCATGAGGATTATCTGTACTCGCCGTCCATAACTTAGCAGTGTTAGCATAGAGGAAAGGCAATTAGTCCACACTACCCATCGCTAACTCTTGGGCTACTCTTTTACCAACGAATAGTGCATCTAACCGATCACTATAATGCTCCCATGCCTAAAAGGGTGAGCATGTTCGGTGACGAGTATTCTAATCTACAACTATCAGACTGCGAGTTGAACGCTCTGTTAGATGTGTGTGTGATTTCTCAGAGCACAACCCAATCTGCTGTGTCTATCGAGGTGAATCGAACCCCTGATCTTAGCGTTGTAAATCTGTAGACTTACTGCTGTCCCAGCGTCTTGTTAGGAGAATAGTTTAAATAGTTTTGGTAAAACAACGAAACTATTTGTTTCAAGTTTTATTCAAGCAATCAGTTTCCTCATATGCAATATAATAACATAATCATTATTTATTTTGTCAAAAGACAAATAATTTTAAACTAAATTGTGTACATATCACACATACAGAATTCTGAAATTTTACAATATATTAATTTATGATGAACCATCGGCATTCTTTATTCCAGCTTTTTTTTTGCCACTCAATTCCTTTTTCTAAGGAACATAGGGCCGCAATCACTGCGGTTTCCGTAACAGGTGTTTAAGTGAGTAGGTTGTTAGCCCACTGCACCTAGCCGTCCCTAATTTAGCAGTGTAAGACTAAAGGGAAGGCAGCTAGTCATCACCACTCACCGCCAAATCTTGGGCTACTCTTTTACCAACGAAAAGAGGGATTGACTGTATACATTATAACGCCACCACGGCTGGGAGGGCGAGCATGTTTAGCTCGACTCGGATGCGAACCCGCGACCCTCAGTTTACGAGCGCATGCCTTAACGCGCTCGGCCATACCAGGCCCCAACTTTCGTTAAAAAATTCTAATCACCTATTTTGTTTAGTCCATATATACATACATGTTAATATAATCTGTCACTTTTGTCTATTAGCTAACTCACACACCATTGTTTCTTTAATTGTTCTAAGCTGCGAAATATGCAATACTTTTGTTACTTTTTGTATTTTGAGTCAACAACATTATAAAATACTTTTGCCTAAGCTAATAATATTATTAGATAAGCCAACTAATTTAAAATTATTTTCGTTTCTTATATGGATATAATTACTAATAATATACGATTTACCTGTTCTTGGTAAAGTAGTTAAATGTAATTGTTAAAGAATGTTTGATAAAAGTTAATTTGTAACTCAACTAAAAATACATATGCCATCTGTTACCAATCATTGTGTTGCTTTACAAACACGATTGATTTTCAGTTACATTTTTTTTTTTACTTTAATCACAGTGTGAAAGGTGGTGCATCACGTATGAGTCTTCACTGTCTACGTCACGTTTTTCGGCTAGGCCTTTACACATTGTTTTCCATGTGTCTTTATTTTCTTGAAATTTAGAACAACAGTCTATCCAAAATATGTTTACTTTTCTTTCTTTGTGAAAAGTTTTAGAATACTACCTTGTTAGTGCTGAATATGTTCATTTTTATATACATTTTCGTTACTACTGATTATTACGACAATATTAATAATATGTTTAAATTGTGTTATTATCACAGCTATCAACTGGTTCAAACGTCCTTCATTTCGTAATTCTGTAAGCGATGGAAAGGTTAACCTAATATTTTTCTACAAGTTACTTAACTTGGATACTATTATTTTATTATTTATCAACCACGAAAAATAACAAAACAGATGCCCTGTAAGATATAGCATATACACATTTAGAAAAAGAGAGTGCATGGTTTGCGTGCCCTCCCACCCCTAGTGGCGCAGCAGTACGTCTGCAGACTGATACTACTAGAAACCTGCTTTTGAAACCCACGGTGGGCAGTGAGTGCACCGTTAGCTTTTTGTTTGGTTTTGTGCTGAATAACAAACAAACTGAGTGATTTTCAAGTTATTTTTTATAAAGTGTTCCAAGATCTTTTCATGATTCTACATGAACTGTAAAGAAATCCTAAGAGCTGATATTCTCGCATAAAAATAGTTTTCGACTGTAATTCGAATGGTCGAAGAAGATTGTTATGTAATACCGAAACCTAAAAATGTTTTATTTATCTCTCAGAGACATAAAATTCAACCCACTTTCTTCGAAAGATCAAGATAAAGCGTTTCTTCTTCGTACAGTAAACTTTTCTCCAAACAAATTGTGTAAAAGCATTTCGGAAATTATCTATCAATATCTTAGGAGATCCTAATAATTGAAATATATGCCGCATAATAATATTAGTGACAATTTGATTAAAAATGAATATTTTTCACTGCAACAAGCTTACGACGGTTCTTTCTTTTTCAATTCATCCCATTTCTTTCAATCTATATAAGATACTTTTATAACTAAACTCAAAATACTGTAATTCTAAGATTCGACTATGGATACCCTTATTAAATTTCTAACAATGTTTTTCGCGATCCAGACCATAAACTTGTTTTCACTGAGCTTTTATTCAGTGTTCTTCAATTCTCTTCATTGTATTTTCAATAACATTACATTATTTCTCGTGTCTAATGTAAATATTTATATACTGAGATAAGTCTTCAAAGAACACAAAAATTAATATCGGTCCTAAAAAACAAATTTTATTTCTTAAATACAGAAATGGTTGTATAGTTAAAGTCGATAAAAATGTATGTATATATATATTATATCTCTTTCGTACATCTCTCGAAAAGAATAACTGAAGTTGAAACCGGCTCATGAACTACATAAAAGGTAATTTCGTTTTACACATTGTGTCAAACATTCCTATGCTTTTCATCCGAGGGTCGCGGGTTCGAATCCCAGTCTCACACAACATGCTCGCCCTTTCAGCCGTGGGGCGTTATAATGTGACGGTCAATCCCACTATTCGTTGGTGAAAGAGTAGCCCAAGAGTTGGCGGTGGGTGGGTGGTGATGACTAGCTGCCTTTCCTCTAGTCTTAAACTGCTAAATTAGTGACGGCTAGCCCATATAGCCCTCGAGTAGCTTTGAGCGAAATTCAAAAACAAACAAACAAATATTTTCAACATCTAAATTTAAAATAGCTAAAATTTCGTTATTTTAGCTTGTGAGATTTATAATAACACGCATGACATGTATATTACCACAAAAGTATCGATCTGGTCGAGAGCAAGTCTCATATGTAAGTATAATTTCCCATTTTCAGATGAATAATGGAAACCTATCAATAAACAAAACTCATGCTGCTGTATAGCGTATGAATGATTATATTGTAATTTCATTTATCTATAGAATAACCTCTAACATTTTGCATAGCATTAACTGACATAAAATAAAATAAAAATTAAATGTAAACTCAAAACAAGTAATAAAATAAATTGTAACGGATTTATTATTATATATTTATTTTAATATTAATGCTAATTTTAGTTAAATATTTATTTAAAAATACATGTAACTTATATTGCTAAATGTTTACTGAGAAAATCCCGCCTATTCTCTAAATTTGTAGAAGATTCTCAAGCTAAAGAATCAACAATATATGTTTAACGAAAGCACTAGCGTATTTTTGAATATTGTTGCCAAATGAACTTCGAAAACCTCACCCTAAAAGATTATACATCAACAAGCCAAGAGGCAGTTTAATATTATTAGTTTGCTACAGTTAGTATACTACAAACCTTGGAAGCTGTATTGGTGATAAACGCTTATTAATCGGAGAATAGAGATATTTGACCAGAAACGTTTACAGATTTCGAATATTACAAACCGTTGATCTTCAGTGAATTAACTTCGAACGTTAGTATTTCCACAAGGACATTAAATATTTTCGTTAGGAAAAATAAACTAACGTGTGAAGAAGTCAAGTGAAGTGTACCTGTGTATCAACATAGAATTAATATGCTTCACGTGAACCGTCGATAAAATATTCAGTTCCAGACAAGATAACACACTTAGTATCGTTTGTAAGTTTGTAAATTTTTTGCATATAAATAATTGTTTGTAATAACCGTTATTATAAATTGCATTAGTTTGTATATTAAAATATATTTGTGTTAAGAATGAAAATTGTGTGTATTAATACTTTTGGCAAATATAATAAACTTAATAGATAGCGTCACTACGACATTTTATTTCTGCTTTTGATGTCTAGCTAATATATAAATTAAAAGCAATGGAAACAAGTTAATCAGTCATAAAGTCATATAAGGTTAACGCTACACTCTCGTGTTTTGTTGTATATGCATATCACAATGATGACACGCCCCCAAGATGGGATGCACTTCATTAGAGATACCCATTATCCATTATACAGTCGAAAAGACTTAAATTCTTCGACTAAATTGTCCAGCTCAAGAACAAAAGTAATATGTTTGAAGGAAGCTTCGAACTCTTCCACGCAAAGAGTGATAATGTATATTTTTTATGTAGTAATCGATTTATAACGGGATAACCTTTGAAATGGATTCAAATAAATGCACTTAAATGTAAAATGTAACATTCCTATCCAAGATCGTGTTCACGGATACTTACAGTAGTTTAAAGACTGAGTAATCATTGGCTAACTCGCAGTCGGGTTTTCGGTATTAACTGTAGGATTAGAAGTTAATATTTTTTTCCTGTGGATAATGAAACGAGAAAGCAATATAAGGTAAAGACACGTCATCACATATTTTCGTGCTATAATTCCGTAATATTGTTGAAGTTTGGTAACATCAAAATGGTCACTTATAGAACTAAACAAGACAAATTAAAACATTTATACGACTAAACAAGATATATTAAGGCATTTATACGATTGAGCAAGACATTAAAACATTATACGACTAAACAAGACACATTAAACATTTATACGAAAAATTTATACTTACTAAACAAACAAATATAAAACATTATAGACTAAACAAGACATATTAAAACATTTATACGATTGAGCAAGACATTAAAACATTATACGACTAAACAAGACATATTAAAACATTTATACGATTGAGCATGACATTAAAACATTTATACGATTGAGTATGACATTAAAACATTATACGACTAAACAAGACACATTAAACATTTATACTACTAAACAAGACACATTAAAACATTTATATGATTAAACAAGACACATTAAAAGAGTCCTTCCTAAAAATAATTATCTAAGAAATTGCCTTACTCTTAATCTTGAAAAATATTCATTGTATGTCTGGTTTGCTTGTTTTAAGTTAAGCACAAAGTTTATACAATAGGTTATCTGTGCTCTGCCCACCACGGGTATCGGAACCCAGTTTTTAGCGTTGTAAGTCCACAGACGTACAGCTGTCTGGAACCACAACATTTGTTTTTGTAAAGAAGTTTACTAAACGATAATCATATTATTTTGTGGATCTATTTTTATTTTCAAATTTTAAAAACAAATGAATTTTCTTAAATGTTTTTCTAAGTTTGTAAAACTTATTGAAAATGGAAGAATGCTTCACAGCGACTCTTTTCACTGTGATCATCTCGAGGCATCGAACATCAGATTTTAACGTTGTAACAGCACATAAAGAAAAGGAATAAACTACGGTGTTGAACAAAAATAATTTCTGGTTTAAATGAAATGGGTAGATTTTCAAGATTTGTCAAATTAAAATATTTTGGGTTTTTTTTTTTTTGCTTGTATTTTGTGTAGTTTCATTCAATGTCGTTATGTCTTATTTATAAAATGTCATTCCAGTAGCAGTACACATTTATAATAATTCAAACGTTTCAGTTACTAATCATTATTATCCTCTGCTTTATTCTTAGTTTCTCAACAACAACATTGGTAAGAGGAGTAAAACATATGACCTATCTCTAAATTGACTTAATATTTATGTCCGATTCTCATTGTACACAGAGGGTCAAATCATAAAGCCGGTACTTTAACAAGTAATTACATTAGAAGAGTGAAGAACAAATCCAACTATTCTATCAAAGAAGAGAAGGCCAAATGTTAGTGGTGGGTACAGTTGACAAGACGCCTTTCTTCTTGTCCATCAGTTCATAATTAGAGCGGTTATAAGTAGGCAAACTACAATTACAGTCACCAACAATATCATAGCTCGTGTTTCTATATCATTGAGTTAGTTTTAATTCTGGGAGCAAGTCGTGTTAGTTTAATACCGGTAACGAATTTGCGAGAAACATAACAAACCTTTTGAACAACGTCGTTTTTAATAAAAAAGTTTTAAAAGAACACAACCGAACATTCCAAATGTTATAAGAACAATAATGTTTAACGTCAATGAAAGGCGAAACGACTTTGTGGTTTATAGTACCACTTGTAGCCCAATGAAGGAAAGTAAAGTTTACAATATAAACACTTACAAATTACAAACTTATAAAATCACATAAGACTAAAATATCATAAAGGTACTCGAAAGTGAAACGTGTTATAACTTGGAAGATGTCACATCCAGTCTAGACGCGCTCTAATCGATCATATCTGTTGCAACAACGTATATTTAACTAAGATTTAGCTTAACCTACTGTATACTGTGAACAGAACTTGAGTATATGTAAAGTTGACAAAACAATAATTCAATGGAAAATATTTTCTTATCCACCTTCATTCAAAACCTAAAAAGTCAAGAAAGCTTAATTTATCCAAAATTTTGTAGTAAACACTCAGAAAATAATATACAACCCCGTTTTTATACAAGATCCAACTGTGTCGTGTTCGTAGGCTACCAAATGCTTTCCACGCCCTAATTGAATAATTCCAAATCCGTGTATAAACAGCTGATTAAATGTGTTCAAAATATTTGTCTCCCGCTGAGACAGCGATGAGTCTTCGGATTTACAACTCTAAAATCAGGCGTTCGATTCCCCTCGGTGGACGCAGAAAATAGCCCGCTGTGGCTTTCCTACAAGAAACAGAAACACACACACAGTCAAAATATTTTCTATTTTGGAAATCAATCATTAGGTCAAAAAAATAGAAGTAGGTTAATAATGTGAAACGTAAAATGTACCAAACTAATTATTATTATTAATCCATCATTGGTAAGAACAGTAATTCATTTTCAGACTGTGCTTCCCCTACATAACAACATATTTAGCTGTATGTCGTTTATATTAAGAACAGTATGTTTAACATGGAATTTATACATATTAACTATCAAAGGAAGTTCATTTGTACCATTCACTCACATTCAGTTAATGGAAATGTGTTTGAGTTTTCATATTTTCTACATGCAAATCAGGTTATGAGTTAAATGACCTGACCAGTGTAATCAACATTACCAGAAAATAAGAGTTTTCTCGATACTTCTTTTCGTGTAAGTCATGTTTGCAGAACAGTTCTGCAGTTCAATGGTGTAATGTTTTGATTAACAAATAAGTCCAAATAAAGGATAAAATTTTAAAAGAAACAAAATTTTTATCAAACGGAAATGATTGTCTGTTTATTTGTTATTGAATTTCGCGCAAAGCTACTCGAGGGCTATCTGCGCTAGCCGTCCCTAATTTAGCAGTGTAAAATTAGAGGGACGACAGCTAGTCATCACCACCCACCGCCAACTATTGGGCTACTCTTTTACCAACGTATAGTGGGATTGACTGTCACATTATAACGCCCCCACGGCTGAAAGGGCGAGCATATTTGGTGCGACGGGGATTCGAACCCGCGACCCTCAGATTACGAGTTGAACGCCTTAAACCACCTGGTCATGCCGGGCCCTAACGGAAATGAAAAAGAATACTAAAATAGCAAACAATAAGATCAAACTTATTAAATAGATGTTTAATACAACTCTTTAAAGTAGATTTACTAAATGTTTCTTATCATATTTTCTATTATTAGGTAGCTTTTGAATGAAAAATTCAAATCATTGTTAAAGAAGCGAATTATGAAGAAATTGTAAAATTAAAAAAATGATTTAGATATTCTGATGAAAATATAAAACTGTAACAAATAAGTAGATGAATATATAGATATTTTTACTTTGTAAGGTTGAAATGGCAAAGTTAATATTGAATATTTCTTCATCTTTTGACACATCTCACTACTCCTGAGTATCTGAAACATATTGTTAGAAGAACAAATTAAAGCAAATTAAGTATTATTAGTACTTCTGCAATATAGTAACTGTGGTATTTGGCTGTTGATTTCTCAAAGAATAAAAATATTCATTGTTAATATGCTTTCGGCTAATAGTAGTGCTAAGAACTCCTGAGTGAAAATACAGAAAAACATATAACAATATGTCAGCTACCACTTGTCTCCTATATCCAGTGCCAACGAAGGTATTCGCCCAATATCAGACCTCATCAGGTCACCCAGGATACAGCAAGCACTGCAGTGGTTGAGACGCTGTATTTATCCCCAATTACTTGTTAAATGAGCAATGTTATATTGGTGAGCTCTAATATTTGTCGCTTTTATGTGAGTTATGTATAAATCAGGATTCTATAACAAGCAAACACGCACAAACAAATAGGTGAATCGCATAAATATACAAACTAAGCTATTACGGAAATTTTAAAGTAGTTTTATATAATACAGTTTTAATGTAAACCAACTTGAGTACATAAGTACTACGATTCATCTCATTGTATAGTTTCTCTTTACTTCGTCTGCAATGTTTCAACTCTTGAATATAAGCAAAAATTAACGAGAAAATTATAATTTGAAGCTTACATTGGAGAAGAAGTGGTGTCATCGACTTCTGTTGGTTTTATACAACAATGAGGAAATTCTCTCGAATTGTTAATTGCTCTTCCCTCTCAGCTCTCATCAACGTAATGTTTGAGGAATTCTCATATTTCTCTAGAATATCCTATTTTCTACGAGTCGATAGCCACCTACTAGTAGAGCCCACACATTCCTCTTCTCATTAGGTGCATGGAAATTTGTAGTTGGCAAACATCATTTTAATCTTAAGTGTCTCATATTTAAAATGAAAGACATTTTATGTTTCTACAAAAGGCTTACATGCACGCCAAATATGCTCTGTCACCAAACATGTTTGCCCGTTCAGTCGTGGGGGCCTTTTAAAGTTACGGTCAATCCCAATAGTTGGCAGTGGATGGTAATGACTAGTTGCCTTTCCTCTAGTCTTACACTGCTAAACTAGGGACGACTAGCGAAATTAAAAACTAACCAAACTTATCAACATCCTTTCATAAATGATATTTTATAATTTATATTCTATAGCTTTTAATCTATTTAAGTTCTGCAATACTCATTCTTTTAAAATGTGAGAAATTCTTGAAGAATATCTTATTTCCTGATTATTCCGATTTCTTCAACTCTTTTGGGGTTGCAATTAAAATGGCGTTGGTGTATTTTGTTTTCACTGCTTTAATGTACAAAGGAAAAGCAGTTATATAGAGGTAGCGTTTTGCATGCCTGGGGTGCCTCAATCACCAGACTATAATTATAATTATTTTCATAACCACGCCCGACTACGAAGAGGAGTACCATCACTACCAGGGTGTACCAGTAAAATTATATTCACATATACCGTAATCGCAAAATTAAAAATGATAAAAGCTAATGAGCCATTTTCAGTAGTACAACTATGCCTTAATAAATCAATTACGGTGGTTTATATTGCCTTTGTACGAAAAATATGCTAAGGATATTTCTCCCCGAGGTCTTATATTTCAGGTGATTTTTAATTTCATCACGAATCAAAATTACGGGTATTATAAATAACGTATGATAACTGTATTGTACAAGCAAAGATGTGAGATAGTATAGTACAAACATCCGTAATGGATAACAAATAAATATACATTTTTATTGGACAAAATAACAGATATTCCTTCTTTTCTTTCCAGGGATTATACACTCTTGCGATTACCCTTGCTACTTTCCACCTAATAACAGTCTTGGATGACACAGGTAAGTCGCCATAGCTGAACCTTTGATTAGTGTTAACACGTAATACCAGTTTTTTTTTTTTTTTTATGTGACCCAAGTAACTCTACTTCTATAAAATCGAGAATTAACGCTAACGTAATAACAGTCTCAGGTGACTCATGTAAATCTCAATAGCTAAACTCTTGGATTAGTGTTAACACGTAATACTAGTCTTACGTAACCCAGGTAAGTCTACTTACTCAAAATCTAGAATTAATGTTAACAATATCAGATAAGTGTGCTTAGCTGAACTCTAGAACTTGTACGAACGTATAACAATTTCCTAAACTAATCTAAACCTGGGGCTCGTTTGAACTCACTTGTAGTATGTAATTTTATTAGCTTTAATTACGGTAATCGTTAGAGTATTCTATCGATATGTGAAGTAAAAATTAAAAAACAAAAGAGTAGTAAAGCAGTAATAATGTTACATAAACTTTGCCTAACATTGGAAAGCAATGAAAAAATAATGTATTACAATTATTAGAGCTGTGCATCAACATTTATTTCACGGACAAACTAATACCGTATATGTGTGTGTGTTTATTTAGTCTTGTTCGTTTATAATGCCCGGATGATTAGATCGGTAAATGAAATGTTTTGTATAATTACTTATAGAATATTGTCTTTCACATGCGAAACGAGTATAGCCATGTTGCCATGGTTACCAGTGGGTTGGAAAATCTGACAGAAAATTTTTAAAAATGTTTCATTATACTTTTGACATAAGTAAGAATTGTAATTTTAAGTAAAGATAAAAAATGTTTATCGGAAACATAAAAATTAAACAAAACTACACATTAACGTATAAAGACTTGAAACATATTGTAGTGTATTATCGTAAACAAGCATCTAGAGTTTTATAGACAACAAAGTGTAAGCAGTGTACAAAACAAAACATTAATCATTGAAATGCTGACAACAGGAGTAAGAAAAGTCCCTCATGTTTATAGTACCATGGAGACAATATGATAATATTGAATTTGAGTGTCAAATATAAAATGATAATTATAAACATATCAGTGTATGTAGAAAATTACCGTATGAGGTTATGTACATTCTGAGGATTACTGCAGTTCCCCCCACCTCTCCACACGCAAAATAGGTTTCGAGAAGGCACTTTTCGTATGTAAAATGCTGTCAAAGATTCTTTGTTTGTTTTTTGAATTTCGCGCAAAATTACTCGAGGACTATCTAAGCTAGCCGTCTCTAATTTAGCAGTGTAATACGAGACGGAATGAAGCTAGTCATCACCACCCCCCGCCAACTATTGGGCTACTCTGTTACCAACGAATAGTGAGAATGACCGTCATAGTATAGCGTTCCCACGGCTGAAAGGATAGCATGTTTGGTGTGACGGGGATTCGAACCTGCGACCCTCAAGTTACGAGTCGAACACTTTAACGCACCTGGCCATGCCGAGCCGAGCTGTCATAGAATTCAGTACCTCCTGCGATAAATTATTGAAGTAATCATATTAGTGAAAAAGTAAAATTGGCTTATTAGTTGAGAGATGGTAACAAATACAGATCACATTTTTCTTCACTTCAAACGTAAATTGTTTATATACGTTACAAAGGCTTCAAGATCTGTTATACGGTTTTAATGAAAGATTTTCCTTTTTGCGTATCATTGATTTGTAATAAAAAGTAGAAAAACCGAAACGGCTGGTATCTACAAATTGAGAAAACTATTCACAGTCTTCTTTCTAATAAAGTTGAAATATATATTAAGGTTTTCTAAACTTAATTTTATTTGTTGGTCTATAATTCGAACTTAAAATTATCGCCTTCTTCAAATTTAGTCTCGTTTCTTAGCGTTTTTGTCAAACAATGTGTTATAGGTATAAAGGTTCACAACATGACTATCTTATGCCGGATTCTCAATATGCATTGAGTTGCTTAAAGCAAGTACAAAGTATTTTAAATTGCAAAACATTGTAGTTTTTCTTTAGTATTCAACGTATTAATGTATTGTACTAATAACCAGTTTACTATTTTGTTGTAATTAATGAGCAGTTTTGATTCCTATGTGAGTATAAGTCGATAACTTGTAATACTGTACATTTCACAGTGACGAAAGTCGAGGTACGAAAACAAACGTTAGACAAACAAACCTCCGAGTCTATTTTTGCAAAGAAAAACGCATTGGCAACTCAGTAATTGTGTAAAGTATACCAGAAGGTATTTATCTTTCACACTTACCATGTACTGAAACTGAACACGTGCAACACCTACTTAGTACCGTTTAGGTAGTCTGAGTATGACAGACACTTTTATTTCACATATACCATGTGTTGCAACTGAACACGTACGACAACTACTTAGTACCTGGTAATTAGCTTGATTAGAATTCTTCTGTTTTGTATAAAACGAGTGCATAAACTAATAACGAAGGTAGGATGTTGTTAATAAATACAAGGTATGGCGAAAGCTATTTTCGTTTCGTTTTAAACTGATCGGGAACTGAAATGATAAATTTACAACAGTTACATTAAACACCAGTTTCACGTGTCTCAAAAGCAATTCTTGGTTTAAGCTGATGATCTAATTTACATAACGAACTCGTAAATGATTTTTTTTTGATAAAGCATCAACTTAATATCTCAGTTGAAACTATAACACCTGTAGTTATGAAAACCACAATATTTTTCTCTTGACAGTGAAACATATCAATTCTAGTAACAGATTATATAGATTAAAAGTTGTAAGTACAACAGTCCTCTCGGCATAGCCAGAAGGTTAGGACGCTTGAATCTTCGTCACACCAAACATGTTTCAGCTATGGGAGTGTTATAATGATACGATCAATTCTACTATTCCTTGGTAAAAGAGTTGGTGGCGGGTGGTGATGAGTAGCTGCCTTCCCTCTAGTCTTATATTGTTAAATTAGGGATGAATAATGCATATAGCTCTCGTGTAGCTTTGCGCAAAATTCGAAAAACAAATAAATACAATATTTTGTAGATTAGTTTCCTTCGATAATTTTTTTTTATTTTTCTGCCACCAAATATTCTTATTATTTTAATAATTATTTCTGACGTGATACTAATTATTTGTTGAAATGTTTTTATATTTTTGACGTAAATTAATATATTGTCGTTATAGTATTGTTCGGGTTGAATATAATGTTACTCGTTTGTTCCGGGCTTTGTGTTCCATCATCTGTGTTACTGTTGATTGGATTGTGTGTGGTAAGTATAGTATTTTCATAGCTAACTAACAAATTATTATTTTATGATTAATGAGAACTTGATACTCGAACGAACATAATTCATACTGTAGGCTAATATAAATGTATTTTGAAATGGTGATTGTTCTATGTCATTGTAAAAACGTGTATATTAATTGTATTCCCCTAAGAATATAACAGGAAAGAATAGCTAAGATCAAGATTGAGATATTTGTTATGAAAACGGAATTTTATTACTGTATAAAATAATGAAACATTTTTTTAAAAATTAATCCTAAAAATGGTATGTTCTTTTTCCTGCCCATCTCTAACCATACCACTTAATTATTCATTACAGCATTCCTTTTTATACAGTATAGCTCTTTTCTCTTTACTAATGTTCATCGTATCCTACTTTAAATAGGCCCGGCATGGCCATGTTTGTTAAGGCGTTCGACTCGTAATTTGGGGTTCGAATCTGGGTCGCATCAAATCTGCTCGTCCTTTCAGCCGTGGGGGCATTATAATGTGACGGTCAATCCTACTATTCGTTGATAAAAGAGTAGCCTAAGAGTTGGCGGTGGGTGGTGATGACCAGTTGTCTTCCCTCTCGTCTTACACTACTAAATTAGGGACAGCTAGCGCGGATAGCCCTCGAGTAGTTTTGCGCGAAATTCTCAAAACAAACCTCCTTTAACTGCAGTTCTTTCTTACTTTCCATTCGCCGTCATTAACCCTTTTACTTCCTGCATATCTTTTCTTCATGGACTCGTTTGTTTGTTTTTCTTAACTGCCTGTTTCGTGTCTATCAAGTTTCTTCCCGTTCCATATGTTTACTCTTATTGGATGATAATGGTGTAGTACCTGTTTTATGTCTATCATGTTTCCCTTTGAATTATGTGAGTCGAGTACCTTGCTCTTTCATGTACATGATATCTATCACATGACTAAGTTTCTCCTTGTTTCATGTTCTTAAGATTCGTTTCTGTTTCCTCTGTGTTATGTTCCTCCGTGTTTCTTTCATGCCAAATTATTTACGTTTAGTAGAAGACAGTTTACTATTTTTATTTTTCTCGTGAGTCAAATTTGCTTCCCATATGGATAGTGTTATACTTTCTTATAAGAATCTGGTTAATTATATTTTGTCTCATGTGTAGCAAGCTATACCTTGTCTCATATCCTTCTTTCTCCTCTGCTTGTAATGAATCAAAGCTCTTATTTCATGTGAGATGGGATCTTCTTTAGGTCAGTTTATTCCCTCCTTGTGACTCTCAGGTATCCTTTAGCTATTGTTTATATTGGGTCAACGATTCGAGCCTTAGCTACCAGAATCAGGAAACATGGGCACAATAGCCCTGTCAGTAACTCTGGAATTTGCAACCACTTAAGCAAATACTATAACGAAAAGCTGAACAGAATAACACTTCAGAATAATAGACTGAGCGAAAGAGGAATGAATGCTGAGAGAAAAGGAAGCTCATATAATTCATAGCTTCCTTCTTTGATTTTCTTAATAGTTGATTAAATTCAAGTTAATAGAGATTTAAAGAAAAAACAGGCTTAGAAGCAGAGAATAGAATCCTTATCTTGCACTGTCATCTTTGTTCTCCTTAAACTCACGAAGACAATCCATTGGTTTAAAATTTACAAAGAAACTAGACTAGAGCATTGTGCAGCCAATGTAAAAGTAACAATACTTGATGCTATCGTGACAAGTGAGATACAGAGCCACGTTAATAGAACATAAGGTTTGGAATAATATGTGACGTAACTGACCATTTTAGACAGAGATCAGCATTAAATATTTTTAATAATAATTTACATCAAGTTAAACTCAACAGATTATGCAAAACTTTTAAAGTGAGTATCTTAGTTAATACTTTCTAGTGTCCAATTAAAATTCAATCAGAAGTCAAAGCCTCATATCATTATGTTTTTACTGACAGTTTTTGGTCAATTCTTTCTTTATTTACAAATATGATTCACTTAAAATACCCTTCCTGCTATTACTTCTTTACTGATAATTACGGTTCAGTCAGAAACCCCTATGACTTTTTAAAATACCCTAACTTAATCTTCTAGCAAGAAGCTACAAATTGTTAATGGGGTTACGAGAATACGATTACAATTAAGCTTAATCTTGTTATGATTTTAAAAGCTTTGAAAATCGCTCTGTAATTATGATGGTTCATAACTGCTGTTTGTGGTCGTGCAAGTAGGATCGTATAGGAAGAACTTGGGAATTTGCTGGTTTAAGATGTGGTTTTCAATACAGATAAAGCCCTGAAAAATAGTGTTTCGACGCGGTCTAACATTTGCAGAGAATAATAAGCGAATTTTTTTTTGACGGTTGAAATACTCGCATAGCCTTCCAATACTTAGAAACAACATGTCAATTTACAGATATCGATTAAAAAATAAATATTGTTGTAAGTATTTTATTTATCACACATAAACTGTTACACAACCACTTTGGACTTAATGCGGTTTTGATGTGTTTGGTCTCTATCAAAACGGAAAAATGATTGTTAATATTCATTTTGTGAAAGATCTTGACACAAGAAAGTTTTTAAGGAACAGCTAAAATTCTTACTAAACAAAAAAAGTTATAGAACAAGTTCTAACAACAGTACTTTCTTCTAGGATAGCAGGTTACTTCTCTTACCATGGATACTATGCACCACAGTAACAACACTAATCCACGCCGTCATTTCTTTATATCTATTTTGTGATGCTGTAAGTATTTATGTTACGAAATCATTTGTTACCTAAGATTGGTTGACGTATTTTTTTTAAATATTTTGTTGCTTTAAAAGTACGTAACTTATAATTAAAAGAAGAAGATGGATCACTTAATCCTCTATTGCACATTGTAACGTACAAATAACAAATATATCTTTGTTGCTTAATACACATACAAATATTTCAGTTTGTAGATGGATGCTCTTACTTCCAGTTAACAGCTTAAATAAACCAAGATGTTATTTCTGTTGGATCCTCAAATGAATATAATATTACTTCTAGGCAATGTAACCATTTATAACTCACTAAAATATATTTGGAAAACCAGTTATTACGCATTATATATCTATTTAAACAATAAATTCAAAGAAAAAAACATTTTCCACTCTATTTTCACGCAATAAAGGGTTACAAAATGGTGTTTATCGTTGAACCATTTAATAGCATAACATTCCTTTCATTTCAGTTATAAAACATGTATTTTAAAATATTGAGTAACAATACATTTATTTAACACCGATATATTGGAGATGTTAAGAAATAAAGAAATTGTTTTAATGTTGTATTTTACAAATGAAAAGTAACAATTAACGTAAGTACAATGATAAACTTACAGTTTTGTTTGTTTCTAAAAGAAAAAAATGAAGAATTGTTTGATTTCGTAGTTTACAAAAGATGAAATATCGTCGTGTTAACTATACCATTTCCTAATAAGACACTTAGGTAAATATGAAGACCTAATAGCTAATAAAATACAACTTCATTTATTTTTCTATTTGTCTTTTTGTACAGAAATTCCACTCATTATTGCCACTGTTTTTGCTGATGGACTTTTTAATCTGTGCTTTAAATGTGAGTATTTACATTTTAAACATGTTTATCAGCTACTACAAAAAAAACTTTATCAAATAAAACTATTGTTTTAGTACTTGTGTATTGGAAGCATGTCATGCAAATATAACATTAAACTGACAAACAACACTTTATAAGCATAACGAAGTAGTTTATTCTGGGAGAAATATGCTACATGTTTCGATAAAACAATGATTTGCATCCAGCTATGAAGGAAACTTGTTACGTCGAAATGCGTAGTATGTTCCCCCAAAAATAAATTACTTTATTATGCTTATAAACTGTTGTTTGTCAATTTATCACGAGTGTTTCATTACTTATGCAAAATAGCTTATTTCTTAATTAGATTGTTAAAAAGTTAGTCAGAGACAGAAATTCTATATATGAATAGATGTAAAAAATGATACTATTCAATTTCTCATAACTTTATCTGTATTTTTCACACCCACGAACCAGATTTTACTACCGTACAAATCGTGGGGAGTTAGTGGAATGAATATCCCAAGTTGTAACATAAAATAAACTACAATGCAGCAGTAACGCTAAAACAGGTGTACACATTTCAATAGCACATCATAAGATGCCTTGATTCGATATTCGTTTGTTTCAAATACATAATAAATTTTAGCCCTTGTAACAGGTATATTGCATTCTGTGTGTGGTGTCCCAGTATCAAGAATATTTGGCTGGAAGAGGTAATCCTGGACAGACGACAGTCAGTCGGGTAAGCCTTTATTTGAATATATGAATTACGAATAATTATATTTAAAATAAGGTTAGAATTATTTCGGAATATTATTCTAAAATCACTGGAAAATTACTTTAGAAATAATTTTCCAAGTAGTGGGAGATTTTTAGTTTGTTTTTTCGAGGGTTCAAACTCTTTCAACCAAACGGAAGTAAACATCAGTACGTATATAATGAAGGTATCCGATCATGGGTTTTCAAGCGACGATTTCCTAGATCCGTAATTCTATGCTATTTAACGTTTTTCTCACTGAAATTAAACATGCTACACTATTTCGCAAATGCCTAAAGACGTATAATTAGGTACTTTTAGCATGAAATGTTTACTAAAAATAGAATAGATAAAACACATCAAACTAATGCAACTAACAAGAACTTTATATGGATAATATACGTTTAATAATATCTGATCAATTTCTTGCTAAATATTGATGAAGAATCTAAGCAACAATACGTAAGTTACCCAATTTTCTAACCCGTATAAACAAAAAACAATTGTATGTAAATACTAATTACCAAAACATACACAGAAAAGACTACAGAACTCCTCTTACTATATACTGTATAAATTGTTTCATTTTTCAAATACTCACTCAACAATGCGAAGACAGAAGGTATTCTGTGGTGAAAGGAGAACAAAGGTAAGAATTTTTTATTATGACTGATCATGACCGCTATTTCAGGTTTCAAAGGAAGAGTAACTCTTACTGGAGATCCAGGAAAGTTAGGCCTCTGGGTGATCATGGAGTTTTAAAGATTAATAGTGTTTGCTCTGATCATTTCCTACAATTTTAATAAACTTTGAAATAATGCAAAGTATACATTATAAATTTGTGTGTATACGTGCTTATTGTTCTGAAAATGAAAGAAAAAATGCCCCCCCCCAGTATCACAGCGAAATGTCTGCGGACTTACAACGCTAGAAACTGGGTTTCGATACCCATGGAAAGCAGAGCACAGATAGCCCATTGTGCAACTTTGTGCTTGACTACAAACAAATGGGAAAAAAATATTATTACAACGGGATCATCTAAATCACATGCTACCAAAATGGCGTACCTGCAACAAATGCAAGAATTTTAAAACGTGAATCAAATATGTATTCAAATCAGTAGCACTACGTCTGTTTTCACTGATAAAACAGTTTTATCATATAAACTACCCAGAGCTTGGCGTAACAAATAGTAGTATGAATTTTAAACGTTTAAAAATCTATATAATGTTATAAGAGGAAGAATAAGCATTGTGGTCATGACAATGAGATGAACTGACCAATTAGGAACTCATAATCGTGTTCAGAGTGGCGTATATACAAGGGCAAAAAGGGGTGGAAACAGAACATGGGGGGGGGGTGAAAAGGGAAGAATAACAGAAACACGTCATAAAACCACGAAGACTAAACAATAATTAAACATGAAAATAATAATAATAATAATACACACGCAGGTAAGCAAAAACCAATCTTACATTATTTTACGTAAAATAACAACTGTTTTAGTATACATTTAGTTAATCTATATGATAAGCAAAATTGAAAGGCCTTTTCTTCGCGAACTCAACTTTAATTTACCTACAATAAACAAACAAAATACGTTTTACTTTTCTGGAAATTTTGGTTGAGCAAAGTTAGAAAGAAAGTACCGAACACAATCAAGAATTCTCTGTTTTCTTCCACCTTGGCCCAGCATTGCCAAGTAGTTAGAGCGGTCGACTAGTAATCTGAGGGTCACGGGTTCGACTCCCCATCACACCAAACATGCTCGCCTTTTCAGCCGTGGGGGTGTTATAAGTTTAGGTCAATCCCTATTTTCGTTGATAAAAGAGTAGCCCAAGAGTTGGCAGTGTGTAGTGATGACTAGCTGCCTTCCCTCTAGTCTTACACTGCAAAATTATGCATGACTAGTGCAGATATCCCTTGTGTAGCTTTGCGCAAAATTCAAAACAAATCAAACTATCTTTTGAGATGAATCTATGGCAAAATAATTTCAATGAAAAATAAGGTAGAACTAAAAACAGATAATTACTTTGATATTAGAAGAAACTTTGCATTATTTTTCTTCACAAAAGCATCACTCACAACTTCCAATAGCTATAAATCACATACGTCATTCACTCACTAACACAAATATGGTTAAATAAAAATTTGTCGAATCAATTGTAAACCCATTTATCAATAGAATCACATGCGTATACTGAAAGTTTAACTCCCAGCCCTCCACCGAACAGTTACTCTTTGCTTCCAATAATGTGTATGTAAATATGTGAAACGAAATTTTGTTTAATCTTATAACACGGCAAGTAACAACGCTTACGTTTCTTATTTCCATGTAGACAGTTCCTAGCATACGTCTCCATACGTTATCTCAGGAACAAGAAATTTCCAAGTTTATCATAGCTCCAGGAAAAGTACAGGTGACAACAACTTCCTCCAACCACCTATGTCCAAATGTTTCTTGGAGGGAGGGATCTCCTTCCAGGTCGAATGTTTGTAGTGAACTCAGTTACATCTCGGAAGAGAATACTACTCAAGATATTAACCATTCGTCGATGAATGAGCCCGAAGGTCAGCAAATTGAAGAATCTAAAAACGATCGCCCGAACATAGCGATACAAGATACTGTTTTCGCTTGTTCTGAGAGTCCTAAAAGTTCCATATCGTCCTTGAAACAAAATCAGAATAAAACTTTACTAGAAGTTTCTGATCAACGTCGTATGAGATTTGAGGAACACAACATACAAGAACGTCCACTATGTAATGATCAACACGTATGCGTAGTCATATATTATAAACTTGTATATAAAATGAAATGAATTGGCTGTGCTTTTGATTACTTTGATTGGAATAATCTTCGTAATTTTTGTGGGTCATTAGTCTGACTGCGAGGGTTTATATTGAGTAATTTACTCTTAGCATTTGATTGTTATTATTTTTTTTTAAATACTCAATGAAACTGTTATTTCCTCTAACTCGTTAATTTCGTTATATTTTACGATAAAATCAGTTGTCGTGTTAGCTAAATCGAGATCTAAGGTTTCATCAACTTTGGATAATTTGAATTTTCTAAGGGAATTGTTAAAAATCATACTTATTGAAAGATTTTTTTCTTTTAAAATGAAGTTTCTCACCTTACATGTGATTGAATATTCTTCCCTACAGAGACAGATAAATTCAAATAGTGAGGATGTTTACGCTTAGTAGGATTGGCTGCCATGGCAATTGTATAACAAAAGTTCGTGTTACATCAAGGAAAAGGACTCAGCTTATCGAATCTCGCTACTTAAACATCTGAAGGACCTGTCCAACGTGAAAAGGTTAAAGGAAACAATTATGACAAACGTGTCAACCGGACGGAAAAAAGTAAGATGGTTAATGGAAAAATGACGTTACGGTTCCAGACTCTCCATAAACGTCGAAACAGGAAAAACACTAACCAAAAATGGTGCTCTGGTATTTGTATTTGCGGATAAAATTTTGCAGTTTGATAACCAACGCATAACATCTGTAACTATAACCAGTGAAAGTTTGAAGATAAGCCTCGAAAACTTGCTCGACCCTTTGCTTATCTCTGTAACATTTATATATATAAAATTGAATGAGCAAAAGGTGTTGTTGTTTCTATCTCATAAATAGAGTCGGGGTTTGAGTCATCTACAATAATCTTTAAATGTTTCAAAAAAGAGAAATTATACATTAAAAGAGTATTGTATTTCATGGAGGTATAACTGACATTAATAAAGAAGGTAGAACTACTAAGTGAGGTTGCTGTTATTTTAAGTAATATTTCCTGGAATTACTTACTGTTAGAACCATTTACAATAAACCTCTAAAACGCTTAAACAAAAGGGATCATATTGTTTCAGGGTGCTGGTTTGTGTAAATGAAAACCCAGAAACACATTTAAGGTAAAACTAATGTTGGCCAACTGACACAAAATGCAAATGAATAGTTGAAAATGTTTCCGTTTATAACTGGCAAACCGCTGGACCGATTGTTATCATACCCTAAGAGTGTCATAAGGTTGGCGATGTTCGAATCTGACTCTTCAGTGTTCTTTTCGGGAGGCCCTCTATCATCCTTGCGCGTTAAACCGGTACATCAGTTAATGCATATATTAGTTTAAAAAATGGGCATATGTATAATTGGTTTTTAACAATCAATAGGCTGTATTGTGCTATAATTAACTTGAAATGCATAGGAGAATACGTTCGTAAAATTATAGCCACTTTTAAACTCGTACTTTCTCATGTCTATGTGTGACAAGTAAACGAAAACTTTTTTCGTTCGCTTATTTAATTTCAGTTTTTCTGAAATCTGGGAAAGTCATTATAGCTCATTATAGGTTTTTATTTAGTGTTTAAATGCGTTTTTAAAACTTCACTAGGACATAATAAGCTTACATTTAACAGCGACATATCACGTGATTGAGCGATAAGTATCAGGATTTGCAACACTGTGGTTCGGTTTTCCACAAACAATGCATTTTTTTTTTAGATTTAGGAAAAAGAAGAAGAAAAATAATTTAGATTCTTGAAAACAGTTCAAACTAATTTTTGTTAAGTTAGATTTTTAGAATCTAGTTTGGTTCGAATTTCGCGCAAAGCTACACAAGGGCTATTTGCGCTAGCTGTCTCTAATTTAGCAGTGGAAGATTAGAGAGAAGGCAGCTTGTCATCACCACCCATCACCAACTCTTTTACATGGGCGAGCATGTTTGGTGTGACAAAGACTCGAACCCGCGACCCTATGGTTACGACTCGATCGCCTTAACCAACTGGCCATGTCGGGCCTTTTGGAATTCCTCTCCAGTTCAATGTACCATTCTTCTTCTATTTCATACTTAACTGTCGATCAGGAGATAAGTGTCACATATCCTAAGTTGTGTAATAGAGAACTTGACTAGTAAGAACATTTTTAACTGCTGCTATATAATCAATAAACACGTTGCCTTTTAGCTTTATTCTCTCTATTTTGAAACTCCCCTCGTTCTTACATTTAGTAGATGGTTGGACGACATTCGAGGATACACACCGATGATGTGTTTTGCTTGAAGTAATTCCTTCTAAACTTTATTGACCTTTAAACTCGTGAACCTGATGATATCCTTCTGAAACTGTTCTTCTTCATATATGCTCGTGACAAATGATTATGCTCGAGGCCCCTAGTAACACTTTGATGATATCCTTTAAATGTCACGCGAAACAAAGTATTTTAAGCTCTCAACAACATTATGTTCTCAAAGATTATTGGCATATTTCTTGCATGTGCACTATGAATGTATATATATAGATATTTATATTATTTATAGGTTGAAAGCGCAGTCCTGGTATTGAGACTGATTATTGAAAACTACATGTGCACGAATGAGGATCATAATATACAGCCACATATCTATACACATCTTTATAAGTAATAATATTAAAAAGGCTCGATGCTATATTTATAGAATAAACTACACACCACAGTGGATGTGCATATGCACCCTGAATTTCGAAAGGGGGCGTTTTTTCTTTAATAAATACACTTATTATAACAGTGCCCTTGATAAATATTTCATTATTTTGCTAAGGCATACGGCTTTAACTGTATAAAGTTGTTTATTGTGGGCGTTACATTTTTATTCCACATGTGCTATCCAAATCTTATCATGTGTTTCAGATTTTGCGTCGTCGTATGGTTTAATCTCTATGGTTCTTTTATAAGATGTTCAGAAGCGTAATTCATACGGTTATTAAATGTTTCTATAATCTTGATTCGATAATTGCAAATGGGTTTAGTACGGTGAAATATGTCAATAAAAATCGCCAATTCGCTTAAACATTTGTCATAAACCGTACATAATTTTTATTATGTAATGTTTCGAAGCTAAGTCAGCTAGAGATAACTCCAGAGACTGGTTCAGTTTTACAAAAACGTTCAGAAGTATTTATACGTAAAAACAACAACATATTTTTAAGTTTCTGTCACCGCACTAAGCAAGTCCAGAATCACGGTACTTCACAATAAAAGTTTTCAACGAAGACACTATCAGTTGATAACGTATACTTATTAACCTTTGTCAGTACACCAAGGGTCCACGTGGACCCCGGCGATAAATATTTTTTCATTGACCAGTTATATTTTCATGTAATTGTCACATGATCATCCTGTGACACAAAAACAGTAAACCTTTCCATGTTTTCCAGTTGAATAGTTTTTGTGAATAAAAAGTTGCATGGGGTTCGTGCGGGCCCCAAATAATATACAGATTTGGAGCTCTGTGTCTTCATTAGGCATTGTGCGTATTGACTCAAAAAGGTTATCCATTGTGATAAGGGGTGATTACGTATTTAGATCTCTTCTGAAGTGAAGTAATTCGCACAACCTACTTCAGAGACGTCTTCAGAAACCCCATACAATGCAGAAAGGCGTCAAATCTGACTTTGTAGATTTAGGATTACTTGACATAAGACAGCATGCTGGTCAAGGTGTTCCGTAGATCTAGGATTACTTGACATAAGACAGCATGCTGGTTAAGGTGTTCCGTAGATCTAGGATTACTTGACATAAGACAGCATGCTGGTCAAGGTGTTCCGTAGATCTAGGATTACTTGACATAAGACAGCATGCTGGTCAAGGTGTTCCGTAGATCTAGGATTACTTGACATAAGACAGCATGCTGGTTAAGGTGTTCCGTAGATCTAGGATTACTTGACATAAGACAGCATGCTGGTCAAGGTGTTCCAGCAACAACAACAGACACAGGATGTTATCTTTGCCCAAGAATCGCAGAAAGGAAATTGCGTCAAACCTGTACAGCATATGGAAACCATGTCTGCGCTGATCACTCCACACTCAGTGTACGATGTGATGAATGTTTGTAAAATAAAGTTTGTTTACATGTTATCCAATATTTGGTAGTAGTTTAGCACTGAAACAAAGTTTGATGTAGTTCGACACCCATGGGTCCGTTCGGAGTCCAAACATATTTTCATACAAATTTGTGCTTTTTGTTACATATTCGAGAAATCTGTTTCTTCATTTAGTATTGCTCCCCGCTAGTACAGCAATATGTCACCGGACTTACAACGCTAAAATCAGGGGTTCGATTCCCCTCGGTGGGCTGAGCAGATAGCCCGATGTGGCTTTGCTATAAGAAAAACACACACTCATTTAGTATTTTATTAGTTTTAATTGTGTGATAGCAATTAGAAAAGATGTGGCCATATATCATCGAAATATATATCCATGATGACAGTTTTTTTGTCTAAATATGAGAAAATAGATGTACAGTGGTACCTCGGTTCTCAAACGGCTCCTTATCGAACAATTCGGTTTTCGAACATAAACTCGGTTCCCGGACCAAGCTGTCGTAACCCGAACCCCCGACATAACCAGACTGATGACCCAAATGACCCTTTGACCATTTTTGGCCCACGCCAAGCTTGCCCAAAACATTTTACCCGCACCTGTCGCTCATTCCACACCCCCGCTAAAATCTGCTGTGAACGTTCTCATTTTTCTTTTTGATTTTTTTTGTTTTGCTAAATATTCTGATTAAATAAGCCACCATGGGGTCAAAGAAGAATAATGAAAGCAGCAAACCAAAAACAAAAGTTGTTAGAGCCACAATAGAGGTGAAAAAAGATCTCATAGCGAAGTATGAGAGTGGTGTTCGCGTGTCTGACCTAACTACACAGTTTGGTATGGTGAAGTCTACAGTCTGCACCATACTGAAAAATAAAGAGGTCATCAAAGGAACTGATGTTGCAAAAGAAGTGATAGTGTTTACGAAACAAAGATCACAAACAATGGAAGAGGTAGAAAAACTGTTGTTGATTTGGGTAAACGAAAAACAGTTAGCTGGTGATAGCATTTCTGAGACCATCATTTGTGAGAAAGCAGTTGCATGCTGACCTCCTGAAGAACACCCCTGGAATGAGTGCTGATACAAGTGATGCCTTTAAGGCTAGTAGGGGTGGTTTGAAAAATTTAGGAAGAGAAGTGGCATACATAGTGTGGTGAGACATGGAGAGGGTGCCAGTTCTAACAAAGATGCTGCTGATAAACTTGTTAGGGAATTTAAGGACTATGTAGAAGCTGAAAGTTTTGTTCCCCAACATGTGTTCAACTGTGATAAGACAGGCCTCTTTTGGAATAAAATGCCAAAGAGGACCTACATCACCAAGGAGGAGAAGTCACTGCTGGGACACAAGCCAATGAAGGACAGGCTAACTCTACTGTTATGTAGTAATGCAAGTGGAGACTTAAAACTTAAGCCTTTGCTTGTGTACCATTCTAAGAACCCGAGGGTTTTTAAGAAAAATAATGTCCTGAAAAGTTAACTAAATGTCATGTGGAGAACTAATAGTAAAGCATGGGTAACCAGGCAATTTTTTATGGAGTGGGTCTATGAAGTGTTTGCCCCAAGTGTAAAGAATTACCTCACGGAAAAACAGTCGCCACTCAAGGCCCTTCTTGTGATGGACAATGCACTTGCTCACCCACCAGGCTTGGAGGACGAGTTGGTGAAGGAGTACAGTTTCATTACGGTGAAGCTCTTGCCCCCTAACACGACTCCTCTCATTCAGCCCATGGACCAACAGGTCATATGGAACTTTAAGAAACTCTACACCAAAGCACTGTTTCAAAGGTGTTTTGAAGTGATCTCTGACACAGAGTTAACCCTCAGAGAGTTCTTGAAAAATCACTTTAATATCCTCCATTGCTTGAGGATCATAGACAAAGCCTGGAGGGAAGTGTCTTTGAGGATCATGAACTCAGCCTGGAAAAAATTGTGGCCAGACTCAGTAGCAGATAGAGACTTTGAAGGCTTTGAGGCTGAGCCTGTTGTCGAGGATATTGTCTCACTAGGCAAGTGCATGGGCTTGAATGTGAGTGGTGATGATGTGGAGGAGCTGGTGGAAGACCACAACACTGAGATCACCACGGAAGAACTTCAAGACCTTCAGAAGGAGCAGCAACAGAAGGCAACTGAGGAAGTGTCTTCAGATGAGGAGGAGGGAAGGGAGGATGTTCCTAGTTCACTAATCAAGAAAATGTGTGGAAAATGGGGAGAGTTACAAAGATTTGTGGGAAAATTTCACCCTGACAAAGCTGTAGCAAACCGCAGCATAAACCTTTTCAATGACAATGTCATGTCTTACTTCAGAAACATTTTAAAATGCAGGCAGAAACAAACCTCATTAGACAAGTTTTTAGTGTGAAATAGGTCCAGTGAGTTTCAAGCAGGTTGTAGCGGTGCAAAGAGACAGAAAAGAGAAAGAACACCAGAAGGAGAGTTACCTGACGTTTTTATGGAATGTGACTCCCCTTACAAACAATAATAACCCTCCTACTCTCCACGTTCCTCACCACCTTTCACTTACGCCATCAGCTCTCCTCAGCACAGGTAAAGTGCATTTTCATTTATTGTTTCTTGTTGTGTTTATAGTTTTTGTGGTTGGCTTTATGCATGTAAGTATTATTATACAGGTATAAATAAGCAATATTTTTACTTAAAATGCTTCATAATGAGTAATTTTAAGATATCTGTAACGGATTAATTTAATTTACAGCAATTCTTATGGGAAAAATTGATTTGGTTTTCGAACAAATCGCTTTTCGAACAGACTTCTGGAACGGAGAACCGAGAACCGAGGTGCCACTGTATAAGTAAATTTCATGTTGTTAATAATTAATCATGTATTATATACGTATGGTATTCAGTCTTTCTTACAGTTTATCTGCACAATGCTATGAGAAGCCAGTATGCTAACTTTTCAACATCTATATCCTAGCTTCAACATTATGATAATTAAATATATGAGGGGTCCTTATGGACCCCAAGTGTACTGATGAAGGTTAAAGTGGTTTACTTATATACTTTCCGTAAAGCTCTGGCTTCGATAAGTCAAAATGTAATGTTTCACTTTAAAACTAACTATGCGCGTACGCATGTTTTAAGTGGCGGACACCTAAATAAAGGTTTGTTTGTTTGTTTTGGAATTTCGCACAAAGCTATTCGAGGGCTATCTGTGCTAGCCGTCCCTAATTTAGCAGTGTAAGACTAGAGGGAAGGCAGCTAGTCATCACCACCCCCCGCCAACTCTTGAGCTACTCTTTTACCAAAGAATAGTGTGTTTGACCGTCACATTATAACGCCCCCACGGCTGGGAGGGCGAGCATGTTTGGCGCGACTCGGACGCGAACCCGCGACCCTCAGATTACGAAGCACACGCCTTAACGCGCTAGGCCATGCCAGGCCCCTAAATAAAGGTAAACTAATTATAAAACACGAACATGCTTACCCTTTTGGCCGTGGGGGCGTTACTATTTGAAGGTCAATCCTATTTTTTGTTGGTAAATGGTAGCCCAAGAGATGACGGTGGGTCGTTTTGAATATCTGCCTTTCCACTAAAATGTCTTTTCTAAGGGGAGAGGGGCGGCATGGACAGGTGGGTCGCGATTTAAAATCCCCATCGCACCAAACATGTTCGCCCATTCAGCCGTAGGGACGTTATAATGTGACGGTCAATCTCACTATTCGTTGGTAAAAGGGTAGCCCAAGAGTTGGCGATGGGTGGTGATGACTAGCTGCCTTCCCTCTAGTCTTGCACTGCAAAATTAGGGACGGCTAGTGCAGATAGCCCTCATGTAGCTTTGCGCGAAATTCCAAAAACAAACAAAAGGTGGAACTGCTATTTTTGCTCGAAGTGGAATAAGCAAACAAAAGTATTAAATAAAGTTCGAATGACCAAGTTATATGAAACGTAGAATAGTGAGTTAATATGATTAATCGGGTCATCTCATTAAAATGGGTATCGCTTTCAGATTGACTGAACCATTTTCAGACAATAATATACATTTAAGAATAAGCTAAGTATAGTATTATAGTTTCCACATGAAGAGAAAGTAACAATAGTTATACTTGGTTAACACGCAGAGAACTGGCAAATATTCATTAAATTTTCTGTTACTTTGGATCTTGAATTGATTAAAACAATGAAATACAAGGCCTTTTATGTCATTAAGAAAACGCTACTTACGTTAAAGTCGTACAAACGCTATAAGAACGACAGTCGAATCCCGTTATTCAATAAGACAAGAGTAACCTAAGAGTTGGCGGTCAGTGTGGTTGACTCTCTCCTTCTCAATCTGGTCTGATAGTTCATGTGTGTAGCTTTGCTGAAATTCTGAAACAAACTACCAAATCCTTACTAGCGAACTGAAAGATGTATAACAAAACTGATATATTTTTCAAGACTGGAAATAGCAGTGATGACAGTAAGATAAACCGACCAAGTTCTGGCATGGCCAGATGATCAAATGATTAGGGTGCTCGAATCGCAGTTTGTGGGTCCAAGGTTTGAATACAAAAATGCTCGCCTTTGTATTCATGGAGACGTTATTATGCACGATCAATCCCACTATTCGTTGGTAAAAGACTAGAGGGTGGTGATGACTAGATGGTTTCTCTCTAGTCTTTTACTGCTAAATTAGAGATGGCTAACGCGGATAGTCCTCGTCAGATTTGCGCGAAATTTCAAACAAAAGAAATAAACTAACCAATCAGGAACTCACTATTGTGTTCACAGTGACGTGTATACAAACTCAAAGTGTGGCGGAAACATTACAGTAGAGTTGTAGAATATGTAAGCAGTTAAAGGGAATGAAGTAAAAATAAGTGGCAACAAATGTAATATAAGAAAAATGGGAGTGATGTTCGTTTTGACTTTCCTATGTAAAACATGAAGAAACTAATCTAAGAAAAGCATCATGTATTATGCAAAAGGAAAATTTACATATTGAATTATATGATCCGTTTTAATGGTATTCTTGTTCGTTGTAAGCTTAAGCCTGTCTCAATAGTAAACTGTATGACATTTCCATTGTTTTCTGAGGAAGGGGAAGAATCGATTATTTCAAACTTTCCTTCTAATCGAAGAAAAATAACTTGTTAATATTTGTCAACTTCATCAAAATAGAAATTTCTAGCCTGCTCATTGCGTTAAAGTCATTGTTAAATAAACCGTCTACGATTAGCAGCTGAAGATGACTGATAAGTGTGCATCAGTCACCCATTAGAGCAAGATGGCGTTTTTCAATCCTGCACGTTGTTTTTGAATGTACTTGTATACATATATATGTTTTTTTTCAAATATCAAGGAGTCACATTTTTCTCAAGTAAGCCTTTTTTCGCTTCAGATCATATTGATATAGTAAGAGGGGCCTGGCATGGCCTAGCGCGTTAAGGCGTGCGACTCGTAATCTGAGGGTCGCGGGTTCGCGCCCGAGTCGCGCCAAACATGCTCGCCCTTCCAGCCGTGGGGGCGTTATAATGTGACGGTCAATCCCACTATTCGTTGGTAAAAGAGTAGCCCAAGAGTTGGCGGTGAGTGGTGATGACTAGCTGCCTTCCCTCTAGTCTTACACTGCTAAATTAGGGACAGCTAGCACAGATAGCCCTCGAGTAGCTTTGTGCGAAATTCCAAAACAAACAAACAATATAGTAAGAATTAAAAACAAGTTGTTATTTAAAATCAGGCCCTCGAGTAGCTTTGTGCGAAATTCCAAAACAAACAAACAATATAGTAAGAATTAAAAACAAGTTGTTATTTAAAATCAGCATTGCCCCCCCCCAGTGGCTCAGCGGTATGTATGCGGACTTACAACGCTAAAAACCGGGTTTTGATACCCATGGGGGCAGAGCACAGATAGCCCATTGTGTAGCTTTGTGCTTAATTCAACAACAACAACAAAATCAGCATTATCGTAAAATGTGGTTCACAAATGAAAAACAAACAAACATAACTGTGATTAATTTGTACTTCTAATTTGGTTTAATTACTTCAAAGGAGAATCCTAAATTCTTGTACTACAAAATATGAGTAGCGCACAAAGTAGGAGATATTTTAACGGGTTTTAGCTCGTGAGAATAAGAAAAGATAACTTTGAAATATACAGTAACTGCAAAACATTCGAATTGCTTCATCATTTCATAACTTTGATTGAAGAGCATTGATCCAATAGTAAGAAAACAAACGTAATTTGCAGCTTTATTATAATTAACAGCGCAATGATGTACATGATGTACATAGGATGTCATGGATCCTCCGAGAAAAATTAATTTGGACCACGTTTACTGCCCTTTATTACCATTTAACTATTTAAAAGTCACTTAATTCAGAATTATAGGCTATGGTTTAAACAATATGTATGTACTATACTCACTAACTCATACGTAACAGGGCTGCTGATGTGACAATGGAGGCAGCTAATAAGATACAAAAGTTGGCTCTTGGGCTCTGTAGTAATGTTGCAACACTGAAAAGCGAGTGCTGATGTCATTACAAAAACCACTTCCCCCGCATACACAAAATGTGCACGAATACACACAGAAATGCAAAAACATAACAGCGTAATTTGAAGAAAAAGTCCACAGTCCTCTCCGTTTTGAATAATGGTTGGCAAGTTCATAAATGTATATTTGTTTCCTCGGGTGTGAATAAAAATAATTACAACTACGTACCAAGTTGTTTTAGCAGTGTTTGTGAAAATAAACCTAACTAGAAAGAATGCAATTCAAAGCTTACTTTTATGACGAGGACATCATCAGTTGTAAGTCTACAATGTAACACCAGGGATTACAAGTATAAAGCTATGCGAGTTTGATAATTCTCTCTGACGAAAATTTTAAAATGGCACCAAACTAGTACAGAATTTTGTTATTATTATAGACCAAGTTATTTTCCTGTCTCTCTGTTCAAAAACTTCTATTTTCACGTGCTTAATAATGCATTTGAAGATTGCTGTATTTGGCAGAGTATGTGTGAAAGCTCGTGGTGGTTGCAATCCAATAGAGGAAGCAAACGGCCATATCTCTATCATGTGTATATGTGACTTGTATTTCTAAAACTAGAATACATATATTTTACGATTTAGTTCTTGCTATAAATTCTAGCTGAAGATAAAGTCAGTCAACAATAAAACTGACTCGCTTTTTTCTCCCCACGGAAAAAAAAACTATAGTAAGTTCATGAGATTTTAAGTTGTGTTTATATTCAGAAAGATAGTGGATGATGCAAAAAAAAATTTCTTGATAGGCTGAAAGGATGTTTATAGCTCCGCCAGGTAGCGACACAATAATTGAATACTGACAGATAAAAATATATAAATAAAGACTGAGATCAATTTAGAATTCAACAGTTTGTGGTTGCCAAACCTTACTCAACCGAAATTCATTGTGATAGTTTCTAAGTTACTACATGAAGTTTATGTTGTTTGGAATTATGCTGGTTGCTTGGCTGCTGGTTAGCAATTACACTTGATGGATATTTCTTTACATTTTCGTGATGTTACGAACAAGTAAGCACCTTGGTATTAAAATATGTACTAAATTTATTTCAGTGTGGTCTCCGAAAATGTTATATTTCAAAAGTAAATAAAACCAAAATTTAGAGTAACAAAAATTTTTTCTTTCTTGCTTTTGAAGTTCACATGTCTTGCAATGTTGTACCTATAAAATGCATAATTAATTTCGTGATTAATGGCATGGACCCACGACAGCACAAATTGCAACTTTAAGCGTTCATTAGTTATTTTAGAGTCTACTAACTGACTGACAGACAACACTACTGTGTAGTGGTGCGAGTGGTTAAAACAAATGACCTCCTCCAGGTGGTCTCCACCCTCTTTTCGGTCCTTGGAACAAAAAGGGCGGCATTATTTTCTTGACAACTGTGCCTCATTTGTTTATTTATTAGTTTATAAGCGATATTGATAAAATTCTATTTCATGTTAAATTGGCCCAGCATGACCAGGTGGTTAGGGAGTTCAACTCACGATCTAAAGATCGCGGGTTCGAATCCGCGTCACATCAAACATAATCGCTCTTTTAGCCGTGACGGCCAATCCCACTATTCGTTGGTAAAATATTAGCCCAAAAGTTAGCAGTGGGTGGTGATGACTAGCTGCTTTCCCTCTAGTCTTTCACTGCTAAATTAGGGACGGCTAGCTCAGATAGCCCTTGTGTAACATTGCGCGAAGTTCAAAACAAACAAAGAAATCCCTGCTAAACTATCAGAAAATTAACGTTTCACAACATTTTGTTTTATTATAAACTACGTGATTCCCGTTAGTAGTAATCAATGAATATAAATCGTACAAAGAAGAAAATGGTTGATTGTGTCTGTGGTATTCCCCGTAAAACTGTTTTCCTGCAGAGCAGTCAGTTAGGCCTACTTACTGAAAGATTAGAAAATACCGGATTGAGAGAGACTAGACATTATAATTTTACAATGAACAGAAAAAAGTATTCATAATAGCAAATACAATTACAACACTATGCAATTAAAAAATCAAGGGTTAGTGTTCAGTGGTGCTTGGTAGACGGAAAAAAATTAGAAAAAATTATATAACATCAGTTATTGGCTCTTTGTTTCTTAAAGTGTATGTTAAACCCTATAGAAATAAAAACATTGATGTTGAACTAAAACAAAGTAACATTCGAATTAAGCTTGGGGTATTTCATCTAAATAAAACCAGTCTAATTAAAACTCACGAGTCAGTTTTATTCCAAAAGCTACTGCAAACAAAGGTTACACTTACCAAAATTACAGCAGTTACACACTTATCTTTAAAAAATAGTCCAAGTTAAAAAGTAATTTTTAGACAAGAAAAAAGCAAATCAAGTTTACGAATTAAACCTTTTTTAGTGATAAATCTGTCTCTTTGTGCAAAACTAATAGACACAAATAAAGCCAAGTTTACACACAAAACATTCAAGGTCTATGTGTATGTTTGGAATTAAGCATCGAGTTACACATTGCGCTATCTGTGCTCTGCCCACCACGAGTATCGAAACCCGGATTCTAGCTGTGTGAGTCCGCAGACAAGCTGCTGTGCCACTGGGAGATATTTAAGGTCTCTGTCCACTGAAAGTTGAATTATAAGGAGTGACTGTCCAAGACCCTTTCCCGATTAGCTATCAGAAAAGAAAGCTTTCTATTTTTGTACTTCACATGCTATCTTCAATGCAAGAAAGCCGGTTAATCTGCCGTAAGCAAACCCATATATATTGCATGATTTGAAAGCACGAAAAATTATAGCACTAAATGAGTGAATTTATGTATCCAAACAAAGAAATATTAAAACAAATACAATAATTTTGAAAAAAAATACTTCTCAGCTAAGGGCTAGTAAAAACATACCAATGTGCTGTACAACACATCCTTTAAAAGTATGAATATTTTTTTCTGGACCAATCAGGAGTTAAGATATAAATTTGAAACCAACAAGTGAATCAAGCACCCGAGAAAGACAAGAAACTTTTCTTTGTTTTGTTTATGGTCGGTGACATAGTTTTCAGCTTCGTTTTTGTTAATTAGTTTTCAATTTTTTAAAAATGTTCTCCTTATTTCTCAAGCTTAAAGGTTACATAAAAGATAACAGTCACAGTTTTGTTTCTAACAGTGATGCTAGTGGATGACATTTTTAAGTATACTTGAACTTTATACGATGTTTAGATGCACATTTACAATGTTATTTTGTCGAGTTTTTTTTTTACTTATGTTCTCGTGTCCAGTAAATTTGAAGATTAGTTTTAACGACTACTGCTGAAATCTACTACAGTAACAGCTTATACTGTACAAAATGTCATGTTAACATTTGTTATTTACAGTTTAGTCTTAACGACCAGTGTTTAAGTTTATTTTTACTGCCTTTCTCTCAATGTTCGATTAGTATTCATTTCTGTAATTGGCCAGTTTTATCCATGCTGTACACCACTATCAGCGTTTGGCAACGCAGCGTTTTGTTTTTACACTTCTAGGCTACATCGGCTTATAGAGTCCCCTAATTTGAGACCTGCCAACACTTTATGGCATTTAGGGTGTCTAGCAACATCTAAACTTTAATTTTGTACCTCTAACTTTAGTTAGTTTCGAAACAACTGAACAGATTTATTTTGCATCACCCATCTCTAACGTTGGCCAACTTTTGTCATCCTTATCTTCGAGTTGATCGAGTTAGTCAGTCACTTTTCTTAAGCGTATAGTTTAAATGATGATTGTCTTCTGGCAGACTCAATCAAGAACAGTGTTTTGTCTGTATTTCTAATTTTGAATATTTTCCAATATCTTCGGAAATTCTATTTTACATGAGCTATTCAAGTTTACCAGTTTGAATTAGTTTTTTTATTCTTTGTTTGCTGAAGGCTTCGGTTTTATAGGTTTGTAGAAACCAAAAGCAGAATAAAGCCTCCTTTCGTACATTTTGAAATACTTGAACTAGAGCTTAGTAGAAGAAAGAATTGTTTGTTTTGAATTTCGCGCAAAGCTACACGAGGGCTATCTGTGCTAGCCGTCCCTAATTTAGCAGTGTAAGACTAGAGGGAAGGCAGCTAGTCATCACCACCCACCGCCAACTCTTGGGCTACTCTTTTACCAACGAATAGTGGGATTGACCGTAACATTATACACCCCCACGGCTGGGAGGGCGAGCATGTTTGGTGCGACGGGGATTCGATCCCGCAACCCTTAGATTAAGAGTTGAACGCCTTAACACGCTTGGCCATGTCGAGGCTAGAAGAAAGAAAAAGAAAGAGAGATTTAGCCAATATGTATTTTCATTTCACAAAATATTACGTAAAATTTATTTCATTACGAAAAGTTAGAATAAAATCTGTCATGTACATAACAGAATTTGTTTTGGATTTTAACTTACTACAAGCCCTTGAAGGCTTTCACTTAATAAAAAAAAAGTTTGTTTTGAATTTCACGTCAAGCTACAAGAAGGCTATCTGCGCTAGCCGTCCCTAATGTAAGGCAGTAAGTCATCACCATCCAACTACAACTCTTGGGTTACTCTTCTAACAAAGAATAATGGGATTGACAGTCACATTATAACGCCCTCAAAGCTACAAAGGGCGAGCATATTGGTGTGACGAGGATTCGAAACCTTGACTCTTAAATTTCGAGTCAAGAGCCCTAACCTCCTGGCCATGCCGGTCCTGGTATAAAAATAGTTGAGGCAAGTTAGTGGAACGACATGTAACCGTAGGCGATAGGAATTTACTACTTATATATTCATGTCAAGTTCTCAACCATAAAGGAATGAAATACCTCCTCGGCAAGACATGTGATTATATAAATATATATATATATATATATACGTTCATGATATCAGGAAAACACGTAGTTTCAAGAAACCAATTTAACAGAAAAATACGATACTCCATAATCCCAGCGGTTTCAAAATGTCCTTCTTTAGAAAGCGCTCCGGTTATACACTATTGTATTTATGCACGCACACACATACATTAGTTCTTCCTGAAAATATATATCATTGTATAAATATCTCCAACAATATGGTTCCAAAGTACAGCATTTTGAAGGTTTGTTTGTTTGTTTGTTTGTTTGTTTTGAATTTCGCACAAAGCTACTCGAGGGCTATCTGTGCTAGCCGTCCCTAATTTAGCAGTGTAAGACTAGAGCTAAGGCATCTAGTCATCACCACCCACCGCCAACTCTTGGGCTACTCTTTTACCAACGAATAGTGAAATTAATCGTCACATTATAACGCCCCCACGGCTGAAAGGGTGAGCATGTTTGGCGCGACGGGGATGCGAACTCGCGACCCTCAGATTACAAGTCGCACGCCTTAACACGCTTGGCCACGCCGGGCCAAAAAACTACGAAAGTGTGTTTGTGTGTTTTCTTATAGCAAAGCCACATCGGGCTATCTGCTCAGCCCACCGAGGGGAATCGAACCCCTGATTTTAGCGTTGTAAATCCGGAGACATACCGCTGTACGTTTGAAGAAGAAAACCTTCAATGCTGAATGTTTATCACAGTAAAGGTCTCCGCAACTACCTTTCAACCTAATTCGAAACAAC
This sequence comes from Tachypleus tridentatus, assembly GCF_004210375.1. Taxonomy (NCBI): domain Eukaryota; kingdom Metazoa; phylum Arthropoda; class Merostomata; order Xiphosura; family Limulidae; genus Tachypleus; species Tachypleus tridentatus. Next base: position 30,599,239 of record NC_134830.1, on the reverse strand, counting down.
ACAATTTCATCTGAAAAGTTACACTACCTATACGAAAGAGGACCTTCCAGCCCAAAAAGTCATTGCGATAAAGTTGATAATATATCCTGATACTAGTTGAAAGAAGAACTAGTGTTTGTAAGAGAAGGTTTACAAATTAAAGTTCATAAACTGCAGTCACACCTCATAATTAATGAGTGTTTTTTTATTAGAAAGGCAACAGATGAAACTGAAATCACACTTGACCTTTCAAGTTCTCTGATGCAACTGCAATTAGTGTTTGTGATTTTGTTCCGATAAAAGGTGAATTTTGAAGCCGACATCCATGTACTATTGCAGATGTATAGAAAATGTGTAAAAAATGTGTGGCTTAAATCAATCTCACCGTTTTACACAGAAGCTTGTTGTAACAGAAATTGCAATTTCGGGCAACAATACGTTATCTCCAAAGTGTAATTAACAGTGAAAGAAATACTTCAAAACTCAGAGTGAGATTTATAGCTTCGATTTTATAAAATGTTATTAACTTTCAATAGTTGTTATGTTATTTAGTATTTCTTTGTTTGTTTGTTTTATAACTTCGCACAAAGCCACTCAAAGTTTATTTGGGCTAGCCGACCCTAACTTAGTAGTAAAAGGAAGGCAGCTAATCAACACAATCCGCAGCCACTTTTTGGACTACTATTTTTACCAATAAATAGCAGGATTGGCAGTCATATTACAGAAACTCCATGTCTAAAAAGGCGAGCATCTTTAGCGACGGGGATTCAAACTCGCATATTGTGATTCGAGCGCCCTCACCACCAAGCCATAGCGATCTAATATTTAGTAAAATACGTTTAACCCTGTTTTTTAATCCGAGTCACGTTCATTTTAACTCATATTACATTAGTCTTGAAACATCCAGCACAATGACTCCTCTAATTTCAGTTTCATTTCGTAGAGCTGTAATATTAATGTTGACACTTAACCAAAGCTCAAGAGGTGTGAGTTTAAGTAAAAATTCAATTTAAATTTAAACTGAATGTATATTAAACATATGTAATACAAGCAAATATTTTACACTCTTTGGATAAACCAAACACTAAGGTATGAATATCTTAAAGGTAATTATTTGAAATTCAACCATTTTGATCTCTAATAAGTGTAGACGATAAAATTGTAAGAACATGTCCCGCAGAGCCAACCTGAACTAAAAAGAGTTGCTTCTATCAATTCCTCTTGGAACATAAGAAACTTTTAAACGTATATTTTGTAGCTGTGAAAATACGTATTATGTACTACATACACAAATATTATCTTGTCTATTTCTTCTGAATGTTTTTTCAATTCACTTATTTTTTGGTGTTTTATTTTCAGCAATGAAGTTCGCTCTACCTATTGTGTTGCCCAATAACTCAGAAGGTTATTAGAACTTTGAATGATAAATTTTATACATAAGTGAGCAAATGTGTTTTTTGACAAACTATACAAAACAAAACTATTGGGTTTAGACCAAAATTTCTCAAGTAACATACATTTAAGAACTAAAAAATTATACAACCATGTTGTAATCTGAAAATGGTTATGGTTTCAAAACTGAATTTTAATATTTAAAGAAAACAGTCATTTTCTTTATTTCTTTTAGCTTTCAACCGACTTCATAATTTTTTCTTTCGTTTCAGAATTTCGTAAGTTAACAATAGGTTACCAAAACCGTCTCTAATTTTAAATGTATAAACAAAAGAGAAGGCAGCTAGCTAGCAATGCCCTCCGCCAGCTCTTGAACTACTCTTCTCTAATTAACTAGTGGGATTTGATGCTCTCCCACGGCACCAAACATGCTCGCCCTTTCAGCTGTGGGGGTGTTATAATGTTACGGTCAATCCCACTATTCGTTGGTAAAAGAGCAGCTCAAGAGTTAGTGGTAAGTGGTGATGACTAGCTGCCTTCCCTCTGATCTTAGACTGCTAAATTGGGGACGGCTAGCGCAGATAGCCCTCGAGTAGCTTTGCGCGAAATTACAAAAAAACAAACAAACAAAACCACGAACCCACAGTGTGAGGCGTGTTTTATATCACAATGGGTCACGAGCCTTTTTTCCTATGATTCGGAGTTCGAGCACGTTAACTAAAAAGCTATAGCTGCTCTAAATTTTGTAAAATAAACCTTAGTTAACATTGTTGTTGTTTGTTTCAACATGAGACAACCAAGTTTTCGTATTTACTTAAATTGTACACTTGTTAGAGTTTAAGTTTTTTTTATTTTACAGAAATTTTTCAGAAATGCTGACACGTTTTATATCTTTAACAATGTTTACTAGAACATTACTTGCAACATAAAACTTGTTGAATGGAATTTGTTTCAATTAATCAAAATTGGATCATTACATCTTTGGAGAAAAAGAAGGCACATAAGATGAGTTTCTTTGTTTTATTAGATATAATTTACCAATATGTTATCCTTTTTACTTTTGCTATGATGGACTTTATTTCGTTGATGTGTTCAAAATCTATTTGTAGCTGAAATCAAACTTTAAACATTTTTATTTGTGTTGTCTTTGTAATGTATTAACTGATGTGCGTTTGCAACAGCACAGAAGACAGAAGTCCACCTGAAAGTACAATGATATACTTTCCTTTAGGCGTCGGCAAGCGGACATTTTGTAACTCCTGATAATTAATGACGTCATGTGAATATGGCGCGGTCGATGAGTTTTATAGTTGAAGGACAAAAATCTTTTCTTCGTGTAGTGATAAACTCGGCCACACATTGATGACATGAAATATAACTGCAGACAAAGAATTATCGCAAATTGATTTTTCCTAAAGCATTATTTCCTGAAGCACAAAAAATTTAACCCATTATTTTATGACCTGATGGTTACTTCGAACATGATTTTTAGGTGTAGCGACATCTAATTTTCTTTGATTACACATTTCTATCAAAGACACCACTAATGTGTGTGAGTGTGTGTTTTTCTTACAGCAGAGCCACATCGGGCTATCTGCTGAGTCCACCGAGCACCTTTAATGACTTTATTGGAGTAATAAAAACAGGAGTGTTTTGAAACAGTTTTTATAACTGAAATTATATTATGTGTTAAGTTCAAACTCTGGGTCGCCGATTATACGACTTAACCAAATAATACAAAAACTAACTCCAGTATAGCCCGTTCTTTGGCTGAATAAGTACTATTAATATATTACATATGCTTGTAATTTAAGCTTCAACATGAATATGTTACGATACAGCTCCATATTATTTCAAGGCTCAGCGAATTAGTAATGGCTGAAAGGTTTGCTCGACGTTTTTCTAATTCACAGTCCTAGATGGTCCTAAAGCTTTTTTTTTAAGAACTATGCTTTGTATTAAGATACATTATCAGCCTTTGCTAGTTCGCGGAAGAAACTTCCCACGTTTTTTAACTGTTATTCGGAAACTAGCAAAGGCTGAGAATACATCCTAATACATAGCATAGTTCTATTGGATCTGCATATGTTCATTGGTCTATAACCTAAAAACTCTATGGCGTTTCCTGAAGCATAAGTTAATTGGTCTACTATCCTAAGAACTCTACCATGTTCCCTGAAACGTAATTTCTTAGGTTTACTAACCATTTCTCCTGAAACGTAACCAGTTAAGCTCTTTTGATGTAAGCATTTAACCTGTTGACTGCCAAGTGTTTCAGCTGCTTCAATACAACTCTAATGCTTCTTCATTTTCTAACTTTTTCGTGACGCCATTTTGGATCGAAAGTGAAACATTTTGTAAGTAGGTCAAATGCATGCATGGTGCTGGCAGCTAGCGTTGAAGTTAGACACTATTAAGAACGAACTAACTCGCCCGTGGCACTTTGTTACCGATCGGCTTGGACGAGTTACCTCGTCTACAGAACTGAGCACGTTAAAGAAGCAGACGTTTCACACGTAGGAGTAGTGAACACAGTTCAACCCACACCATCACAACCAGTTCAACCCACACCATCACAACCAGTTCAACCCACACCATAACACTCCACTCACGACAATTCTTCACAACTAGCACAACATTATGACTGTTGAGCTGATTACTCAAGTTCCCCATCCTTTTCTCTCCAGATCTATAGTAAATTTCCTTATTCCTTCCTCTGCGAATCTATTGTAAATTAAACTGAATTAGACACATTTAATTACACTGCGAAATCCAGGTCAATTAAGTGTCATTGTTTTGGTACTTTTGGAATATATCACCAAGCAGATTATTCTTAGGGTGACAAGGATTAGTACATCCTATCTCTTTTAAATTAAATACACACTCACGTAGAGTCACTGTGAATCTTTTGCAAATATATTTTCATAATTCTAACACGCTGAGTTTCGCGCACTTCTACAACACTTTTGGGTAGCCTGAAGAGTGTTTTCTAAACACTGTTGAGTGATCTTAGTAGACTGCGCATGACCAAAAATTGGTGCTTTTTTACATACCAACTACCTGTACTTCTAGCTGCCTATATTTTTTCTCTGGGGCTCGTGTTATTCGCGTTGTTTTAGCACCTGGTACACTTCATTGTCGTAATCTATATGTTTACTACGTTTCTTTATTCATGTCCACTGAGTACCTAGTTATAATTGGTTGAAAATGACTATTATATATTCAAGGGATGTACTATACAGGTCAGTTATTAGCCGTAATAAGACTCGTATAATTTACAAACGGGCCCGGCATGGCCTAGCGCATTAAGGCGTGCGCTTCGTAATCTGAGGGTCGCAGGTTCGCGCCCGAGTCGCGCCAAACATGCTCGCCCTCCCAGCCGTGAGGGCGTTATAATGTGACGGTCAATCCCACTTTTCGTTGGTAAAAGAGTAGCCCAAGAGTTGGCGGTGGGTGGTGATGACTAACTGCCTTCCCTCTAGTCTTACACTGCAAAATTAGGGACGGCTAGCACAGATAGCCCTCGAGTAGCTTTGTGCGAAATACAAACAAAATAATTTATAAACTTGCTAGTTATAGTTTCAAGCAGTAAAACTGCTGCGAAAAGGTGTTTGAATTTGGTTTTTCTGTAAGAAATACAACAGTTGATGCATTTAGTGCACACTGAAAACAGAATCTTAAAATCGGTATCACACATTAACTGAAAATATTCTTCAGTGTGGCGTTTTCTCGCGCAGTTAAACTAACGTATTGAAGTATTTTAGAATGATAGGCAAGAAAATCCGCATGCATTGGTAAATAAACACATCTGAAAATTAAAATTTGATGAATCTTATGAATCACTAGCATAATGTTAGAGGAAGATTTTCTAACATTAATAGTTTAATGATATTATATTCAATTGGTGGGGCGATTATTTAAAAAAATATATTTTGTTATTGTTGTTGATAAAAGGGGTAACTTTTAGGTTACTTTTGTGGCGTCTTTTTTGTTTTTTCAAAACGTAAGAGATTGATTACGAAACGAAAAAAAAACAACATCGCATCAAGTATTACAATTACAAAAACAAGAATATATCACGTCCGATTAAACTTAGATATTTTGTAATCCACATTTCTGCTTTGCAAGCAAAAACTGTTAATTAATTGAGTTAAACGTGATATCTAGTAGACTGCAGTACCCTCAGTCACAGGGGGGGTTTCCTAATGACAAGAGTATGTATTTCATAACACTTTCAAAGTTTAAAGTACTGAACACACTGAGAGAAATTACGACCCGACACATTTAAACAGTTTATCTGGAGAATAATAACAGTGCTTTCATATTGATCGTAAGATTTCATCTGAGTTCATAAGTAGTAAATCCTACACGTAATTTAGAAGCAATAATTGGTATAAAGCTGCATTCTGTTAAGATCACTAAAAGGTTGGCCAGGTATATCTTACGAGAGAGAAGAAATTACAGGAAATTTAATAACTATAGCTAATACAAAGAAACGGCTTGCTCAGCCGTCACTTACTTAATAGTGTCAAATAGCTCGTTATGAAACACATACCTTCCTCGAACATTGTAGTTTAAAACAGAGAAACAACAAACATATAAGTGATCTTTTAATAAATATTTAATATTTTCCCGCTAGGTTTCTTCTTGTCGTGCTTACATTTCGACGTATGATTAAAAAAAAAAGGCGTGTTTTAAAATTTCATTAGTCATCTCGAAGTTAAAACAGGTAAACTCTTGGAGATTTAAAGAATGGTGGTAAGAAACCATGTAGTCACTTGTGATTAATGTCAGATTTTTCAGACTAAGAACGGTTGTATGGTATGTTCCATATATATGTGCCCATGGTAGCTTTCTACGAAAGAGTTAAATTGAAGTTATGTAACTCTTTCTATGATAATTGAATTTTAAATTTTATAAGATGTCTAGTAGAGAGGTAAATAGAAATACCGAATAACAAAATAGATATAACACAAACATATTTCAGTTCGTGATAAACTATGTACTACCTTTAAGTTTATTCAAAGAGGAAAGTTTACAATTTGTGAACAATGATATTGTTAATTCTTTAATAGTCAAACAGAAATGATAATTATATATGAACTTTTTTTACTTTATTATATCCATCTGTTCATCACTTTATTTCTGTACCACTAAACATTCCAATTTGTACGTCCACCATCTGTATTGTTTTCATTTTCCAATTTCGTTGTTTATTTATCTAACCAATTAAGGCCCGGCATGGCCAAGCGTGTTAAGGCGTGAGACTCGGAATCTGAGGCTCGCGGGTTCGCATCCCCGTCACGCCAAACATGCTCGCCCTTTCAGCCGTGGGGGCGTTATAATGTGATGGTCAATCCCACTATTCGTCGGTAAAAGAGTAGCCCAAGAGTAGGCGGTGGGTGGTGATGACTAGCTGCCTTCCTTCTTGTCTTACACTGCTAAATTAGGGACGGCTAGCACAGATAGCCCTCGAGTATCTTTGTGCGAAATTCCAAAACAAACAAACAAACTAACTAATTAAAATGTGATACATGTGCGCGTGATATTTATCTTTAAAAAAGTGATAAAAATGTACGTGTTAATGTCACGTACCTTAGACAACTGCTCAGTTTTTTGAAGGACGGCATTCTTCTTGAATAAAAAACATTAATCTAAACTTAAAACAGATGTAGAAATAATTAACTTGGAGATCACTGAAAAAAATGCAGGAGTTAGCAATTACTGAAATATGTAGCAAATTAAAAACTAATGAGCGATATGGCTTCTCTTGTTGTCTGCTCGTTTTAGGAAGCTTGTTACACGACTGTTGTTCAAGCCTGTACACTTTGTTGTTCTGCGATGTCCATTTCAGCGCCCATCGGAACCATCTGATCTCATCTTTACCTCATGGGGAAACTTCACCAGCATGGGACTGACGGGAAGTGCGTGACTCAATACATTCACTACAGCTCCGCCCATTGTTTTAATGTAATTACTAGTAATACGTTCCACCAGAACAGCCCAGAGATGAACATTTTAAACGATCTTAATAAAATTATTCTTAATGAAATGTAATATTTCACACAGAATGACACCTCTCCCTCTAAAAGTTTTTTTTTCGATTAGGAAAAGGACATTCACCCACCCCGTACACTCGCACGAACGTTATTAAAGATGTTTGGGATACTTGAGAATCTTCTACAGGTTTATAGAACAGTCGTGAATTAGGCAATACACATCCAACAATGCATAAAACTGAAACAAAAGCAGATATTAAAATAAATGCACAACAGCACATCTGTTACATAGAATACCATAAATCTTGGAAGCCATAATTGTGATAAACTCTTATTAATCGGAAAACTACAGAATTTGACCAGTAATATTTATAGATTTCCAATATTACAAACCGCTTAACTTCAGTGAATTAACTTCGGACGTTAATATTTCTACGAAAACATTAAATATTTTCATCATTAAAAATAATCAGTTTGAAAGCGGTGTCAGGCCAGCCAAGAAAAGACAACTAGCTGGCTTAAGCGAGATGTAACAATATATATATCAACTCAGAATTAATTCGCTCTTCGTGGATCTAGACCGTCGATAAAATAATCAGTTCTATACCGGATATAAGACTCAGTACTCTTTGTTTGTTTGTACAATTTTTGCATAAACCAATATTTGTAATGACTATTTGTAGTAACCGTTATTATAAATTATATTGTCATTTGTACATTAAAATATATTTGCGTTAGGAAAGAAAATTTTGTGATTTAAACTTGTTGGTAAATATCATAAATTTGATATCGAAATTCAATTAACTTCCCATTTCAAATCCAAATTTCCGGTTATTGGAAATCGTAATATGTAACACAATAAACAGGAAACTCGTCCGAGATAAATTATAATACGTAACACAGAAGAAAGAACTCACTCCGTTCTACATAAATTATAAAAGTAACCACGTCAAAATAATTTCCGAACATGTCGGTATTACCTTTGTTGTATCCAACTCTTCACTAGCTTGTTATAACCTACGCACACTCTACGAATACTCAGCCAGCAGCTTGCCAGTCGTGTAGCTCTTAAGAAACGCACGCAAAGGACATTCTACACAGCAACAAAAACCTTAACGTTTTGTATCAATGCAACACTTTCTTACAACATTAATACAAGGATTATTAACAACATGACATAAACGCAGACTCAGCCCTGTTATCAGTTATCTGTACATGGGACATTTTCAAGTTAACGCCCTCAAAACTATCATTCTACGCCCCATGATTTGGCTTGGAAATGTTGGAAATACATTCATAAGATGGCCACAAACTACATACGATATTTAATAATTCATGAACCATCTGAACAGATATCTTATCATAAAATTCACAATGAAAATAGAAAACGACCACAAATTCTCATCCTTTGACGTGATGGTTACCAGGGCACATATACCACATGTGTTTACAGGGAAAACAACTAATACGGGTATACACTTTGGGTATAAGTCAGGTCACTCCAACAGTGAAAAAACAAGGGTCATAAACTTTCAAGTTTCCATAATGAGCAATTATTATAATACCGATAAAGCTAAGAAGGAAGAAAATATGAGTACAACAGTAACAACTTAGAACAGTTAATAAAAAATAAAACAACGAAAGTGAAGATCACGAATAAACACGAAGAAAATTAGACACCCTGTCGCAGTTCTTTATGTCCGAAGATATGGAACAACATAAAGTCAGAACAATGTTCAGCTATAACGCATTGAGGTTAGAATATTGTTCAGAAACTACAACACAGTAAGATTAGAATAGTGTTCAGAAACCACAAAAAGTAAGATTAGAATAGTGTTCAGAAAACACAAAAAGTAAAATTAGAATATTGTTCAGAAAACACAAAAAGTAAGATTAGAATAGTGTTCAGAAAACACAAAAAGTAAAATTAGAATATTGTTCAGAAAACACAAAAAGTAAGATTAGAATAACGTTCAGAAACCACAACACAGTAAGATTAGAATAACGTTCAGAAACCAACCACAAAACAATAAGATTAGAATATTGTTCAGAAACCACAACATAAAAATATTGTAATATATAGCCCATCATGCCAGAAATGTATACCATACAATAAAATCGAACAGTGGTAAAACAATAGGAAGAAAAGAATAAGAAAAGCAATATTGTACCTCTAACCATCGAATAAAATACTCGATAAGTCTAGCATGGAAGTCAGTAAAACCTAGATCCCTTCTTGAAAACACACAAATACAGTTAGTTGATTGTAGTTCTAATCGATAAGACGCAAATCGAGTAAACAACACATCAAACTTTCCATTAAGAAGCTCCAGGATCGAATCTCGGCTTCTATCAACACAGAAATAGTCTCTCTTAGGATTTGCCTGAAGACAGGAGCTTGTTAGATATCGAAAGGTAAAATAAAAATTATCTGAAAAATAACTACTACTTACTAATTAAAGTGAGAGGATCCAGTAGGCATAGACAGGTAGTTAGGGCGCTCGAATTGTAATCTGACGGTCGCGGATTCGAATCCCCGTCACACCAAACATGCTCGCCCTTTCAGCCGTGGGGGGCGTTATAAAGTGTTAGTCAATCCGTTGAAAGAAGAGTAGTCCAAGGGTTGGCGGTGTGTGGTGACAGTTAGCTCTCTTCTCTCTAGCTTTACACTGCTAAATTAGGGTCGGCTAACGCAGATAGCCCTTGTGTAGCTTTGCACAAAATTCAAAACAAATCAAATAAATCGTATATGCGACTAACTATGACAGCTATAGTTATTACAGTTCTTAATATTATTTTAAAAATTCGTAATGCATTAACCCATTTGAGGACAGTGGCGGATTTAAAGTTGTGTGACCCTAGGGGCTAATCATTTTTGTGGGCCCTGCATGCGATTTTACATAGAATAAAATTGTCAATGAGTCCCATTATGATCATGCATCTTGAGGCTGAGCCCCCTCTAACTCCTACCTAAATACGCCACTGTTTAAGAATATGTTTTGGTTTGGTTTTTGAATTTCGCACAAAGCTATTCGAGAGTTATCTGCGCTAGCCGACCCTAATTTTGCAGTGTAAGACTAGAGGGAAGGTCATCACCAACCACCACCAACTCTCGGGCTACTATTTTACCAACGAATAGTGGAACTGACCGTCACATTATAACGCCTCCACGGCTGAAAGGGGAGCATGTTTGGTGCGACGGGGATTCGAACCCGCGACCTTCGGATTAAGAGTTAAACGCCTTAACCCACCTGGCCATGCCGGACCCTTAGGAATAAGTATGTCCGAGTACTTCCATATTCTCTGCATATTTAATCTTGTAACGTACTGTTTATTAAGCAACTTTACTTTCTAAAAGTAACTAGACTGAACTATAAGGGTAATCTCATATTTAATATCGTATAATTCAATCACAATCTGATATAGTGCAATTTCCATTTTCCTTAATACATTACACGCAAAAATTTATGATATCATTAACTCAGCAGGTTTGTTTTGAAGATAATCTGGACAAACTATAAAATGTCCAGAAAACGTAAGTAAGCCGTAATATTTAACTGTCAGTTTCGTTTCTAAGCTGTAAACCATGTAATTAAAAATAGATTATAATATAATAATAATATACTTGCTGTTTACAATGTTAAGAAACATGTTAATATTTTCAAAGTTTCTGAAGCCCGTAAACGTAGCATGGTTTGCTTGTTCGTTTTGTGAATTTCACACAAAGCTGCAAGAGAGCTATCTGCGCTAGCCATCCCTAATTTAGCAATGTAAGAATAGAGGGAAGGCATTTATTCTTCGCCACCCATCGCCAACTCTTGGGCTACTCTTCTACCAATGAATAGTGGAATTGATCTTTACTTTATGTCGCCCCCACGGCTGAAAAGGCAAACACGTTTAGTGTGACGGGATTCAAGCCCGCGACCCTAAGAACATGAGTCGATCGCTTTAATCACCTGGCTCTAATGGGCCACGTGACATGGACAAATCTAAAGTATCTTCGACATTTGCAGTCCTAAGAATAATTTTTTAATCAGTTTTGTATAAAAAAAAGTTTAAGATTAAAGTTTAAGTATCTTCGACATTTGCAGTCCTAAGAATAATTTTTTAATCAGTTTTGTATAAAAAAAAGTTTAAGATTGTAATAAAAACTGAAGTTCTCATCTTATGTTGCTTCTGAATCAGCGGTAGTTTTATGGACTTACAGCGTTAGAACCTAGGTTTCGATTCCCCTTGGTGTACAGAGCGCAAATAACCCAGTATGTAGTTTAGCGCTAAGAAAGCAGACTGAGTAATGTTGAACTAATGATGCGAGATAATAATAAACATTGTAATAAACAATAATTTAATGTCGTTATGTATGTATATTATTATTGTCTAAACTATTAATAATGCCAGGAGGGTTAGTTTTCACAACACAAATTTTACTCAAGTCCTTACAAAATCACGAACAAGATTAGTGATATTCGGAGATGTCCTAGAGTAAACTTAATTCGTGTGCTTTGATATACAAGTTAGTTAAGTATATTAAATGGCTGTTGGTCAAGCAAACGACGGAAAAAAATAAACGTTTATAATCACGGAACACGGAATATTGATCATCTCGGTTAAAACACGTTCTGCTCCTTTAAAAGTTTTAATGAAGTTTCCGTTTTAGTATTGAAGATGCATTTCATAAAAAAAGAAAAAGAATTTAATGTTGGTCGAAAATGAAATCGAAATGAAAGGATCAGAATCATCTATCATTCTACCATTAAATATATACTTTATTATCAAAATTAGTTTTAAAATAAATGTTCCTATCTACATTAATATTTCATTTTTTTTAATTTTTAACAGTATGAGTAGTTTTAAGTTTCTTCTATTTTATTAGTAGTTATATGCAATTTTTAACGGATTATCTTATTCAGATCATGAGTTTTTCGCTAGTTCGTTAATAGAACATCCAAAAATACTGTCGCTTTTCTTTTATTTATACACATGTACTATAAAATATTTATTGAAAACGAGTACAACAGAGTGCGTTCTTTCGCAATTTGGCCCGGCATGGCTAGGTGGTTAAGGTACTCGACACGTAATTTAAGGGTCGCGGGCTCGAATCCCCGTCGCACCAAACATGCTCGCCCTCTCAGCCGTGAAAGCGTTATAATGTGACGATCAACCCCACTATTCGTTGGTAAAAGAGTAGCCCAAGAGTTGGCGCTGGCTGGTGATGACTAGCTGCCTTCTCTCTAGTCTTTAGACTTACACTGCTAAATTAGGGACGGCTAGCACAGATAGCCCTCGAGTAGCTTTGCGCGAAATTCGTAAAAAATTCAACTTTTGCAATTTCATGTTTGCACCTCACCGTGTGCTGTTTCCTCTTCTTTTTTTTTTGCACGTGTTCCTCACCATTTCGTGATTTTTAAAAAAAATAAACTTTTTACGTCTGCCTATAGTTTTATTAGAAATAATTGATTGTAAATATATTATATGCATAGGCATAGCATGAACCACTATAATCAGTGGAAAACATTTCATCTCCTGCATATCGGCCCCAGAAAATTTCTGTAAACTCCTTGGTTTTAATTGCAAAACGTCTTCTCCAAAAGTAAATCGAAATCCAACAGTATTTCAAATGGATGATTCCTCAAGCATTATAAATCCCAAGAGAATTTCTCGGAATTGGTTTCTCGTTCTCTTAAGTGTTTGTTAGACATTTCACTTACCATTCAACGTAGCAAACGAATAGCGATTATGATTTATTTTCGGTTCCAAAAACTTGTTATAAAACATTTTGTTTATAATTTTCTTAGCTTGGTTAGCTATTCCTCAAATTCCTCATATTTTATGAATAGTTTTCAATTGCGATGTCCTTTTTAGAAACAAAATAAAATAATTTTTCACATTTTTATTGTTACTTTTTTCAATTTATGAAAAAAGTCTCGAAATTGAATTTTATATAAATTGGTTACACTTTCTTTAAAAAAGTCAAATACAAATTCATATATGTACAAACAAAAGTTGCTTCATCGAATTTTCGAGTTGTTATTTGAAACATTTTTTTTTCGTACACAAAGGTGCGAGTAACAGAACAGATAAAAAGTGTTAAACCACAGTTGTTTGGACATTATTCAAGCATGGGTAATTTTATCTCTTTGGTACTTGATGGCGATACTAAATATTTTCTCAAAAAATAAACAGTTTGCAATATTTTAACACGTACGATCAGTCTCTCTAAGTAGTGATGTTAGAACATTTCCCCAAATACCAACAATTCCACCTCAACTTTGATTTCCTTAAACACTGATTATACCCCATTTTTGCTGTAAATTCCTTCAGCCTGGAGAATTATTTCTTAACAGTATCAATATACACACATTTCTTGTATGTGTTGAGCAACCATTAGGTGGATCATATTTTAAAGCACTAGAGAAACGGTAAACTTATGTTACTTACATAAGCCGTGTAGGTTTGCGCGAAATTCAAAAACAAACAAACGAACTTTTCTTCAAAGAAACAAGTGATAGAAAAATAAGTGTAACAAATATTAATTTATAAACAACGAGAAGCTACTTTCATACTTCAAGTTACATTCGTTCTTTAAGAACATTCGAGTGATACTCCTTTGTCCGAACGTATCCAAAACTACTGGCTTATGTATGTTTGTTTTTTTGAATTTCGCGCAAAGCTACACGAGGGCTATCTGTGCTAGCCGTCCCTAATTTAGCAGTGTAAGACTAGAGGGAAGGTAACTAGTCATCACCACCCACCGCCAACTCTTGGGCTACTCTTTTACCAACGAATAGTGGGATTGACTGTCACATTATAACACCCCCACGGCTGAAAGGGCGAGCATGTTTGGTCCGATGGAGATTCGAACCCGCGACCCTCAAATTTCGATTCGAACGCTTTAACCCACCTGGCCATGCCGGGCCATTTGAAGTAAAACGCGTGCGTTTGTATATTTTCTTATAGTAAAACCATAGCGGGCTGGCTATTAGCTGTGTCCACCGAAGGGATTCAAATTCCCTGATTTCAGCGTTTTAAATCTGAAGATTTACCACTATCCCACCTGAAGACGAAGAAGTGCGCGTGTTGTTGTAAATCGACAACTTTATAATCACTTCAGTTTATTTTTGTCGGAATGTTTTTGAGCAAAGTTATTCAATGGGATATATGCACATTTATGAACTGATAGCTAACAGGGAAGGCAGCTGTTTAACAGCGTCCACCGAAACTCCTGGGCTACTCTTATCTGACCAAATAGTGGGATTTGATTATCATTCTTATAATGTATTTTCGTTCCCGAAGCTCGTTATTACGGCAAAAGGACGCGAACTTTACATCATGGTAACGCTAACTACTAGACCAAACGCAGCCCGATCAGTTAAAACGTATGTTATTTAAAATTTTATTTTCTGGAAAAATAGTTCTTAAATATTAAGATATTAACAATTCATCAAATTTGTTATGAAAATTTTATTCGGTTTTTTGTTTGTTTGTTTCGTTCTAGCGAAGAGCTACATAATGAGCTATTTGCACTTTGTCCATCGCAAGGAATCAAACCCAGGATATTAGCATCTAAATCCGTAAACTTACCGCCGATGCACCAGCTAGCGTCTAGCAAACTTTATATACAAAAAATAAATTACATCTATAGGTAATTGTTTTTCAGCCTTGTTACTGTTCCTTTTCAAAAGTTTGCAAGTAAGCATAAAGTTACACAGTAGGCTATCTGTGCTCTACCTACCACAAGTATCGAAACCCGGTTTCTAGCGTTCTTAGTCCGCAGACATGCCGCTGTGCCACTGGGGGCTGCTTAGTTAATATTTATTTTTCCGTGCTCTGATAATATACGCCACTTTTGAATGCGAGAAATCATTCGAATTTGTTAATGGGAACTTATATAACAACTGTTTAATTACATGTATAGGCTACAGTTTGTCCCAAACTAACTAATAAAAAACAAAGTCCAGACATTATACAAATAAAGAAAGTTCGCTTGTATTTTCTCTCCAAGACAGAAGAGTTAATTTCTTTAAGGATTAATAGAAGAAATAACTGTCTTCCGAGGAAAAAGTATGAAGTTATTGGAAAATTAAAATGTAGTTCCGAAATTGACCGTATGGATTATTAGAGCGTGGAATGAAAGCCAGAAGAAAATAAATTACGAAGAAAAATTATTATCATGGAAGAAAGAAATTATACGGTTTGAAATTAACTGTAAAACTTTTACCCTTCCTGATATTATCACAACAGACGTTAATCACAGTCTAATATTTTCTACTGCGTTTAATCTGAATTTTTTCGAGCACTTTTCTCGGTCTTTTCAAAACAACATAAACAATAAAGGCTAAAGAACTCAAAACGAATAGTTGGAAAATTTTAATTTTGAATTATTTTTTCTTTAGCTTTAATTTCTTTCGAGTAAGTTAAGCGATTCTTTAAAGCAAATAAACACAAATCATTCTTAATTAAAAGATAGAGGTAGTTTTTGATCCAACAGCTTGAAGGTTTCAGCTTTCATTATGCGTTATTTATTTTTAAAATAATGAGTGTATTTTGTGTGTTTTTCTTATAGCAAAGCCACATCGGGCTATCTGTTCAGCCCACCGAGGGGAACCGAACTTTAAAAATTATACTCACTCGATACGTCCAGGAGCAAACAACAACGAACTTGTAAGCGTGACTTATAACAATAATATTCGCTGAATTTTCTACTAACCCTGTCATTGTATTGAACGTCATACAGGTCTTGCTTTCTAATGAAAGATATTCCAACACAGGTCTTTATCAAATGATGAGTTACTCGGGTAAATCGACAGTTTATAGCCCTTGCTCTAATGTCCTCAAAGTGATGCACATGAGTTACGTTATTTTTCATCACATAATATGGTTTTCATAAATCCCTCTGGCCCCTTAAAACTATAATATCAGCTTTCTTTAAAGCTTTAAGTTCTAAATCACTCAGTGTTTGTTTGATGAATTTCGCAGTTTTTATTTAAAGTTTCATTAGTAGCACCACTATATTAAAATTATAACTTTGACATTAAACGAGGTATAGTGATAATAAATGACAGGTTTGCGATTATACTTTAAATATAATTTAAAAAATAATATTTTAGGTTCAAACATTATCTTAAAATGAAGTTAAAAGTATGAAGAAACGTTTAGTCGTTTTATTATTTAACTGAAAACATTTCAAAAGAAGTTTTAAAATTATTTTGACAAACAAACCAGTATTATGTTATTAAAATAAAATGCGTTTATCACGAGAAAGCAAAAGATAAATTTGTTATTTTATCCTATCAATTTTTATTTCATGTAAAAAAAAATGAAACCAATCTTTTTTATGATACCGTAACGTTTCAATAACGTCTGGATCTGTGGAAGATTTCTTGTTATTCACCAGCTGACTTCTTTCATTCGAAAGAAATATTCCATATAGAATCGATTAGTGTATTCCTCAAGGCAAAATTTCTACCAAAACATCTATTTTTTTAAAAACTCAGTTCTTGGCTTTTAGAATGGCTTAGAGATACAGCAATCGTTATGAGAGAAATGCAAACCAATTTCCAGTGTCAGAGCAACCAGTTTAATCAATGGAATAAACATACTTTTTTAATATATAAGAAGCGGCAACCAATAAAATCCCTTGTCTACGAAATTTTAATGAACATGATGATCGTACAAAATAAATTAATGAACTCGCAATGATAGTATGTACCAGATAACATTTATTAAAAACAGCTTAAGACACTGAGCATAATGTCACATTTCACACGACTTATACTCATTTTTATAGCACTTACATCTGAATAGAAGGACCGGCATGGCCAGATGGTTAAGGCGCTCGTGATCTAAGGGTCTTGGGTTCGAATCCCCGTCAAACCTAACATGCTTGCCCTTTCAGCCGTGGGGGCGTTATAATGGTAAAAGAGTAACTCCAGATGTGGCGGTGGATGGTGATAACTGCTAAATTAGGGACGGCTAGCGCAGATAGCCTTCGAGTAGCTTTGCGCGAAATTCAAAAACAAACTGTTTGTTTGTTTGTTTTTTGGAATTTCGCACAAAGCTACTCGAGGGCTATCTGTGCTAGCCGTCCCTAATTTAGCAGTGTAAGACTAGAGGGAAGGCAGCTAGTCATCACCACCCACCGCCAACTCTTGGGCTACTCTTTTACCAACGAATAGTGGGATTGACCGTCACATTATAACGCCCCCACGGCTGAGAGGGCGAGCATGTTTGGCGCCAAAAACAAACTGAACAGAAATTATAGAATAGTAAATGATAATTCTCGTAGATGTATCAAACTTAACATTCAATAAATTAGAAGCGTAATTATGTTAAACCTTTAGAAATTCAATACTAAATTTTGTCCTAAGCAGTTTGCTATTCCTCAGTTCAAATAAAACGTTTTTTTTAAATGTTATCAAATAAAAATGACAATAGATAGCGCTCGCGCACGTGCTAGTCATTGAGGGTCGGCTGAGTGATTTTGAATAAAGTTTAACCTTTTTTTAAAGCTATATGTGTGTTTATGTGTGCGTTTTCCTTATAGCAAAGTCACATCGGGCTATCGGCTGTGTCCACCTAGAGGAATCGAACCCTTGATTTTAATGTTGTAAATCCATGGACTTACAACTATTTTAAGGTACAAGGAAAGTTGAAAACTTTGTTATTTCTAAACTGTTAGAATGAGCAAAAGTTTTAGTTCAGGACAGATAGCAACAAGATACCTTGTTTATTAATGATATAAAGTTATAGTTCAGGACAGATAGCAACAGATACTTTGTTTATTAATCATCTAATATTCAATCTAACCTAGTATATTCAAATACCATATTTTTACAAATTGTTAAATATATTATGTGTATAATAGATTTTGTATCAAACCTTCCTACAGTAGGCTTGTTTATTGGTCTGTAGTGGTATTTATTGTTCGTTTGTTTATTTTTATGCGTGTGTGCTTTAACATATATACATATACATTGCAACTTATCTTCCACAGTAACTGTAAATATGAAAATTAATATAACTTAGGGAAAATATACTAATCTGTTCATTATATCTTCACTTGTGGGTTTAAAATACTTCGGCTTATTGTAATATCAAATCTTCAAAAGAATCTAATGAGCTATATCAGATATATTTCACTATCAATAATAAAACTGCAGAGAGTTTTAATGGAGTGAATATCAGTACTGAGTGACTTGAAATTTACAGCATAATTCTGTGGAACGTTTTGTTAAAGTGACTGTGTACATTGCATTCGAGGAATTTCAAGCTGATTACATTTGAAAATTTAAAACGACAATTACTCTACAGCAAGATCAAGATAATGGTAATGATTCATATGCAGGATTTTAAAGTAATTATAAATCGTTGTGATGACTTAATGAAATGCCTTAGGGTTGTCAGTAATTATAAATATATATAAGAGATATTAATAAGGTAAACTTGAACTGATCGTTATCAGTGTGTAGTGAGATTTAATTATGTATCATAGAGCTTGAAATTAGTTATAAATCTTACGAATGGTTTAATAAAGCATTTTTAGTTGGTGACAGCCATAAACCGGCAAGAGGTTTTAATGCTTTTAAAATGCACAATAATTATTGATTTATTGGATAATTTTATGGAGTACCTTAAATATAAAAGTAGTCCTAAATCTCTAGGAAAGGTTACAGCATATCTTAGAGTTTGGACTTAATGATAGAAAAAAAGTTTCATCAGTTGATAGGAATTATCAATCTCTGAAAGGCTTAATGAAATATATTTGAAGGTGTGGTATGGCCTGGTGGTTAGAGTGCTCGACTTCCAATCTGGGGTCCTACTTTCGAATCTTCCCGTTGTCAACCATGCTCGCCTTTTCAGCCGTGATGGAGTTATAATATGATGGGCAATCTCATTATTCGTTAGTAAAGAGTTAGACTTTCAATCCTAGGAAAGAGATGGCTGCCAGCAGCTAAATCTGTCCTTGGGACTAAAAACAAAAAACACTATCCATCTATAGAAGTATTTAATAAAATATCTTAAAGCTGATGGTAATAATTATTTTTAATGTAATATATTAAATTTTGTTTCGGCGCAAAGATACACAGGCTACTTACGCTCTAACCACCACGAGGAATCGAACCCCGAATTAGAATACCAACTCTGAGAAGAAGTAGAATATTTTAGAGATGACAGGAATAAGGAGCCTGAGAAAGGTATTGGAAGTACTCAACTACTCTTCAAAAACTTCTCCAGTGGACTTACCATAAATTTAGGTTTCTAAATAAATATACAAGTTTAGCATCAAGAAAGAAAGTTTTGAATAGAATATTGAATTTTCTTTGTACATCATTTATACAGTAAAGAAATTGTTGGTATGTTTAATGAATAGTAAAGAAATACGAACTAACTAAAATCAGCTTAAATTAGGCTAGTAGTTATAACTTATTAAAACTTGGCAATCCTATTTCGCATGTCATATGATTCTATTTCCAAATCAGTTTACATGAATATACTTATTTGTCAATTTAATTTGTACTGACTGTCAGTGATTAGTTTCATATATTGAGCAGTAGTAGATAGTTTTGCCAACATGTTGCTACATTTTAGTCTTGAGGTGTTTCTAAGACTGAAACTAGAGCCGCATAATGTTTTAAACCAGGTTATTATGCTATGATGCAGGCTTAGTGCAGTTTGTAGAATATGTTAGTTATATTTATATATATATATACACACACACACACTATACGGCAAAAAGTATGTGGACACCCCTTCTAACTGGTGGGTTCGGCTATTTCAGTCACATCCATTGCTAACAGGTGCATAAAATCAAGCATACAGCCATGCAATCTCCATAGACAAACACTGGCAGTAGAATGGGTCGTACTGAAGAGCTCAGTAACTTTCAACGTGGCACTGTCACAGGATGCCACTTTTCCAACAAGTCAGTTCATCAAATTTCTGCCCTGCTAGAGCTGTCTCGGTCAACTGTAAATGCTATTATTATGAAGTGAAAGCGTTTAGGAGCAACAACAGCTCAGCCACAAAGCGGTAGGCCACACAAGCGTACAGAACGGGACCGCCGAGAGCTGAAGCGCGTAGATTCTGTTTGTCCACAGTTGCAACACTCACTACCGAGTTCCAAACAGCCTCTGGTAGCAACGTCAGCACAAGAACTATTCGTCTGGAGCTTCAGAAATAGGTTTATATGGCCGAGCAGCTGCACACAAGCTTAAGATCACCATGCGCAATGCCAAGCATGGGCTGGAGTGGTGTAAAGCACACAGCCATTGAACTCTGGACTGATGAATCACACTTCACTATCTGGAAGTCTCACAGATGAATCTGAATTTGTCCAGGAGAACGCTACCTGTCTGAATGCATAATGCCAACTGTAAAGTTTTTGTGGAGGAGAAATAATGGTCTGGGGCTGTTTTTCATGGTTTAGGCTAGACTTTTTAGTTCCAGTGATACAGTGTACAACGACATTCCAGAGAATGTATGCTTCCAACTTTGTGGCAACAGTTTGAGGAATGCCCCTTTTTGTTTCAGCATGACAATGCTCTCGTGAACAAAGCAAGGACCATAAAGATATGGTTTGCCGAGGATGACGTGGAAGAACTTCACTGGCCTGCACAGAGCCCTGACCTCAACCCCATCGAACACCTTTGGGATGAATTGGAACGCCGACTGCGAGCCAGGCTTTCTCGTCCCACATCAGTGCCCGACCTCACTAATGCACTTGTGGCTGAATGGGAGCCAATCCCCGCAGCCATATTCCAAAATCTAGTAAAAAGCCTTCCCAGAAAAGTGGAGGCCGTTATAGTAGCACAGGGAAGACCAACTCCATATTTAAAGCCAATGGTTTTGGAATGAGATGTTCAACAAGCACATGCGGGTGTGATGGTCAGGTGTACACATAGTTTTGGTCAGGTAGTGTATATATATGACGTTTCGTATGCTAGTGTGAATAATATGCTATCCTACAAAAGTATTTATTTTATTTTTACATAAATTTATCTGTGACCTTTTTTTATGTAAACTCATCCTAACCACGATGTTTCTAAAACCCAACGATTAGTTATATCAGGAACGTATTCTACGGGATAACTTGTATTCTTTAAAACGTTCGTATCATAAACGGGTCTTATCATTCTGTCAGTTCTAGAAAAAAGTAACGTAAGCTAAGCGTAAGCCAGATAAGTTCAGTTTAACGCTCACTATGCTATTCAAATACACCACTTTATAACAAACTAAATGTGAAGGAATATTTTTAAAAGAAGAAAAAAGAACAAACTATTCGGCCAATTACCATCAAAGTTGACATATAGACAAAAATTGGATCTCTTGGTGAACATGGACTATTTTGATTTCAATCACTAAGTACGAATATGCGCATGCGCAGAATTATTTCATTAATCCTTTGATCTACGAAACTCAAACGTTACCGGATGAAAATTCACTCCCCTAGGGGACCCGACAAGACCAGGTAGTTAGGGCGCTCCACTCATAATCTGAGTGGTCGGAGGCTCGAATCCCCGTCACGCCAAACATGCTTGCCCTTTCAGTTGTGGGGGTGCTATAATTAATCGGCTAGTCCCACTTTTTGTTTGTAAAAGAGTAGCCCAAAAGCTGGTGATGGATCGTAATGGCTGACTACCTTCTCTCTGGTCTTACACTGTTAAATTATGGACGGCTAGCGCAGATAGCCCTCGTGTAGCTTTGCTCAAAATTCATTACTTAATAAACATACAAAACATACGTTGGTAGAAGATAAGTTCCACACAACCTACCGACGCAAGAAATTTGAATATATTAGCCGACTTACCCGTTCAACACAGAGAAAAGGCTTAGGGAACTCCTTGATGACATAAGTGATTCAGATACAAATACGGACCCCTTGTATCATTACCGTGGGAAAATAAAGGTTTGGTGACAATCGGTCCAGCAGTACATCACTATTAAGTGGACAGACACAGACTTTTGTCAAATAATAATTTAAATATTTATTAGCAAAAGCAATGGAAATTGTTGTTGTTTTGAATTAAGCACAAAGCTACACAATGGGCTATCTGTGCTCTGCCCAACACGGGTATCGAAACCCGGTTTTAGCGTTGTAAGTCCGCAGACATACTGTTGAGCCACTGGGGGGGGGGACAATGGAATTTACAAAAACAGACTAAATGTTTATTTCATTGCTCATTTCTTGACCGAATTGTGTAGCTGCAATTACAGTAACATTAAAGTTACGTTGTTGTTGACGCATATTACTCTGTAGCTGTAGAGTCAGCAGTAAGTAGATAAAAAGAGATTAAAAACTATCTAGAAATACTGGTTCGGTTATAGAAAAATATAACTCTTTATTTGAATTTACCAACGAAATGCGACAGAGATCACATATGTAACTGACAATGAGTAGCATGTATAGGCAGAATGTCAGATGTAAAAGTCTCACGTGCGATCATGTCAAGGAACTCGTAATACACTGCTGGCCAAAATCTTAAGGCCAATGAACATGAAGAAAATATATGCATTTTACGTTGTTAGAATCAACCACTTATTTGAGTAGAGCTTCGAAGGATGAAAATAAGAAAAGAAAAAATATAAAAAAAATTAGCATTTAATAAGAAAAATGTCAATACTATGAAATTAGCCTAAATACTAGCTGATCAAAGGTTTAAGACCATACTGAAACGAAGCGTTAATCGGTAAACACGAAGCGAAATTTAGTCATTTGTGTTCAAGAATTAGCGTCGTCAACAGCTCCCACTGACATCTCCTGTGTTACATTGGGTACAAACATGGCAAAGGCTAAAAAGTTGACAGAGTTTGAACGTGGCTGAATTGTCGAAATGCAAAAGCGAGGTCTCTCTCAACGTGCCATTGCTGGTGAGATTGGGCGTAGTAAAACTGCTGTTACAGATTTCTTAAAAGACCCTGAGAGATACGAAACGAAAATTTCAAGTGGTCGGCGTTGAGCAGGAGGATTCGACGGGTTGTCCGGCAAGATACCAGCCGATCGTCGAACCAGATTATGGCCCTTACGGACGCAGGATGCAGCTCAAGAACATATACGAGAACGGCATCTACGAGAGAAAGGCTTTAAAAACCGTAAAAGTCTTTAAAAGCCACTCCTCCTTCCACACCACAAAACAGCTCGGTTAAACTTTACTGAGAAGAACCAAACATGGGACGTAGAAAAGTGGACGAAGGTTTTGTTCTTTGATGAGAAAAAATTTAACCTGGATGGTCCAGATAGCTTCCAACGTTACTGGCACGATAAGGATATCCCACCGGAGACATTTTCTTCACGACACAGAAAAGGTTCCATCATGATCAGGGGTGCTTTCTCTTTCCATGGAACAATGGAGCTGCAGGTTATACAGGGGCGTCAAACAGCAGCTGGCTACATTAGTATGTTTGAGAGAGCATCTTTATTGACTGAAGGCCCTCGCTTGTGTAGAAATGACTGGATCTTTCAGCAGGAAAACGCTGCAATCCACAATGCCCGCAGGACAAAGGACTTTTTCATGGCGAATAATGTGATTCTTTTGGACCATCCAGCGTGTTCGCCCGAACTGAACCCCATTGAAAATGTTTGATGGTGGATGGCAAGTGAAGTCTATAGAAATGAACGTCAATTCCAAACAGTGCATGATCTTCGTGAAGTCATCTTCACCACTTGGAATAACATTCCAGCCAGACTTCTGCAAACGCTTATATTGACCATGCCAAAGCGAATGTTTAAAGTTATTCGCAATGACGGCCGTACAACTCACTAGTGAGATCTTTTGTTGGGCATTTCCTTCCCTGTTTAGGAATTCTTTTTGGTATGGTCTTAAACTTCTGATCAGCTAGTATTTAGGCTAATTTCATAGTGTTCACATTTTTTCTATTAAATGCTAAAAAAGTTTTTTTTTTTATTTTTCCTTTTCTTATTGTCATCTTTCGAAGCTCTACTCAAATAAGTGGTTGAGTCTAACAACGCAAAATGCATATTTTTTCTTTATGTTCATTGGCCTTAAGATTTTGGCCAACAGTGTATGTGACAAGACGTTATACTAACTGTCGTTTTGATGAAAATATTTTTTTTTATTTTTTCCTTAATGGACCATAGGTGAACTAATGTTTATGGAATCGACTCGTAATTTTCAAATCAAAACTACACCCCGTCTCGATTATGTAGTGTTTAGGACAACCACAGGTCTCGAAACTACACCCTATCCTGATCTCAATCGGTCCCTTCATCCACAAAGTATCGGCTTTGATTACCAAAAAGAAGTCTTCAGTCAAAATGGCCATTACTCTGAAGCTGGATCTAATTTCGGCTGTCATTAACAAAGTAATAAACAAAGATTTCAGGTTGGTGAAGTCTCACAAGCCAGAAGTCCAAAGCTTTCTTCAGCCACACATCTAAAATGTAATAAACCCCAAATCGTACTAGAAACGATTAGACATGTATAATTTTATAAGAGACTCTACTTGAATAAAACTGTTTACTTAAGTTTTCGTTTCAGACTGTTTTTCTTCATTCTCGTCCATGTGTTGTTCTTTAACTTCTCACTGTTCTTTCGAGTTGTACAAAATAAGTCGACTTTTTTGCAAACAAGTTATACCATGGAAAAGGCTCCATAATCTTTTTATGATAGATGAATAATAACACCTTATTAATGAAGTATAACAACTACCTAAAGTCAAACTCATCACCAAAATTCAATTTTTAATAAGATAAATTATACACATCAAAAGACAATCGTTCTTGCATGGGATAGTATTGGAATAGAAAGTAACCGTTTCTAGAATCTATATAAATATAATAGTACTGTTTGTTGTCTTGTACTTCCATGTAACTGCTTCGCAGAGTATTGATGGATCTTTACAAATTAATTAGGTCTATGCGAGGAATGGATACAAACTTTCAGCTTTGCATTTTGCCGTTTCTTTAGAATTACATATAAGGGAAACAACTTCTATGTCCTAAAATAACCTTTCCTTAATCATGAATTTACATAACTTCCAGATGAGGTGTACTCTAGATACTTATCAATAACATCTAATCATAGTAAACTAACTCCATAGATCAGAAGTAAAATTGGAAATAAATCTAATAAATAATGTAGCTAAATAAATATATATCTAAAAGGTGCAAGCAATAGATTTATTAGTTAGGTACATTTGTTGTTATTCATATTTTCAAAAACTTATATAACTGTAACAATATCTGACGAAATATAGCCAGGCTCAGAATATCAAGTTTAACCCTAAATCCAAATACTAAGCTAAAAGATATTCTATTGTTTCTTTAAGGTTAGTTTCTTTATTACTTACTTGCTTCGTTGCTAGTTTCATTAATGGCATTGTTTAAATTGTTAAATACCAACAATATATTTACGACTAACCTAATTATTCTAAGCTAGTCAAACCTATGAGGTATTATTGGAATTATAGCTGAAAGCGTTGCTAACAAGAGTACCAAACAGAAAAATTAATATATTACAAGTTAGAACGGTTCATTAACTTACATGTACTCATTACTGGGCTAATTTTAGTTCTGACATGTATTATTGTATAAGCAGTTTGTTTTAAATAGAGGTTCATGATAATCTTTGAAGTAAATAGGCATATAATAAATAAATAAAAGTAATAAGATATATATATATATATTGTAATTCAAAGTCTTTTGACTTCAAAATAAATATGCATCAGGAAACTCAATTTCTTTCATTTTTAATTTTATTTAATTCCTGTTTACTAATAAAAAACAGCTAAACAATTTTTGAAAACTAATAAACTGAAGTTTATGATTTATTAAAATACATATAAATTATGCTTTTATTATTTAAAGTATTTTTTAATTATATATATCTATTAGTTTGTTATAACCGAAAAAAAACAAGCTGAAACAAAAATGAACTTAAAAAATAATAAACTGAAACAAAAATTAATAGTTAATGGATTTAATAAAGGCGCTTTTAATAAAATTATTAAGCTATTCTGTAACACATATAATAATGCATTTATAAATATAAATAAATAATAATTAGATAAATTTTACTTAAATTTTCTAACAACTATTTTCAGTTACGAATGAGGTCATTTAAAAACTTGGCACTATTTTATGCGGATGTACATCTTGTCGCATATAAAGACTTGTTTAAAGCATGATAGTCAAATAAGACTCAATAAATGGGAGCTATACTAGTGTACTTAGATAACTGGACGAGACTCTTCATACTAATATTATTCGTCTACTGGGCTACAAATCTGTGCCTTTCTGCCATAATGGTGGCTGGAATGCTAACTTCAATAGGTAAGTTTTTAACTTACTTACCCCCAAATGGTAGTACCTTATTATTCTTATTTTTCAATTAGTTTTTCTTCTTCTATACTTCCCACAACTGTCTGCAGACAGTAAAGGGTAATAGAGATATGGGACGTTGTGAGCTTGAGCACCCACATCTCGGTCACATAATTTCTAATCGTATATCTATTGCTACGCCTTAATTTCTTTGTGTGTGACTAGCGAATGTAGGTTAAGGCTGATAGACGGTGTATCCCTACCGCAGTGTGAGTCCCAGTTCCGCAGTCACCTCTAAAACCTAGGATACATTTTATATCTTACATTGTAGCTTGTACCCTAGGATCTTTTCAATTAGTGCAGCGTTTTTTATTATTTTTAAATTTTCTTAATTTATTTTTATTTCGGCTTGTTTTTCGGTTATAACAAACTAATATAATTGGCCAGGTTTGAATTTGCTGTTTTTAACGCAGTCCTTTCTTTTGATTTTGTTTACTTAACATAAAATATAAATTTAAACTCAGCTTATAAAGTAAATTATCTTACCTCTATCGGCTCAAATCAAAACTTAATTAAGTCTCTAAATTAACATCAACATTTAAATATTTTTAACGTTAACGATAAAATTACTATAGTACAATACATAGATTTAATACAGTGCAGATATTACTTTTAAAAATGCTTTACTTACTATTTTGAATAACTTTTAAGTCTTTTGGAGTTATCGTCGTTGCTGTATCAGCGTTTGGTCTTTGTGCGAGACCTAGGAAGATCAGGTTCAGTCGGACTTCGTCTTCCATTGCAGTTAGTCACTGTATAGTTAAGGTATGACTAATATACGCGCCAAAACCTCTATAAGCCTATTTTATTAAAGAATTCGCCTTCTAGCAGTTTTCCATTAAAATTTAAAGAAACGTTAAAACTATCGATAAAGTATTTTTCAAATATTAATTTTCTTTTCATTATAATACCAAAAGAAAAAAAAATACTTTTCTGAGAAATGGTTCACTCGATCCGTTAAAAAATTAGAATTACAGAAGAAAATGTTTATTTACCAGGTGAAATCATTTTGTGGATTTGTAATATAAAACCTAAGTCAATTAGCTCTTAGTCTTAAATTATTAACAAATTCAACATACAATTTTCCACAAATAGAACATATGTAAAACATGTTACATTTTTAGCATCAGAATCAAAAGACCTTTCAACTTGTGACGAATTTACTATCACATACCTATTTTAATATAGATGTTTGTTTAAGTTAAATTTATATTTGGAAATGTAAAATCTGTATTGTGTAATTTCCGCCTATTCACTGAACTTATAAAATATTCTCAAGTATAAGAATCAACAGCGCGTGTGTTTATATAAACACTAGTGCATCATCAGTATTGTTGTGTAGGCTGAAATTTCTAGAATTCCTCACGCCTATAAATATAACCATCGCAACGAGCCAAAGGACAGTATATATTATAGCTTTGCTACAGTTGGTATACTGTAAACCTCGGAAGTTCTAACTGTGATTAACACTTATAATTCAGGAACTTCAGATATTTGACCAGAAACTTTTATAAATTTCGAACAATACAAACCATTTAACTCCAGTCAATTCACATCGGACATCACTGCTTTTAAGAAACCATTATATAACTTTAGAGATGGAAGAAAAATACAGAGTTAGCTAGCTCCCTGTTAAGTGAATTGTACCTATATCAACTTGAAATTAAGTTACTCATGTGAACACTCGATAAGACATCAATAAAGTTCCAGACCAAAAAGAAGATTCAATATTGTTTGTAAGTTTGTAAAACTTTTATACGTAGTTAATGATTTGCAATAACCGTTATTGTAAATTATATTATAATTTGTATGTTAAAATATATTTGCATTAAAATGGAATTGTGTGTATCAACCTTATTGGCGAGTATCATAAATTGGATATGTATCATCATTCTGTAATGGCATGGAAGTATTAAGTACCATAAAATTACAAAATATTATTTTGTCCTAACACTTTTGCACATAAAAAACAATATTTTGGTGTTATAAGGTCGTTTATTTCTAGTATTGATGTCTTTCATACCTCCTTCAATTTTTCTTGAAAATATATTTTATTAAAAGTCATTATTACCAATGCAGCGAAAAAACAAAAGCGCCTAGAGTGTGTGGTGTTTTGTGACTAGGTTTTTAAACCTGTTGTTACAAACCTATTATTATTACTAAATATTGATTTCATAACAAGTTGTTGTACCAAGTGACTGATAACATCATATTCGCTTGTGATTTGAAATTATGAAATATTTCAAAATTTATCGCCTAGAGTGTGTGGAGTTTTGTCTTTTATGCCTTAACGGCAAAATTATGGGCCAAAAATGGATAAAAAATCCTTTTTGAGAAAAACACAATACCCCGGTGCACACCCTCAGAATTCCCTTAATATAAGTGCAAACTTTCAGGTCTCTAGGTTTGTTCCTCTCGTAACTATGGCACTAACTTATTGAAACAACTGATTGTTTAGAATTAAGCACAAAGCTACACAATGTGTTATACGTACTTTTCCCACAACGAATATCTAAACTCTGTTTCTAGCATTGTAAGTCTGCAAACTTGATGCTGTGCCACTGGCATTCCCCATTAATTTGTTGTACCAAACCGTTAATATTACCACACATTTATTCCCCGGTGAAAAAGTGTTACCAAACTGTTAATATTACCAAACATTTATTCCCCATTAATTTGTTGTACCAAACCGTTAATGTTACTAAACATTTATTCCCCATTAATTTGTTGTACCAAACCGTTAATGTTACTAAACATTTATTCCCCGTTAATTTATTGTACCAAGAGACAGGTGGTAGCACATACATCTTTCTTTTTATGGCTTAACGGCAAAAATTATAAGTCAAAATAATTAGCCAAATTACTTTTAGAGAAAAACATAATACCCAGATGCACACCCTCGAATTTCTGTAGTAAGTATATAAAGTTTCAAGTGTCTAAGTTCTTTCCGGCCGGCATGGCCAAGCGTATTAAGGCGTGCGACTCGTAATCTGAGGGTCGCGAGTTCGCATCCCCGTCACACCAAACATGCTCGCCCTTTCAGCCGTGGGGGCGTTATAATGTGACGATCAATCTCACTGTTCGTTGGTAAAACAGTAGCCCAAGAGTTGGCGGTGGGTGATGATGACCAGCTGCCTTCCCTCTAGTCTTACACTGCTAAATTAGGGACGGCTAGCACAGATAGCCCTCGAGTAGCTTTGTGCGAAATTCAAAAAAACAAACAAACTAAATTTTTCTTCTTGGAGCTATGGCGCTGACTGACAGACATACCAAGATACAAGCTGTTTTATTAGCATAAATATATATGTGTGTAGATATACATATATATATATATAATGTGTTGGCACGATATTTTTAGCTCATGGTTTAAATGCATCTTATAAACTCGTGAGAATGTTCATCCATTCAACTTAAGTACACGTTTTATTTACAGCGCACAGCCTGAAACTTTGATTACCCCGTTAATTTTTTTTTTCGATTCTATAAAAACTCAACATAAAAAAATAGGCACTCAATTCAGAAAGGACGCTGGTTTATTCTAGAACCACGCATAGCGCTGTCAAACTGTTCGTGAAGTTTAATACTTTGTAGTGCCGTCCTTTTCCATATATAGGACACAAAAGACCGTGAACGTTGTTTGGATGGAATCAGCAATCCTGGTCTGCGAGATTACATCTCATTCTTGTCACAGAATCTGTATTAGAGATTCTGGGGAGTGGTATAATTAGGGTGAATTCACATGGAGGAGAACTCTTACGTTCGAGTTCATATCGGTGCAAAGTTATGCTTCTTTTTCCATCTCCATGGAATACTGTTCATTTATGTCAAGGTTAAGCTTTTACAATAATCTTTCATTATTATTATTTCGTGGAGGATGGTCGTTTTCTGATGTTTCAAGAATAATGTTCTGTTGCTCTGGCTATCGTGCTGGATATTACAACGATCATCCATATTTTGTTATGTAGTGGATTTGTTCTTCTTTTTACTGTACAGGTTATCACAGAAGATCGCTTTATAAATATGATTTAAGCTGTCAAATATCATATTTAATACAAACACTTAAACTATTATGACATACCAATCTTTCAGAAC
This sequence comes from Tachypleus tridentatus, assembly GCF_004210375.1. NCBI lineage: Eukaryota > Metazoa > Arthropoda > Merostomata > Xiphosura > Limulidae > Tachypleus > Tachypleus tridentatus. The sequence goes on along the minus strand of NC_134830.1, from coordinate 30,568,441 downwards.
GCAAGACAGTACAATATAAAAACCTATACCTGTATATTGGTGCAATAAAACCGTTGACAACAATAATTTATTTTCAATTACACACAAAGAGTACTTGTTACAGAGAAAACCTGAGTTTCTGATAAAACAACCAATCAGAAAACTCGATTGCTATCTTTGTTGTTTGTGTGCTTTCGTATCTATGAAAGTGAGATTTGATTTAAACACTCGAAATAATAATGTTATCAAATTTGGACTTATTGTGACTTATATACCGGATATTGTATATATTTACGTCAACATAGTTTGAAAGTTCAGTATACCTTACAATATTTTATTTGTGTTGCAAACATTCAGTCCACATCTCGTAACTTCTTTGTTCGTGTGATTCTCGTCTGTTCTATTAGTGTAAGGTGCTAACTATTTTTTTAGGTTTTATCTTTGAACAAACTAAAATCATGTATTTTATGGAGCTGTAAATCATCGGCATACAGCTGAGGTCATAGTGCATTTATCACCATTTTGTGTGATATAATATTATTATTTCATATAGTAATGACTTATTCTACAGGTAGTCCATTTCTTGAAAACTTTATCATCCAAGAACTATTTCATTCAGTTAACGATGTAACAAAATGATAGAAAAGGCGATTCCAGTGTCAGAATTAATACACACCAGAAGGCGCTGTATTGGAATTTTGCATAGCGATGAGTGTATAGAAATGGCGTTTAACGTGTAAGAATTTAATGTGCTATTTGAAATAACCCCCAATATTTTATCTCTAAACATTAGAATAGTGCAACATTAAGGTAAAATCAGCCTGAAATCGAAAAATGAAAGGTACCACGCAGTCATGAGACTCATGGAAAGCTTATAAACAAATCTGAACAAAGTTTATCGGTTGTTGACGTAATTCGGAACATGTTATCCTTATTGTACTTCAATAAACTTTAACGTTTTGAGTGCATCATTCTTCACGCACAATGGAGTTCCAACCCATATTGCGTGGACTGTCAAGACGTTGCTAGAACGAGCTTATAGTGGTGAAATAATCAGTCGACATTTTTCAAACTCGTGACCAACAGGACCTCTTGATCTCACCGCTGCTGATTTTTGGCTATGAGAGTACTTTAGAAAGTATTATTACTTTTATACACCTGGGAGATATCATGATGCATTAGGAAAGTGCAGTTCTTGGAAGTCGAAAAATGTACCCCTTTCCCTCCACACACACAAATGCCAAAAAAAAAAAGAGAAAAAGATAGAGTTTAAATGAATAAGCAGCGAAATAAATGACTTCAATTTGGTCACCAATGAATTGGTTTGGTTTGTTTTGAATTTCGCGCTAAGATACACCAGGGCTATCTGCGCTAGCCGTCCCTAATTTAGGAGTTTAAGACTATAGGGAAAACAGCTAGTCATCATCACCCACTGTCAACCCTTAGGATACTCTTTTACCAACGAATAGAGGGATTGACCGTCACATTTTAACGCCTCCATGGCTGAAAGGGCGGGCATGTTTGTTGTGAAGGGGATTCAAGCACGCGACCCTCAGATTACGAGTCGAGTGCCATAACTATTTCACCATGCCGGGCTTATATCACCTATTATAAGAAATACAAAAACATTGGGAATTGGGAGATATTTTGATAAATAAATAAATGTTCAATAAATTAAAGTTTCTAAACAAAACTTTATGTTCAGCGTCTGGATCTAGTTCAACAAGCAGAGATTCATAAAACATTATAGTTAAATTATTGTCTTTATTGCACCAGTTATTTAGTCAAATGCAGAAACTCTAGAACAGGGGTGTGTGCAACATTTTTCGTCGGTGGGCCATATAACCAACTTCATCAATCAAGCGGGGCCACTTAAAAAACAAGCTTATTCGTGTACATGCACAATAAATTAAAAAAAATTCTCAAAATGCAAGCAATAATATTTTATATTTTTGCATGAGTGATCATTTTAGTGCGACACTTGAAATTTAGAGTCCTTGCAGAGCTTGTCAATATCAGCTTTGACAGAAGTGGTTGCCACTCTTAACTGACTGGTCAAATGTTCATCAGTCAGCTGACTTCTACATTTGGTTTTGATGAGCTTCATTTTGGAGAAAAATTGCTCACAGCAGTAGGTGCTACCAAAAAGGGAGGCAATTCTTTGTGCATGACGGGACAAATTGGGAAACTTTTCACGTACACAGAGTTTGTAAAAGTCTAGCAAACTGTTTTCAGAGAATTTCCTTTTAGTGTCCATGTCAGCCTGCAGTTCAATGAGTTCCATTTGGCAATCATCAGGACTGTCTTCCACTGCCAAATCAAAAGGTTGAGCGAACAATTTCAATCTAATTTCAGTTTGTCTGAAATCTGGAAATCTGTTTGCAAACTCATCACGCAGCTTTTGTACACTGGTTCCATATTTGGTGCAATCCAGATTAGGAAATTCCAGTTTCCTGGTTGCAAGACATGTAAAATGGGTCAATATGGCTCTTCTCAACTGAACCTGAAAAGTTCCAATTTCTTCTCAAAAGCACAAATATGCTCAAACAACTTATTCACAAGTTGACTTTTCCCTTGTAGTTTTAAGTTTAAATCAGACAGATGCTGTGTAATGTCTGTGAGGAATGCTAAGTCATTCAGCCAGTTCTCATTGCTCAAGAAGTCCACATTCTGACGTTTGCTCTCCATGAAGAACTTAATCTCCTCTCGCAGATTCCAGAATCTCTTCAAAGTAGCAGCTCTACTAAGCCAACGTACAGCAGAGAAGTACAAAACATCTGAATACTCACTGTCCAGCTCATCTAAAAAGTTTTAAATTGTCGATGATTTAATCCTCGTGTTCGAATATAATTTACGCATCGGACGACATTTTCATGACTTCTGCAAAATCCAGAACTTTGGTGCACAAGCTCTCTTGGTGAATAATGCAATGGCTTACAACTACGTCTTGTGCTCCAATTGCAGTTAGAAATTTCTTGGTGAATCCATTTGTCCTACCTGTCATGGAAGGAGCACCATCTGTTGTAACACCACATAATTTATAAGGATTCAGTTCAAACTTTTCTACAACCTTAAGCACTTGTTCACAAATATCCTGTCCTGTGGTTGTGGAGGAAAGGCTTGCCATATCTAATAACTCTTCGAAAACATCAAAGCCTGCAGTAACAGCTCTGATGAAAATAACAAGTTGGGATGTGTCATTGATATCAGTGCTTTCATCCAAAGCCAGACTGAAAGCTTCACACGAATTCAATCTCTCTTTCAAAGTTTCTTTGATGTCCTCTGAAAGATCTTTTGTCCTGCGTGAGACAGTAAAGCGGGAAAGGCTAGTTTGCTCCACCAAATATTTTTCTCTGGACATGCATATTCTGTGAATATTGTTAAACAATTTTAATAAATTCTCCATCACTGAAAGGCTTTCCTTTTCTGCCATACATTCAAAAGCTTAAAACTCAGTTTTGTCACCAGTTCTGAATTTTTCTTGAAAGTGGTAAAACACCTTGTTGCTTTTCAATGGATGTTTTAAATGTTCAATTTTGTCCTTTCGTGCCTGACCAACAATTTCATCAAACTGGGAGGAGTGCTTAGTTGCGTAATGTCGCTTAATATTGTACTCTTTCATGACTGCAATTGTAGTTTGACAGACGAGGCAGACAACACCTTGATTATGTGGGACAACAAGATATTTTGTGCACCATTCACTGTTGAATAACCTTCCCTCATCATCAATTTTTCGTTTCTTAACTGCTGACATTTTACTAGCTTTGAAATCAAAACAAAAATTATTCTCACGAAAATAGCAAAGTAGAAAAAACATAGAATTTATTTACACATGGAACCTCTTATGGACAGAAACACATGTTTCTAAATTGGCATCCCGATCATAGCCTTCCGGTACTTAAATTAATTGAGAATAGCAAAATACAGTGTGACCTCGCCTATTCGCGGTTCGCCATTCGCGGCCCCACATATTCGCGGGTTATGCGCGAACTGCGTTTTGTAGGTCACAGAGACTGAAAGGGCTTTTCGAGGAGATTTCTGTTGTATTTACTCAATCAAGCCGTTTTATCAATTGTCGTCTTCACCAAACAAGATTGACTGCTATTGGCTGACTGCCTCAGCTTCCCCAACAACGCAAACGGCAAAGCACAGCCCGGTAACGCACGGTACAATTTAGTGAAATACATAACAGTATGCAATATTGCTACATTATTACTGCATCAATGAGTATAAGTATCATTAGTGTTTGGGAAGCATTTCATATAGTATATAATCGCATACATATACGTTTTAAAACTGCATCCAATATTCGCGGTTTTCGCTATTCGCGGAGGGTAAAGAACGTAACCCCGCGAATAACGAGGTCACACTGTACATAGAATCAGATGCATCTGAAAGCAAAAATTTTAATAAATTCAGTAAAGTCACAACAATATGCTAAATAATAATCAATTTACCTTCAATCTCTTGTAGTAACTGTAAAAGGTAATAAAATTTTCACCAATAATGAATGACGGACAGCAGAGGTTAGGGAAAATTGTCGCCAGCGGGCGAAGGCGAGGTTCAGGACATGACGTTGAGTCGTAGACAATAGTGCTAGTGCACGTCACCTATTCATGCCCTAAGGAGGCCGACCAATCGAATTCGGCCTGCTCCTCTCTAGCAAAGATAATTTTAGAAGTTTGTCGAGTCGAAGCCTGGGAATCCCGTAGGATCGATGCTTTTAAAAATATTCCATTTGCGTTGGATTACAGATCAGGCCACATGGTTAGATTACAACAACTAGGGCCACACTAAATGGCTTGGCGGGCCGGGTTGTGGCCCGCGGGCCGCCTGTTGCACACCCCTGCTCTAGAATAATACAAAAAAAATTATAACCAAAGACACCGAAGTTTGTAAGATGACTTGTCCTGGGCCTAACATTAACTAAGCCTTTGTATTCTCAATACGGCTGGTATGGGTATTAAAACTTTAATTAAAAGTGGGTTTCTCGTCGTCACAAATAACTAAGCCTATATTAGGTACGGCCTATATTCAATAAAAAGACAAATTAACACTGTAACTTGTGTATCTATTTTACTTTAATTTAGTTGGGAGCACACTTACCTTGCTATCAATAAATAAACGTGTAATATTATCCTAGATTTAATTTTAGACATTAAAAAAAAATTGATAAGTTTTCAATATATTGTTGCACAAAATATCTACTAAACTATTTTTGTACTAACCTATTATTTACATTATTATGATATATGTCATTCATAGCTGTATTTTTAAATGGTATGAATACCTTAATGCAATATTAATTCGGTAAACATTTTCGTAATTGCCGTTCATTGTGCACTTTGTGTAATTTATTTGGGTAGTAGCGTGTAGCCCGTCAAAATTGGCAGGGCAAATACTACCATCCCCACCTCACCCCATACTATACCCTAACCTCACGTTTTGTAGCTAACTGATATAAATAAATTTTGCAAAACCAAGCTTCACCAACAAAGAAACAGAAAAGTGAAATTAAAATCTTACTGAGATGAATTCGTGGCTTATTAATTGAATAATTATTGGCAAAAATAAATTAGATTAACAATTAATATATCTAGAAAAGTAGTGCGTTTTTATAACAATACGTTCCAAGAATGGCTTTTATGTCTTGTTGCTTAGCCAAAAAAATAAATCTAATATTGGTGTTAGTGTAAAAACTGGAAGCGTAAAATGAAATATACAGACAATGAAACTGAGAAAATATTTATCAGTTTTTTAGTTTAGAGTTTTTGTTTATTAAAGAGGTTTGATTTTTATCAAAAACGTTGGCGATATAATACAAAATAACTTAATTCAGAAACGATTTAAATTTAAAATTGAATTGATATTCTTGATAAATAATGTGCACATGGTTCGAGGCTATGTGATACCCCACTACATCTTTACCTTAAATTTGTTATGCCAACATCACTACACTTATAAGTTTTTCACAGCGCCCCCCCTCATGACTCCTATCAAACTCGTCAGTAAAATCGTAATGGGCAGACAGTTTGATTACCATTTGAATAAATGTATTTTGGCTTTTATGACTCTTCCTATTTCGCAAAATCAACTGTGACGTAACGTGATATACAATGGCGTTTATGTAAATTGGATTATTAAAGTTAAACTGAAAATAAACGTAGCTCTGTTATTGATTTCGTTTGGGAAATAAACTGAAAGTATGTTTATAAATTACCTCAGTGTTGTGGACACGTTTAATAAATCTCGTGTGATAGCCTTAAATAATACTAAATAACTGACAGGTATTCAAAGAATCAGCTAATAATTGGATGGTTGTGAATTTTCATGGTAAGAACGATTTAAATACTTAAATGACGAGCTGAAGAAACGAAACTTGAAAGAACAGAAAAACACAAGTACATATTATAAATTTGAAATATAAGTTAAAACATACGCATATCAGAATAATAATGAATGAGTAAATGAAGATAACTTGGTATTAAACTGAAATAAACGCTTCATAATGGAATTTAAACTGAAATAAAATAACTTAAGACTTGATGAACTGCAAACAAAATATACATATTGGTCTGCTGAATAAGCAAACACTACATAAAATAATTTAACGATGGAGATCAAAGCAAGAAGTATTCAAAATCATGTACAGAAGCTACTAAAATACTAAATGTTTATAGATTAACATCAGCTCAGGAAAGCTGACGGTCACACTACCACTCCAACTGTATGAAACTGTCGAATAAATGGTGAACATTATAGATCGAGTTTCACCATTACCTTGAGCCATGGGAAAAAAATCGCAATGTGTTGGTCAAAGGGATATATCTTTCAGCAATTAAACCAGAAGTTTAGGAGAATCAAAAGTCTAAGGTACTAAAGTCGCGCGAGTAAGAATGCGATATTTATTGTAAAATTTGTCTCAAATTAATGCAAAGAAATCGTAAAATTTCTCACCATATTCTAGGGTAATTTTATAGTTGTAAGCATTCAGAAAGACATCAGAAAAGAGCAAATCTGGAAAAATAATACAGAAGGTCATTTAAACTTTTTAGCATACCAGAAGTAAAAGAATGTTTTAACTGTTTCCTATATAACCTATACCCAATGGCTTAGCAGTAATACTGACGGATTATATCGCTAAAAACTAGATTACGATACCCCTGGTGGGCACAGCCCATTGTGTAGCTTTGCACTTAACAACAAACAAATACATATTAGTACTTCTTACTACTGATTTTGCAGCAGTGTTTTTACGTGGCTAGTTTCTTCAGTGAACATTCTATCTCCCAATATTTTCCCGCCTCTTCTTGAGCAGCTTTCTGTAGATAATGTCTTAAAACTACAGCTTTCAAGCTTATGCTTAAACAGAACATGGTCGTAAATGTCTCCTGAAGATACGTAGGTGAATTTTAAAAGTATATGATTGAATGAAACTGCGTGATTTTAATTTGATGGCAATTTTCTCATGAAAATACGTTTTACAATGGCTAAAAATGTGAAGTTTTGGCTTGTAAGTTTCTCTCCAACTTCAAATTCTTTCTTAATATTCTGATCATGTTTCAGGAGATATGACTGACATGGTTACAATGGCTTTATTGGTTGAGGTGCACTTTTTCTCAAATGTTAACTTCCAATTTGTTGATAACAACATTGGTAGGAATTAACTTGTGTAATTTAACTTAGAAAAAGTGATTACCTACTTCTCAGCTATCATTCAAGTTTAGGAGACATTTTACAAGCCTGGTTACTGCGATTTTTATAGGCTGAGGACAAATGCCTGTGTAATAGTTGATCTAGTTCTAGAGTAGCCCTGAAGATCGCAGTGAAATATACTTTTATAATTTGTAAGTGACCGTAATTATGCTACTGTAATTAGATATGCAACGTTGATGACTAGACGATGAAAAACAGAGAATGTATACATTTAATTGTAATTTTTAACAGATTGCTTGTGAGAAAGAAAATGTTGAACATATGAAAGTCATCTGGCCTAACTATTGACTGAGGAAGAAATTCCTATACTGTCGGATAGGCCTTAACTGAATGGTCCTGGTATTAAAAAAATAAAGATTTATTCGTACAACTCCTTCTATTTCGTGCTGTTCCTTCACAAATAACTCCTTATCGTGCATTTATGGCTTATTAAATTATCTTAGTTATTAGTGAAATATCATTGCCATGGTTGTTAAAATAGCGCGTCAACCGAGAACATTTATTTGTTATCAGCTTTCCTTTAAACAATTATGATCTTCTTACGAAATAGTTGGCGAATGTCTGAAGAGAGTATTTCAAACTTACTATAAACCACAGCATGAGCAGCAACGACTTCTTCAAGGAGGGTTATGCCAGAGGTAAGTTTACCGTATATTGCATGTGTATAACCACTATAGTTTATTATTATCGTCGTTTGAAATTAAGTACAAATGGGCCACCTGGGCTCTGCCCACCACGGGTATCGAAACACAATTGGTAGCAGTGAGAGTCCGTCGATATACCGCTGTGCCACTAGGGAGCCGATAGTTATGAATGCCTCACTTTAATTTAAACATTTCAGTTGCAAACTAAATGCTACTGCGGTTTCAGGTATACATCACAGGATCTTTATTATTCTGCTATGTCCACTGATTTACTCGCACCTCCTGGATGAACTGCTTAAAAAACACGTCAGTTCAAGGGTCTGACAAAGGCTAAACGATGTTATTATGCTTGCGACTCTAACAAAGATCGTCTGCATCACAATTCCTGAATCACCAGTGCTCGTCTTGTAAGAAGATTGGAAGTTTCAAAGCAGAAACTTCGAAATGTACGTAAAAAACTGAAAAGAGTCGATCAGAAGCGAAAATGCAAAATACAGTTTTAAAGAAGATAAATCAAGAACAGCTGGACTTGCTCAAAGTGAACTTTCAAGAAAATACGTCGACTTTGAAAATAAGCTGTTTGCTTTGGAGAGAAATGAACATGGCCTCGGGTATTTTGAAAAGTTTTGTAAACATCCTTTGTGAGTAAATGTTTGACGGTGAAATTCAGGTAGAGGTTTACAAGAAGTTTACAGTACTGTTATGTACATGTGTTTAATTACGTTTCTCGATTCGTTGTCCAATTGAACTGAAATTTTAATCTCCCATGTCATTATTGTATTTTTCGTTGGCTGAGACAAGCGTTTTCGCTCTGGTGTTAAATATATATTCTACGAGTCCGTGCCATCTATCGATATAAGAAAAAAAGACATAGTTGAAACTTTTTTTTTTCTTGTGTCGCTACCTGTTTTAAACGTGGTAACACATTTGTCTACGCGGTTTTCACGTTTTAAAATAAAATTACACATGTTAAAAGATTGCCAATTCGGCCTGGCATGGCCAAGCGCGTAAGGCGTGCGACTCGTAATCCGAGGGTCGCGGGTTCGCGCCCGCGTCGCGCTAAACATGCTCGCCCTCCCAGCCGTGGGGGTGTATAATGTGACGGTCAATCCCACTATTCGTTGGTAAAAGAGTAGCCCAAGAGTTGGCGGTGGGTGGTGATGACTAGCTGCCTTCCCTCTAGTCTTACACTGCTAAATTAGGGACGGCTAGCACAGATAGCCCTCGAGTAGCTTTGTGCGAAATTCCAAAACAAACAAACAAACAAAGCCAGTGGCCATAAGCTTTACAGGTTTTTTAAAGTAGCTGTTTAATTGATCAAGGAAATAATATAATTGGTATGATTAGACTTAAATATATTTTTCTAAAGATTGTTACTAAATTATTAATAGATGCATTTCGGAAGTAATGTAAAATATAATTTACGAGGGGGAAAATATTTAGTTTCAGAAACATAAAATAATCACAAAACATGAAATAATTTTAAGACAACATGCTATTTAACAACCCATATTTTAACAAATGAAAAACGTACTTGAAAACGCCACCTTTCCGATAATTTTCATGCTGAAAATGCATTTTCATTTGCCCTCTTGTTCTATAAATCCCAAGAAAGTTTGTTATTTTTCTTTATTTCGCGCAAAGCTACACGAGGGCTATCTGCGTTAGCGGTCCCTAATTTAGCAGAGTAAGTAAGACTAGAGGAAAAGCAGCTCTTGGGCCGGCCCGGGATGACCGAGCGCGTTAAGGCATGCGCTCGTAATCTGAGGGTCGCGGTTTCGCATCCGAGTCGCGCTAAACATGCTCGCCCTCCCAGCCATGGGGGCGTTATAATGTGACGGTCAATCCCACTTTTCGTTGGTAAAAGAGTAGCCCACGAGTTGGCGGTGGGTGGTGATGACTAGCTGCCTTCCCTCTAGTTTTACACTGCAAAATTAGGGACGGCTAGCACAGATAACCCTCGAGTAGCTTTGTGCGAAAAAAAAATCAAAACAAGCTCTTGGGCTACTCTTTTACCAACGAATAGTCGACCCCCCAAACCACCTGGCCATGCCGGACCCAAATCCTAAGTAAAATTAAAGCTAACACATGTAACGATAATTAGAAGCAAATTTCTTTCTCGTGATACTTTAACAGCTTTAGTGCTGTTTTGTTAGTAACTTTTATGTATTTCTTATAGATTTTCTACGTAAGTATGATCTACCAGTTTTGAAAGGCTTGCATTTTGTCAGTTAAAAAAGCTTTTGTTCTTAATCTATTTTGTGTTTCACTTTTCCCAACGATTATTATGAATGACCAACATGTTACGGTTTTAAACGCCAAAGGTGGTGAAGCATTGCAATACAAAGGTCTGATATTCACTGTGGTAAAAATAACTTGAACAGAAAGTTTGTTTGACATACGTTTTAATGTGTCGATTATTTACGGATTTCAAGCACTACTTTGTGGGAGATATAAAAGACTGATGGTGAAATACTATTTTTTACACATCCCAAGAAAGTCTCTTATAACTATGGGTCAGGAAAGTCTTCCCTAATAAAAACAAGTGAAGTGGAGAAAATGTAATAAAGAATATATATATAGCAAATTCTCTCACACTCATGTTCTCAACAAAAATATGTTGTAAGCAGGTTGATTATAGTAACAGTAAAAGGAACACATACATGAAAAGCATTATGCAAATAAAATGCGCATTCTACAATCTGTCTTTTTTTAATTTCGCGCAAAGCTATATGGAGGACTATCTGCGTTAATCGTCCTTAATTTAGCACTGAAAGATTACAGGGAAGGCAGCTAGTCATCATCACCCACCGCCAACTCTTGAGCTTCTCTTTTACCAACGAATAGTGGGATTTGCCGTAACATTATAACGCTGCAACTGCTAAAATGGCGAGCATGTTTGATGTGATGCAGATCTGAATTCACGACTCTCACATTGAGAGTTGAGCGCCATAACCATTTGACCTTGCTATACCCTATCATGTCTGTTGGCAAAGCCCCAAATCTACTAGAAACAGTGTGTTAATTAAGTGGAAGACACGGTGTTCCTAGGTAAAATATCATCACTGAAGTTTCTGATGTTATTCACTTACGCATTTTTTTATTCGATGAAAAACTTATGTTATATATTGATCACCGTGTGAAAAAAAAAGCTGAGAATTATTTCCTTCAGTTACTTGAATGACATCCTGCTAAAAGTCAAGAATACCTACGGGTAAGATTGACAAACCTATTTCCACTTTATTTTGAAACGGACTTCTGTAAATCATTAATTATAGAGAGATTTACACTAATTTAGCCGATTACCTGGAGCACCAGTGCATTAGATACGCGTGTGAAGTATTCATGAACCATATCTGCACCCTGCGTGTTTGTAAACAAATAGCACCACTTCGAAAACATTTTCCAAGTTTTTCTAGATTTCTGGCCACAAATGACAGTTTTTCACTTGAATATCCGATAGATACTTGATATACTGATAATACAAAGCTGTTTTTGAAGCTATTCATCGCTTTATAACTCCGTAAACGTTGAATCTGCGTGCGACCTCTTCAACTTTGTCTTGCTCTACTACGCGCAGCAAATTCAGCCAATGTTCTTTCAAGTGGTGAAAAATAAAGTTCTTCGTGACGGGAAACGGGAAAATCGTGACCCCTATTGCAAATCTACATGCACACAGGATAAAATTTCGCGAAGTTGGGGGTTGCACACCGCATAATAAAAAAGGTTTTCCAGTATCATACATATAAGCAAGAGTTCCATTATTGTATGATGATTCTGTAACATTAAGGCCAGGCGATTACTATTTTACTTATTAGATGGTACAAAACTTCGTAACCACTTTTTTTTCAAAAGGAACACTAGTATGCAAATCTTGTTATTACGAAAACAGTTTTAAAAGAATTTGAGGAAAGAGTTTTAATTCATTTTGTTATTATCATGTTAATAACCTAACTTTGTAGCTTCACAGCATATGCATCACTTGTGCACCAATATGAACTTCAGTCTTTGGATAATATACGTTTGTACTCGTGAAAGTAAACTTTGAAACTTAAATGTGTCTTTAACGATTGTGTAATTGATATTGCAGTAACAAGGTAACTCAGCCAAGTAATACTAAGCGCATGGTACATAAATCAATGCAACAACAGATTTTACATGAAGGTTTTACTGTAGCAGCACTGCACTTCCAAGTTTTCTACCTTGGCAAAATGCCTGCTACCAACATAAAACCCTAGTGACGAGCTCACTCCTATCACTAGCATTAAACACTGGAACATTTCGGAGACCAATGTTCTCAAAACAGCCACTCTTTAAATCATGAAGGGTTTGGATCAGATAAGTTTACATTCGTAAACGCCACAAGAGGCGCAGTTTGGCTCCATGATACAACTCTGGAACAGATTCATTCGACGGAAACAGAAGTTTAATAATAAACAAGTAGAACGACGGCAGTTTGCTAAGTTACAATATGTTCATTTCCAAAAGGTCATGAACTAAATGTTTGTTACTGTACACACACGTTGTTACTGCCGTCGTTCATTATAAAACGTGATTTCAAAGCTGACGAGTCGAGTGAGGAAAACGTGATCTTCTATAGGTAGTTATATTATTTATTATTGCACTCGAAGAATTAAACAAGACTCGGCGGTAGGTTTACTCGGCACTAACTTGATTCACAACTGTTAGCTATGTTTGTCTAATTTGATAAAGTTATTGTTACATTACATTAGTCGGTGATATAATTTTGGTGGAATGTTCATTCTAAAAGTATCTTACGGAGAACATAACGTTGGTTCGGTTCTTGTTAGGCGCAAAGTTACACAATGAGTTAACTATGCCATTCCCACCATCGCTATCGAAACCCTACTTTTGGGGTCGGCAAGCATACACTTACTGTGGAGCCAATGGATGCCAATCGAGATGATAAAAGTCTTACCTGATTGATTGATTGATTTTTTAATTTTGCGCAAAGCTACTCGAGGGTTATCTGCGCTAGCCGTCCCTAATTCAGCAGTGTAAGACTAGAGGGAAGGCAGCTAGTCATTACCACCCACCGCCGACTCTTGGGCTACTCTTTTACCAACGAATAGTGGGATTGACTGTCACATTATAACGCCCCCACGGCTGAAAGGGCGAGCATGTTTGGCGCGACCGGGATTTGAACCCGCGACCCTCGAATCGACCCTTAACACACTAGGCCATGCCAGGCCCAAGTCTTATCTTCCAAATGAAAAATTACAAAACGGGTAAAACCTTAATGGAGATTCGTCAACGAATGTATTTCGTCAATTTACATTAAAATTTTAGACATTCCCCCAAACCCATGAGTACATGTTTAATTTTTGTTCATCAGGTGTAATAAGTTTTTAATACAAAATTTGGATTTTAAAGTACGTTTAATAAACCAATTGAATCTATTTATTCACTCACTTCTGTTTGTTTTTTTATTATTTTGAGCGCTTCATAAATAAATACGTAAAAGGAATTTTAATTTCTAACTAACCAGTATAAATTTCTAAAAATTATTAGCAAAAAAAAAAACAGACAAGAAAATCTTATACACTTAAATAATTTATTTCTTTTATTACAAAAATATAACATTTGACAGTCTTTTGTCTAAATAAATAATTTATATTCTTCGTTACGCCATAATATTGTTTTCAATACTTCCTCCAAATGTTGCAAGTTGATAAACAGTGGTTGTAAGATGCATATAAAAGTTTAATTGCTAATAATTCAACTCCTTTTAAAAGGCTTGAAAACTAAACGTCTCATTTTCATTTTGAATATTAACTTGAGTAAACAAACATGATTTTATCACCCAAGTCTTGATAATTTATTTCCATCATTTCTTTTACTTATTTAGTTTTGTTTTTTTTAACAACAACAATTTATTATTCAATTAAGTGACAGCAGATGAATTTGTCAACTTAACTCTCTTGCATCAACATAAGATAAAGCACTGAAAACAATCTCTACCAGTAAATATATAAGAAAATTGCACAATAACATAGCTTCGTTTAGCCGAAATAATGTAGAACAAAAAATCATACAGGTGTCTTTACCTATAGAACTCAACTTACAAAACTTACGGTACTAAAACCCATAGTTTACATTTTGAAAAACATTTATCATTTAAATATTTCAAAGTATGTCTCCTTCACCTCTATTTAACTTGCTTACTATAATAATATATACAACTTAAGAAATTATAATTTTTGGACATTATTAAAACAACTAACAATAAAATGACAACAAATAGACATAATAAAAACTATACATAAACAGTCTACAATAACTTTAGAAAGCAAAATATACATCACTGCACATTTCACAAAATCTAAGTTATATTACACTACACTTTTTAAATGTGGTTTCTTAGTCACCTACAGTTTTGCCTTATTAAATTCTTCCTTCTATTTTCATACTGCTGTTTGTTTAGAAGCATATAGTTTTTACCAAAGCTGTGACATTTTCATAACTCATACTCAAAATATGTGACATTAAAAGATAAAAACAATGACCAATAACTTGTAAAGTTGTGAAGAAAGTAAAAACTTCCAATCAGTTTGCAAAATCAACCCCTAATCAATGGAATGGTGTCAAATAGTTTTTCAAAACCTTTATTCAATATGATTTGCCAAAGATTATTCTACATCACAACATACTTTATAGAGAAGTTATTATGTCATTCAGAACTTACTATTAACAAGCAATCTGAAGTACAAAACAAAATAAATATTAATACATACCTAAAAATGTTATCTTAAAAATATATCCTTATTTTCATTGATTATAAGCTAATATATATATTATCAATTCTAATACAACTAATCTGCTTCAGTATTTGGTCACAAAGCCAGAGTTCTAAATTTCAGCAGCTAATACCTTTAATCAACAGAACTTTTATTCCTGTTCTTTAAAACTAGTGTCTATTTAGCAAGTTTGTCAGATACAAATGTTTATTATGATTTAAATGGTTTTTTTTAAAACAGTAAGCTATTGCAACAAGGAATAAAAATGCTTATTTGGTAATTTTATTTTTTTCTCTACACTGATCCCACCTTTAAAATTTGGAATAAAAAATTTAAATGTCAAAACAATATGACATCAAGATACAAGACTATTTTGAAACTATTTCAAATGACATCCACCCAAAAACATTATAAAGATTAATGCAAAAGGAATTAATACCATAATTAAAGAACTTACTGTGTTTATTGTTGCAATTTCAAATTTATCTGCTATCCTATTTTTGTAGAATGTGTTTATTTATTAGGTATTAAACAGGGATTCCCCCCCTTTCGTTTTGTCTTCATAAACCGTCCACAAATATCCGAGATGTCCCAAAGCAACATCATTAGACTGCAAAAAACAGCCAAAAAATAATAATGTTAAATTATTTCTTTACTAATGTCACAAATATATCATATTTTGCTGTTAA
The DNA here is from genome assembly GCF_004210375.1 of Tachypleus tridentatus. Taxonomy (NCBI): domain Eukaryota; kingdom Metazoa; phylum Arthropoda; class Merostomata; order Xiphosura; family Limulidae; genus Tachypleus; species Tachypleus tridentatus. The sequence goes on along the minus strand of NC_134830.1, from coordinate 30,552,655 downwards.
TAAACCAAGGTAACATGACTTTTTCCTGCCTATAAAAAGAAACAATACTGTTACTGAAATCTGTTTAATAATCATGACTATAAATGATGTTGGCATTTGATTGATGATAAATTGTGTGGTTGAGTGCTGACAGTTTGCAATATAAAAATTTAAAATTCTGATTTCCATTTACTTCTGATAAGGTAAACTGTATACAAAAAGCAGCTTGATCAGCCACATTGGAAAGGCTGGACATTTTGGTGCCTTTTAATAAACTTGTAAATAAATGATGAAACATATCATTGAGATGAAAATGAGTAACAGAGCCAAATGCAATATAAGTTATACACAATTAAGTCCCTGTATACAGTGAATTTTTACCCTTCCCAAACATTATGTTTTAAAGAATGTTTGGACATAGTCTATCTATCCAGCGGTGGTGGTACAGGGAAGAGGCTGAAAAGGATAAAAATACCCAGCTTGCAAGGATGGTGTTTGGTTGCTAAAGATCACTGATTGGCCAGCAAACCCAGAAGGCACTGGTTGCACAATACTACTATACATACCTGTAGGGAAAACAAATGTATATTTATTGAATTACATAAACCTATTGCACTTTTCAAAACGTTTTTTTTTAAATTAATTCTTGTCATATTCACAAGCATGGACTACAAATTTTAATACAAGGGAAAAAGTAATTCAGCAAAAATATTTGTTGAACTTTGTTTCAGAGCAGATTGAAATTCATAAATTATCACAGATCATACTGTTGTTCATCTGCAATGTCACCTCAGTCACGCCACATGATTCAAATGAAACTTAAGCTGTTTAATATTGTCAACAGAATATTTTTCAAATGTCTTTGAAGTAAAAAGAGAATTAAATCAGACTTGACTGTTTCTCCACGTTAAACTAAGGAAATGATCTTATAACATTGTATACAAGAACCATAAGAGTTGAGTTATCCAATAAATTTGTTTTCATATTGATTTTTGTTCAAAGTTTCACTATAAAACCAGAAACTTTAAAAAGGATAACTCTGCCTGTTTCCCAAATGCATTATATAATACAGTCCCACAAAAAATTGGCATACATAATTGTTTATTTAGAAATTCCAAGATATACCATTAACTCCAACAGGGTTGATGTTTGTTCCTTCTACTGAATACCCAAAGTTCTCTGTCCCAGTCATTGGAGCAGTTGGAAGAGGTACACCAAAAGTATAGTAAGTAATACCATTGCATGTCCACATGGGGTAGATTGGCAACTGGCCACCAGATGGTGCTCCTGCAGATTGTCGATAATACTGTAAAAAAATAAAGTAAAATAAAAAAGAAAAAGAACACAACTGCTATTTATGTCTTCTTTTAGTTTTAATTAGCCTCATCTATACAACAATCCATAAGATAGCTGGTATTGTGGTGGATTATTATTATTGTTCAATGTTTATTCCATCCTTTTTCTAAATATCAGAGTTTGAAGCATTAGCTATGTTTCAGCTAATGATAGGTTTACTTTGAGTAATAATATTATTAATAAAACAAAATTAGTTACGATTTGAAAATAGTTAATTTACAATCCAGTTAAATTTCAAATGGATAAAGTAAAATTATTAAATTTACATTTTGTTTTATTGAACAGCTATGAAACTTAAGAGAGAACTGACAATGCATCCTGAGAACATTTACTACAGTTAAGGAAAACTAAACTTTACATCAGATGAATTCAACTTTAATTACAATTAAATCTTTTAATTCTTAATTTCTGTTGTTATTCAAGTTGTGCAACAATTAATAAAAAAACAAAAAAATGTTGTGATTTCAAAATAAAAATAAATATTTTCAAAATATAGAGCTAAGTACTTACATCACATCCTAAATTGTAGAAGAACCTGACAGTAGGAAGGTCTGAAAGAAAACAGTAGATATTTAGTGTCTGATGTATGTATGTATGCACTATATCATCATAAACTCGTTCATTATTTTAAAAACTCTTACTAGGTTTAATTTACTGTACTGTAAATAGTGTACTGTGAACAGTATCATTAACCAGCTTATTTCTAAATTACATTGGTCTGATAACCACTTTCCTCTAACTAAAAAATAAAAAAAATCAAAGTTTTCCAAGTGATTTCTTAAAATTATTCATACAAAGTTACACTTTGAAGCATTAGCTATGCTTCAGCTAATGGTAGTTTTACTTAGATACAGTTTCATGTAACCTGTGAATTTTAAATGTACTTTTAATTTCTCTTATATTGCACTAATGGTCTCAAAATACAGAATGTGTTTGCAAAACAAAGTTGCAAACCATGGATCCTCAAGAGTCAGGTACAGTCCAACCACTTAGCCATATCTTATTCTAATGTTTAAAATAACAAACAAGTTTATAATAAAAACGTTTTAATAAATCTAAAACAGAGCTGTTTTGGTGTCCTATATTATACATAGAAATTTAATGTTTTTAAAAATTTAACATGGAAAATGCACAATTGAATGTTTAGTGCAAGTAATACAGAATGCAATGACATTTTGTTCATCCTTCAACAAACATTTATTTACAGAACCTTCACATTTTGTTCTTAACTTTCCTGAAGTGTGTAAATTTTAGTTCAAAATAGTTTTCTTAAATATCTAATTTCTACAGCAAGCCCTTACAGTATGAATTTCAAACATTACAATAATGTTAAAATGAACATTTTTAAACAACTGGGTTCAGCTGTAATATCTACAGTTTTGTTTCATTGCATTTTTAAAATTTATCTTCATTTGAAATTTTTTTTAACCATTTTAGGGCAAATGAACATGTTAAAAGTGCATCCATCAAGAAAAGAACTTTAAAGATAACATCAGGTCAGTTAATGATTCTACATAAGGATTAAACTAATGTTCCAGTTTAAGATTTTACCACATACTTCCTCCTGAAAATAGAGCTACTATTTTAATATGTAAAACTAAATGATGTTTTCTTATCAAAACTTAATGTGTTAAAGAAGTGTTCAGTACTCACAATTAAAGCTGACTTCAAAAATTTATATAGTTCTAATTTTATATCAAATTCATTTATTTCATTAACTGTAAGGTCTCAAATGAAAAAAATCTGATCTGATGCCCATACAATAATTTATGTTTTCAAGAATTGTGCATGAGTTATTTATAAGTTTTACTTAAAAACACTGAACATTTAATACATTATTTTGGGTTTATAGTGGAAGCACAATAATAAATTTGATTCTGTATGATGACTTAAGTACAAATAAAAACGTTGATGCACCCCAAATGTGCAGTAGTTTTAGTTGCCAAAATTTTGAATAAAAACCACAGCACCCATAACCACTAAGACAGTATTCATACTGATTAGAGGTGTGCAACATAATTAAAGGAAATGATAATTTATAACAAGGTTAAGTTGCAGAAATCAATTCTTATGTATATTTTAAAAAAACACCATGCAATTCATAACACTGTATATGTCCTTACCACTTAATGGCAAGTCATTCCCTGAAGGGTCCTGGGATTTAGCAGAATTTAAGTTCACTGGAAAAGAGGTATTTTCTCCAATTCCAGGCCCAACTGCTGGGTAAATCTGATATGGTACATAACTAACAGGTTGTCCACTGGGACTGACAAGAGGCTGGGTGGTTGGAAAAGAGACAGGATTTAGGGCCTGCAAGAGGCAAGGATTAGGTGTAGTAGGTTGGAGAGGTTCTGAGTGTGAATTGGGTAAAGACTGTTCTGTTTCTGTATAATTATTAGTGGGCATGTAACAGACATTAATGTCAGGAATAAAACAGGTAGTGGTCAAAACAGGGTACGAAAATGGACAACCACCTTCTGAATAAGAATAAGGATGACTTTCTGAAGCAGTGGAAGTGCATTGTTCTGACACATCCTGTTAAAAAGTTTTCATTTTTCAGGTGTAAGTAGAGACTAACCAAAAAATATGTTAAAATTCAAGCTACTAATAAATGTATGAAAAATATCCCTTTCTATTATATCAGTGCAACTTCCTGTTACATAGAAAAAAATTAACATTATACTTAGCATAGTAGCATATATTTTCAAGCTCTACTAAATGTAGAAACACATACATAAAAGATGTGCTATACCCTGATAACATTGAATATCATCTGTACAAATCAACACGAATAATTACAATACCATATCATTAACATCCATTTCTTCAGTACAACTTGACTTGTTAAAAAATATGAAAAATGACAAACATGACCTACTGCAGCCCCATCAAAAGGATTACATGAATTTGCTTTAGATTGATATGGAGTACACGTGTTATAGCTAATTCTTTGTAGTTTGACCCTAGAAGCTACCAGTTAAAATCAGTTAAAATAATAAGGTGTGCCACTGAAATGATGCAAGATTGTTCAAAAGTCAAACTCTACAAACTTAATGAAGATACAGTTGAATAGAAGCACGAAAGGTATGTAAAAAATCACATTTGCAAACTGAGTTCTACACAGAGCTAAACCAAAGGTAACAAAACCACCAAGATATAATCTTTTAGTTTGATCAGTGATAAAGGGTATTTTGGTTTCAATAATGGATTTTCCATAATTCAGCTACACTTCTTGTAAACAATATATTTTTTGTATAAGATTTGTTTGTGTTTTTTTTACAAATTTGGAAGAAAAATTCTCTTATTTAGATCAAGTTATTATTTCATTTACCAGAATAAACATATGTCTGGGTTGTAGAACAACTGATAAAACTCTCACGTTATGATTGGTCTACCGAAGTCTACAGCTAGTGGTTGTCAACATTTTAAGAATAATGTGACCCAATTCCAATAAAAATGATTAATTTATGTAGAAGTACATATATTTTGAAAACAATCTCTACTGGTAGAGAAAAAATGTGTCATTTTTTGATTCAGTATACAGGAATTACCACAGAACATGTAAAGATTTCAAGATGATAAAACCATTGCAGGCCTGTGTAATCAATGGCTTTAATAACACAACTGAAATTATATCTACAACTAAGCTTTATTCAAATTTATATTCACAACCTTTGCTGTAGTTTGCAGTATTATCATATTTAGGACTTTTCCCAGTTTCAGACAAGTAATGAAATATTAAAACAAGTCTTTTGGTTTTTCTTGTGTATCTAAGTACAATTACAATTCTCCGAAACTTCATTTATTAATCATATTTTTATGGCTTTTCTTGCTACCAAACATTCTTATTAATATACAGTGAACAACTTTGCAAAATTATCATAAAATTTCAGGTGCTTCAACTAGCTATATCATACAAGTAATGAAATATTAAAACAAATTTTATGTTTTTCTTGTGTATCTATTCTGGCACTCAAAGGAGTTTTTTTTTTATCTATAAATTTAACAGTAAAAGAGCCAACAATGAGATGCTTACTGTAAGCCTTATAATATTTAGACTTTTTTGGTTATCTTAGGTTTAAATGACTTCCTGATCTTTAAAGAATAATAGAAGTGTTCCCGTTGTTTAAATGATACAAAATTATAGAAATATAATTAACAATACACAAACATGTTTAACTGAATTATTATTTCACACAAACATTATTTACAAACACATACAAGACATTAAACTTCTTGTTTTTGTAAATGTTAATTCACAATACAAGCTCAACAACAACAACAAAATACAGCTCACCTGGTGTTGTTCTCTGACACAATACTGATTATCTCCTAACAAAAGCAATAAAACAAAAGTTAGGAAGTTGAAAATTTGCTATTAATATATTTATGCATACTGAGATCTTATCTAGATGCTGAAATTTATCAAACATGTGTAGTAATTCTACATACATAAAATCAGAATGTTTTCCTATATGATTCCAAAAATATTTTATTAAAAACTCTAACTGCATCATATCATAACTTTCCTTCATCACAAAATACTGTGATGAATTCGATATAGTAACCAGTAAAGTCAAGCACAAATATAAAAATACTATCAGTAGACAGAAGTAACACTGCACTGCTGCTGAAAAAAGTTCTAATGAATCTCATTTCCAATAAAACATGAACACAGATAAATTAAAAAAAAGACTATAATAAACACAGAACAAATACCAATTTATCAGTTAAAAATGCAGAAACTTACAATTTGTTTTTCTGTTCTTAACCTCCAGATAAGTTTTTCATTATAAAATAATATTGAATGATACAACATGGGATACAGCAAATACAATGTACTTTTTTTTTCTTTTTCTACAACACTAGTATAAGAAATAAAAACTTCATGAAGTTAAATGTGAGTCAAGATGCAGAAGTGTCACGTGTGTGAAATTTTAGTAACTACTGAATTATTTTGCACATTAGCCTTAAATCGTACCTGAAAAGTAAACCAACCAGCTCAATGTAGTCAATGAAGAATATAGAAATACCCCTTGCAAACAAAGGTAAAACTAAAGTGGTGGTGAATAACTACTTACACATTTCCCCAGATGAAACACATAGGTGTGTGTAAAGGCAAGGAAAACTGACAAATTGTGATTATAAATTAAAATAAAATCATAAACCTCAGCTTATAACCTGCTTTACCTGAGCATTTCACATCCTTTCATTAAACCCAATCACTTTTTGAATAACTCTATCAATGTAACACGTAGTTCTAAGTTATGCAAACTAATATGCGACCATCTCATCTGTCCCACAAATGAGGAAAAAATATTTTTCCTCTGTTCTGTTTAAGATTTTAATCACAATTATAAAACTGAAATGATTTAACATCTGCCACACTAGCCTGCCTGGCATCTTGATGCATATCAAATACAAGAATCATTCCCAAAAGGTTTAGGCTATTTTATTACAGAAAAAAAAGACACTTGGTACTATCTGCAAGGTCTAGGTCACTGAACCAGACCCATGATCTGACCAGAGACCATGATAGTCAATATCGAGAAGCTAACATTTAAATGCAAAATAAAATGATGTAGCAATGATGCATTCTTGAGATGCTCTGGATGTAGTTGTGAATGTGATGGTTTATGGATAGCAATTAAGCTAAACCCTGGGTCCAGGTCAGGTGAAGGAAACAAACTTATTCAAAGATATCCTAATCAGTTTAACAGATCAGCTGAACTGGAGATTTATCAACTAATTACTTCTTTGACAGAGAAACACTGAAAAATGGGCACAATAGTATCATTATCTTCAAAAAGGTGATTCTGGAATCTTATATAAAAGATTCACTAGTGTCAATATTATGTGACACTATGATACAATATGATAAAGCCCAAAGATGCAATGTTTAAGTTGAATCAAAAGCACAATACAATACAGATGATTTATTTTACAATTCTCATATTAAATATGCCATTTTTGTAATGCATGAAGAGAAAAATTAAAAAGGATGGCAAAATGCCAAGTATGGTACCTCCACAATATAATCCATACAAATTTCATCATATCTATGAAAATAATCCTAAATTACTGGTTTCTGAAATGACAATCTGTTTGCCATGCTAAACTCAGTACTAGAAAGTGCTGGGCTGACATGTGACAAGTGTTAAAATGTATAGAACCTGTAAATACACACACACACACACACACACACACACACACACACACACACACAACCTGTGATGAAAAAGTCTTCAAATACTGTTTCCTGAATTTATTTGCACTCAAATATAATTTTTGTGAATAGCATTAACATCATTTAAATGTATTTTAAAGTTCATTTCCAAAGCCAGATAATAAAATAATTAATCAGGTTTTTCTAAGTTAATTCTGTGACAAAAAAATATGAAAGCAGAAACATAAAGATATATTTAGTTTTTAAATATATCTTCATGTACTGTTCTTTAAATAAATATTTTGTTTTAAATGAATTTGCTTTTATGTTATAAACTTATTCATGGTTTCTTGATTTATAAATGGTTAATATTTTCTAAGGTTTTATTATTTTATAATTAAAATTCTCTTAAACTTCATTTATTAATCATGGTTTTTAAGACTTTTTTTACACCAAGCATTATTAAAATACAGTGAGCAAACACTACAAAATTGTCATAAACTTTCAAGTGCTTCAACTAGCAAATAAAATTTAAAATAAATTTACCATTTGTAAAAAGATATACAAATACATTTAAATATGTTTATTTTATAAAGAAATTGTTGTTGTTTTGAATTAAGCACAAAGCTCTCAATGGGCTATCTGTACTCTGCCCACCATGGTATCAAAACCTGTTTTCTTGCATTGTTAAGTCTGCAGACATACAGTTGAACCACTTTATAATGAAATAATAAATTTTAAAAAAATATCTATCAGCTACTTATGACACAAACAAAAACAATACTCACAAAAAATATAACCCTAGAAGCTTTTAAAGAATTTTCTATGAAAGTGCATTTACTGGACTTTATTAAAAATTAGCCCTAAACAGCAGATTTTAAAGTGAAAAAAAAAAAAGATTTTCTCAAAAAGAAAAGACAGAAAAAGTACTTAGATATTCTACTTCTATACAGACAGTCATCATTTAATTTGGTTTTGTATTAGAATACTTTAAAATAGTTTCATACCATCTGCTGGACAATACTGTATGTTCTGAGTCACCATATTAAATGAAGTATGGAACAAGTTCTGTCCAGGAGAACCAATTCCCTGTAAATATTGACAAAATAAACATAAATTTTACTCTGATTAAAGAAAAACAAGTCCTGTTCTTATTTTTCATAAGACACCTCGATTGAAATCCATTACATATCACACAACTTTAAACATAAAAATTTAAACCACTTAAATCATAAAACAGAGCTATAATCCCAAAAAGGACAAGAATATTTAGTGAAGGCTTACATTATTGATGCTTTGTTATTTAATTAAATTATTATTACTTTAATAATCTATAATTAAAGTAGCTTTTATATGAATGCTAACATTATGTTGACTGTTAATATGCTGCCATTTTGAGAGGAATACCTGTTAATTTCAATCATGAATCTGAACCTTAGCAACTAAACTTATAATTCAGAATCAATTAATTATTAGATATCCATGTCTACCCTTCTGCTTCATTGATTAGGTGCCTGTGTATACACAAAAGGAAATAAAAAATATTTCATGAGATCAGATACAAATAAAAATGTCTCAAGCATACAATCCAAAACAGCTGTTAGTTACAGACACCATACATTAACAAGTTCTATTCCAAGAAAATATTTTAAAACTGCATCTCAAAGTTTAGAGAAACAAGACGAATTCTTAATAACTGTAAAACGACCACAGGAAAAGAAAAACTAAACATCACATTAAAGTCAAATACAAACACAAAAATACTACATTTTGACAATATATAATGCCAAAACTACTGAAGAATAAAATTATTTGGTTCATTTTAAGTTGCAGGAACTCACCTTACTGTCCCTCACCTATAACACATAGCATAATATCTAAATGGTAGGACATTTTCATAAGATCAGAATTATAAACATTTAATTAACATAATACAATCAACAACAGTACACTGAGCCACTAGATAACCTTGTTAGTTTCAACAGAGCTAACCTAGTGACATTATTTTAAAAACCAGAATTAAAATCAACAGCCAAAAACTCACTTTCAACATGGTTCTGCATTCTATTAACAGAAAGATAAACTGATAATAGGATCACTCCTATCACCTGCACTCTGCAATCCATTTTTTTCAAAGGACTGCAATGAAACTTAAGGCAAAAGGTGATTCAGAAACATTGATCACATCTTTGCAATTTGGCATGTCTGTGCAATCCACGTCTTTCTAGTCCAGTTACTCAACAACCAACCAATTACATGGTCATGGAAGAGAATTACATAATAAAATTCTTTCCTATATAAAATAGTCACAAAATCTTGGGAAACCTCATCACTGGAGTGAGCAGGAAGATAAGTTAAACTAGTGCACTTCTCAACTTTACATGAAACCATGGTAAGAGTATCAACTTTACATGAAACCATGGTAAGAGTATCAACTTTACATGAAACCATGGTAAGAGTATCAACTTTACATGAAACCATGGTAAGAGTATCAACTTTACATGAAACCATGGTAAGAGTATCAACTTTACATGAAACCATGGTAAGAGTATCAACTTTACATGAAACCATGGTAAGAGTATCAACTTTACATGAAACCATGGTAAGGTATCAACTTTACATGAAACCATGGTAAGAGTATCAACTTTACATGAAACCATGGTAAGAGTATCAACTTTACATGAAACCATGGTAAGAGTATCAACTTTACATGAAACCATGGTAAGAGTATCAACTTTACATGAAACCATGGTAAGAGTATCAACTTTACATGAAACCATGGTAAGAGTATCAACTTTACATGAAACCATGGTAAGAGTATCAACTTTACATGAAACCATGGTAAGAGTATCAACTTTACATGAAACCATGGTAAGAGTATCAACTTTACATGAAACCATGGTAAGAGTATCAACTTTACATGAAACCATGGTAAGAGTATAAACTTTACATGAAAAAAAAACAGAAATTCTACGATGTACAAGTACTCAAAACAGATTTTAAAAAATCACATATGTTCATCTTTATGCTTTGAAGATGAATAAAATAGTAAATAAACAGAAAACAACTTTCATAATCACACAGATACTTACCCACTTATGTGAAAGATCTAACTATCACAACATATTCAGATAATTTGCTTAATCCACCTATTCAGGAATTTTTAACACTAATAATACCCTAAGATCTCAATTGATACACACAGAACCTCTGAAAACTAAGAAACATCCCACATTCCCCTTGCTAAGAATCCTTGCACAAATCAAGTATTAAAATAAATAAAACATGATAACCACTACTGAAAAATGTAAAGACAACACTAGTAGTCTCCATTAACGGGAAAATACCAAGTACAACTATAATTCAGATAGTAATAGCATATTAGCAGCTAAAAGATGGTATTATTTAATTGGAATTAGTTAGGTAGATTAGTTGCAAGATTAGAATAATAATAGTAATGTAGTTAACTAATAAGACAAGATGATTACAGGTCATTAAGTAATGATAACAATATTCTTTGATCAATAATACCTAACTTTAGTATTAACATTAATTAAAGACATATAAAATGATACATTTTTATCCACACAACAGTTACATTCATTTATTGTTTTTAAACTTCTCAGTTACCAATTTTTTTTTAAATATCATTAGTATATGCAATAAAGTTACAATATTTCTAGGCGACTTGCATGAAGCATAAATTTAGTTAGTCACTTACATAACTAAATATTTCTGTTGATTACTGTACAACTTTCTGATTCTTGTTATTTATTTTTAGAAGATTAATCACTGCTAATACATGTCCCATTCCCTTAACAAAAACCACTATACTGAATATATGGCTTACAGTGATATACAGAATACTAATTAATATCCTTTAATCTAAAATTTTGAAGGATATTTCCTCATTAGCCTCATCAAACTGGACAAACCTGAGAGGCCGGGATGTTTGCACCTCCAGACTGATTAGTGATGTGTTGATTAGTATTATTCACTGATGAAACTGCTTGAACCTCAGAATTCCCTTGATGAAGTTTTCCACTGTAAACAGAATACTTATTTTAAAAACAAATAATTAGATACAAAAGCAGGATTCAGCATTCTTATAAAACAAACAATTTAATACAATGGTAATGTATTAAAATGCAGCAATCAGTATTTCATATACCCTCAAAACTTTACATTCTTAAACAAAAAAGCTACAAATATACCAGAGCTAATATATTTGTACAGCAGAGTTCCTGAACGTAAGCACAAAGATTTCAAATGTCTAAGCAGGAATTTAAAGCACTAGACAAAGAAGTAGGAACAGTAAATGAGAAGAAAACAGATACATGCCAGTACATTCAAGACATGTAAGAAGTAATATGCATTGTAATAAAATCAAGGCTGTTAAAGCTACAAGAAATGAGAGAAAAATATAAATTATTCTTAGAGTAAAATAAAGGATTTGTTACACTTTAAACCATTAGAGTATTATTTTATGAGTAAAACAAAAGTAAATTAGTACTTAAAAAAGAATATTGACATTTTATTGATAAAACTGGACCACAGCTTGTAAAAATACGATAAAGAAAATGTTAAAAATAAGGTTCAGATTCCATACAGACCATGTAGGTATATTTGAAGTACAGAAATAAGCTATGGAGCATTAACTAGATATTAAAAGTGATTCTTCAAACTGAAAGATTATAACAGATTCTAGAAAAAAAGGCCAGAGGTTGCAATTTCTTGTGTGGATTCTCAAAAACTGATTGGATGAACAGTAAAATACACAAGTATAAAACCACTTCATAGATATTTTATCACTGTATAAACTACAGTAAAAATAATTGATAAAAACTTAAGGAAATTCAGAAATTGTACTTTTAAACTTCAGAAAATATTATGCGACAGTGAAAACAAATTAAATATTAATATAAACAGTTTTAATAATAAGTATCTGACACTGTGAAACTAAAAAGTGGCATCAATGTTTTAAATTATAAAAACGAATATAGTTGTTAGTGTTACATAGGACTGAAAAATGCTAGGGTAATATTTCAGTGGGACTTTAGACAAAGTAAACATAATAGGTTTGAGAACCTTAATAGCTTACAACTGCATGTTGAATGAGAAAGGGATAATGTTTTGACTTCTATACTGAGGACCTGAAAAAGCCTTAGTTACAGTCCATATAGCTTCTCAAACCTACTATGTGAAGGAATTATTATGGATCTCAGCATATGTTATAGAAAGCTCTAGTTATAATATGTGAATAATTAAATTTGCTGTTGATTATTTGGCAAAACTTTACTGGATCATTCAAAGATAAATTAGATATGAAGTTCAAATCTTATCCAATCAACCCTTCACTAAAAAGCTATATTTATTCTATCATGAAAAGTAATTTTTATCCTACAAAATGAACAATAAAAGAAAAATAATTACTAATACCATCCAAGAGTTAATGAACTGAGTGACTGAATATTAAGTTTGATGAAGTTTTATGTAAGTAATGGTTAAGAAAATATATGTAATTCACAATAAAATTAATGCATAACAGGAAAAATACAGGAAGTAAAACTTTGTTTTAAATACTATAATATTACAAATTTTAGAGAGGAAAGAGAAAGTACAATTCTAAATTATAACTATTATTATAATAATTGGGTATCAGCATCTATTCTTAGTTAAACCATAACAAAAAATCATACAATACATGCACAGTAAAGCTATATTTTGTTCAATGAATAAGTAAATTTTCTTCCAGATCTCTTGGGTGAAATACAAAACCATTTCCTGGAACTGCCATTTCCAACCAATATAATTAAAGCATATAATTGTAGGTTTCAAGAAAAGCACATTCATACTAATCTTTACACAAATAGTTGTATTATCAAACAATACAACTGAAGCCACAGTTTCTACTGAGGATGCCATATGGTGTCAAATCTAACACCTCCTACAATACTTGTGAAACAACAAGCATGTTTTCTGCTAAGAATCTTTTACATACATTTTATGAACACTGATAAACATGGAATGGTGAAGTTACAGAAAACCACATCACGTTTAGGTCAAATCAGATATTCTAGTGGCACATATCACATAGTCATCAACAATAACAGTGTAACAATTGTGCTTTACTTTAGTGATATCTCAAAACACTAGCCTGAAACGCACGTAGTAACAGCATGCTAGTGTGAAGCAATAATAAACAAGTTAATGACATGTTCTATACACAACATGTTTACCTGATATTGAATAAATGTTTTATACTGAATCTCTTCTCTTTTCATTTTCACTTGTATGTACTGAAATTCCTTGATATGAGTGAATATGTGTAGCTATGGTTGCCAAATATCACTTACATAGTAGATGAGATGAAGCCTATTATCACAGTTATACATAACTACGCTGTCACAAAAACTAAATAGTTTTAGTTAATTTTTATTCAAATATGCAAGCACATGATACCCTCACAAGACATTTTGAAGCGTATGCTCCCTAGCAGTATTAAACAAGACACTTACTTAATCTGATTACTAAGACATCAGACATGTAAACCAACAGATGAACATTTTGTTTCTAACTATATATATTTTAATCACTTGAACAACTTGTGTTTGATGACTGAATTTTAGATATAAGAAATTCTTTAATACTTTTACAAACTAATCAAAGCACACAGACCCCAAAATTTTAAGAAACATGGGTACGTGATATAACCATGACGGTAATTCAAATATTATCTATTTATCTTTGTCGATACTCATAAGGTAACAACATACTGGTATTGATTTCCCCTGAATACCTACAGTTCTCTGATATATAACAATGTTCACTAAACATGGCTGTCATTACAAATTACATGTTTACGTATATGTGTATACACGTTTTTTGAACATAACATACAAACAAACTTCAGAATTTTTAAAACGTTATATTAATGCTGTAATTTATTTTTTGTAATATATTTCCTCATCACAAAGTTGAAAGAGAAACCTGTCACATGAGCTAAATGGTTAACTCACCAGTGGTTGCTAGTAAATAACCTTTTAACAACTCAAACTACAACATCAGCATACAGTAAACAAGTTCAATTATAGGAATAGTTTACTATCATATCAGCATTCTGCAGTTGGGTACCATAAATAAGCTACAGTATTAGTAACAATCAGGTGACAAAAAAGGATCACAACATCATGAACACAACTATATTGACTAGACACATTTTGAACATATTGTCACCAAATTTATGTACTTGTAACTAAAATACATGTTAACATTTGCATGACAGACAAAGCATAGATAGCCCATGAAGTAGCTTTGGCTAAAACAGAACAAGTTTGACCTAACTAGTCTTGCTATGCACATTTCCTCATATTAACCATAATCCCTTTCCTATAATATACTATTTTAAAAAAATTAAAGAACTTTTTTGTTACCCCTTCATTAATAGTTTCTGCTAATTTTAATCACAAAATTGGGTAGAAACAGAAACAGAGTCTAAATAATAACTACCTGACATTTGAAACTGTACCAGGCAGAGGTTCAACTGTGTTTAGTGCTGGTGTTGCTCCTACTGTTGGAGGTCGATGAAGCTGCTGTTGACTGAATCCCATGCTAAAGGGTAAAGTTCCACCTTGCATAAATGGAAACAGCAAGGGGAATTCCTGAATAAAAAAGCAATAGGATTTGTTTACTGTCTGTACAAGAAAGCTTACTTGTTTCAAACATCAAGCCTAACTGGTAAAGACGTGAATTATTCAAAAAGAACAGTATAAAAATAACAAAATAAAGTGTAGTCTCTACATAATGGTTTCTGTTCTAGCAAAGACACTTCCATTCATAAATCATTAATTTATGCAAGTTCATCATTATAAAAATATTAATAAATACTATAAAAAATGGTTGGTAATTACACTAAATTATGAACAAAAATACATATACTTTGGATTTGACTCAGTAAATTATTAGATAACAGTTGTACAAACATTAAAAATTCTTGCATGTTACATGTATACTATCACTATTTATGCTATACGAAGGCTGTTCAAAAAATACGAGGACTGACGTCATAAAACAAAATGTACTTTATTTAGAAGTTACAGGTCTGGGACCCCTTCAAGGTACTCTCCTCCCCAACGCACACACTTATCCCAACGGTGTTTCCACTTGTTGAAACAGTCCTGGTATGCTTCTTTTGTAATGTCCTCCAGCTCCTTCGTCGCATTTGCCTTAATCTCGGGAATCGTCTCAAATCTTCTTCCTTTCAAGGGTATATTGAGTTTGGGGAACAAGAAAACATCGCAAGGAGCAAGGTCAGGTGAGTAGGGAGGGTGGGGAAGAACAGTGATCGAGTGTTTGGCCAAAAACGCACGAGTTCTGAGGCACAATTTTCGCAGCAACACGGTGCATCTTCAATTTTTCGGTCAAAATCTCGTAACAAGATCCAACTGATATCCCAAACTCTTCAGCAAGCTCCCTAACAGTCAGACGTCGATTTGCCCGCACCAGGGTGTTGATTTTGTCGACGTGTGGGTCGTCAGTTGACGTGGAAGGACGTCCAGGGCGCTCATCATCTTCAATGGACTGTCGACCATCCTTAAAACGTTCATGCCATTTGAAACATGCCGTACGCTTCATAGCAACATCACCGTAAGCCGTGTTAAGCATAGCAAAAGTTTCAGTCGCAGATTTTCCAAGTTTAACACAAAATTTCACAGCAAGTCGTTGCTCCTTCAGGTCATTCATTCTGAAATCCGCCAAACGAAAAAATCGCACTTCACCTAAAACCGCGTAGCTAATACACAAATGAAGATATCTGCAATCGGGAAATGGCGTCGTAATCAGCTGATCTGTGCAAACCTAGCGACACCAAGCGGATATAATTTACATATCTTTATAAACATAACATAATTTAAATGTCGCATACATCACTATGAGTAATATACTTTGTATTTTAATGGTGCTTACACCATGATGAATGAAATATATCATGATTTATCATTAGCACCTTGAAGAGTGATGTTTATCAATTTTAATACTGTGAAAATCATGAGCAAAGCATATTCTTAGCATTACACAAACCTCAGAGAGTAATGTACAATCATATTTCTATCACTGAATATACAAGAGTAATGTCTACCATTATAGCAACGTTTCATGTGCCATGGTGAATTATATCATCCTTTATATACTGCAAGCACTATAATAAATGTATTTCCCAAACTGTGGTCACAAGACAGTCTCAGAAGAGGACCTCAGTACATCTAGATATATTCTCTTTAAAAAATATACACAAGACTGGACAAGATATTTCAAGCGAGAATTTTATTTACTGTAAAAAGTAGATTCCACAGCATTATTTATACTTGAAATATTTTTCTTTCAATGAACAATTACACATATCTCAGTGATCATATTTTAAATTTCTATTAAGTAAGTAGGTAATGTGTCCTCAACCATTGTCTAAGAACTTAAAGGCCATCAAACTAAAATGTTTGGGAACACCTGATGTATACCAGTTTCTTACTGCACACTTCAAGACAAGTATTCTATGATGTAGTTTTGTTACCAAATACAACAAGTTCAGTTTTACGTTTTGTACAGAATAAGACAATATATACAGCAGTTTTATGTTTGCATAGTTATACTATGGTAATAATGTATGCACTTTTTTATTTTTATAATAGTACATATCTACTTCTTACATAAATAAACATCAAGTCTCTAAAATATATATTAATACTGTATAGTCTTACTAAACTTATTATTTACACTGTATATCTATAATTTATTTCTTCATAAAGTTTTCAATTTATTCTCTTTATAGCATAACATTTATAAAGAATTACTAGAATACTACAAAGTTTCACGCCTTTTATGTAATGTTCAATATAGAGACATTTAATTTTCATTAAAATGATGGTAATAAATAAGTGTTCAAAAAATTTATGGTAACAGGACAGTTTTATGCAAGTATTATAACGCTTATTATATTGTTCCGTTTTCACACAAAGGTAATTTTACCTTAATTTTATAAAATTATGTTTTATTACAAATGGTATATTTAATCACCCTTCATCAGTGAAATTACACTCACATCAACTTATTTCTACAGATAAGAAATCAGTTGCATTCAAACATTTAATTCAAATAAATTGTGCACTAAATACTGTTGGTATACAACAATTACAGCTTTGCTGACAAACTATTTACTTTCATAAAATATTTTATATCATTCTGAAACCTTACATTTACAAAACTATTTCATCAACATTATTTAATTAATTAGTTTTCAGCAGCAAATAAAGCCATACATGTGAACAAAATCTGCATTTTATCGTTTGATGCACGTATTGAAATAAAAGTTCTGAGAGATATTACAGCACAGGTTGTATCAGTTTATAAAAATTATTGGGTGTTTGCAGAGTTATAATACCCAGCTTTGTGCTTTATAATTGCAAAAATAAAACAGAAAAACTTAAAATTGTTTTAAAACTAATTTTCATGATTTGGAAATTTACTTCTCACTAAATGCCAGAATCATTAAAGTCCTTAAAAAGTCAAAGCAATTTCTGAAAACTTTCAAAAACAATGTAATCTCATTATTATGACTATTTTAACATATGTACAGCATTAACTATGACCACACTTTTAAATGAACATTGCTAACATGAACATCTTTTCTAGAATGAGGAACATGTGGGTGAAAATAGTTTGAGGGTGAAGGTATGTTTTAATTTTGTTTTTTTTCTGTATAACTGATGGTAGGGTAAAATGATGTTAAAAGTTTATTGATAATTTATAAGAATTTTCTGAGTAGGGGAATATAACAATTTTTATTTCCAAAATTATAAATTCTGATATTCAATTAAATTCAAGACAAATATTTGATAGAGAAACATTCTATTAATAAACAAATTGTATGTTGTTGTTGTTTTTTTAATAATTGAGCAATTTTGTATTATGGCAATTATAAAATATAGATATACATTATAATAACAACATTGAACAGTAAAGTAAGATGAAATTTCTATCTTTTAGAAAATACAAATACTAAATATGTTGCACTTTGTGAAAATTAAAAATTAATTTAGTTCTTTAAAATAATGCCATTTAACCTAGTGAAATATTTTAACTTTGTTTGTAGCTGGAACAAATATAAAAATGTAAACAAATTTCAACTCTTACAAAACCACATTGAGCTGTCTGTTGTGTCCACCCCTGATTTTAGTATTATAAATCCAAAGACTTACCACTGTCCCACAGGGGATGAAACCATGAGGATAGATTTGAAACATCAAATTTATTTAACAGGAAGTTTAAGTCACAGCTTTTGATAATGAAAAAAAATAAATACTAATTTTACACTTCAAGTGTGTGATTTTCATCCAAATAAGTAATCAATAACTGAACTTAGAACTACTCATTTTATTACATCATATCACGAACCTACATATACTGTCTACTGGAATGTGTGCTGTACACACTATCTTTAGGCCATGTTATATATTAGGACTAACTATTTTACACTGTACATCATACTAGTATCTCCATCAATGAAAACATAAGAAGTTAAAATGGCTTGGTGCTAGGACTTTTGGTAAATATTTTATTTTTAAAGACTTAAGTCTGAGAATCAGCTCACATGGTCAATTTTTTTAGATTTTACTTCAGTTCTACAAGCTAAAATCTAATTTGTCATTATGTAAGCTACATTCAAATTAAACATTTAGTGTTTATCTTTAAAATAATTAATGAAAACTAATAAATCACTTGTGTTACATTTTCATATTAACAAGTATGAATCTGACAAGATGACTCAAAACATCCAGTGCAATAAAGCTGCTAAGAGTAAACAAAAGAAAGTGAATAATATCTGCTCAGTAGAATTAAAATTAATTAATTTTAAAACTGTAATTCACATAATGCAGATATACGTATGCAACCGGTTCCACATAAATACTCCACAAATAAATGTTATAATTAAATGAATTCACAATAAGAGCTTTAAATAAATGTAAAAATAATTGTTTTAAATTATCTAACTCACAAATACATATTTTGTTTAGGTAAGTGTTCAATGTAGAAACTACATAAATAATAAGAAGCTATTAGAAATAAATGTCTAATACTATCAATATACAAACTTTAACCCATTCCACAAAGAACCATTCTTTTTGATTGCACACATATGCAATACAGTGCAATATATATACATGTGCAATTAAGTTTCATAATTAGTTTATATTGGTATAAATTAATATAATACAATTCCTACATTTTTAATGCTGAGCAGTACAAATGTTTCTTCTTACCTTCATTTTACCTTTTTTTGAAAACTTCCTTTTTCCCTTTTCTACATAAAATGAAAACTGTTGATCTAAATGCTTATTAAACAGAACTATACATAACAATAATATACAAGTGATAAAAAAGAAATTAAATTTAATTGAAAATCAAATACACAAAACCAAAGGCATTTTTAATCATGATAAGAAGGAAGAAGAGAAGTGAAATGCAACTTTTTAATTAAGTGATCAACTTTCCCAAACCAAAGAATTATTGTAAACTATATGTTATGATAAATTACTTTAAAACTTTCAACGATGATGACGAAAATATTCAGACAAGAAGCAACTGAGAATGAAGTTTTCAAGAACAGTAATGCACTGAATTTTAATGATTGACAAAATGAACATTTATGAACGCTCAAAAAAAGAACTTGGATCAACTGAAAATAAAACTTCAATAAATTACACTATTAGTACAAATTTTCTATAAAAGCAGTGCTAGAACAAACTAACTAGTATATCAAAAGTTAGTTTTAAGATTCTTCATCAAATAAAGTTGAATAAAACAATTAAACCTCTACTTTCTTTACTTAAGTGTTTGTTTTATTCTCTGCATCTTTAATTACTACACTGTTAGATCCCAGTTTCAAATTGTAAGATTATTAATAATACAATGGAACCCCTCTAAAACAGCCACCTTCAGGACTGAGACAAACTGGCCTGATTAGAGGGGTTCCACTGTACATAATTAGGGATTATGTAAATAAAAAAGGAACTGTGACTGAATGACCACCTTTAAGGGGTGACCAAATCTGAGGGGGTGGCCACTTAGAGGGGTTCCACTGTAGTTTAGAAATAAACTTTCTCAAGCTACAGAACTATTTAATTCTAAAAGTAAATTTACTGAAACAGTACATGTGCTCTAATGAAAGTAGTATTTTAAGATTGAAAATTTCCTGAATAATTGCACACAAAGAAAGTAAATATTTTCAAACTGAACAAGCACCTTTCATACAATTAGATAAGCAAACAATTCAGAAATCCCAAGGTTCAGGTATAAAACTTGTAGTTTAAAAGTAAAGGCAACAAGTTAACAGCAACTGCCATTTAACAATTTTATGGAATGGAAATGTATTTCTCACTAAACTTGTTAAAGCAATTTCTGGAAACTTTTAAAAACAATGACATAAGTGTGTTGGATAACTGTAGCTGAAAGTGTGGAAAATGTTTAGAAAGCCATTATGGTCAAATGTCAGACTTTCCAATCTAAAGCATAGAATGCAATATGACTCATGGGTCACATACTGACTAAAGGAGGAAGGTTTGTTATAATGAAAGACAAAATACATTCAGACAGGTACATATCTTCAAAAACGATAAATACATTGTTAGTTATGTTACATATAACATGGGTATTATATTTTTGAGATTCTATTTCAAGAATAGAAATTATTATTATTATTATATAATAGAAGAATTTCAAGTATAAAGAATCTTACAGAGAATCTATAATAATATAAATGTTTACTAGAATAGATTAAAGAGGTTTACCAACACTAGCTATTTTAAAACAACCTTAAAAAAGGAAAATGAAAAGAAAAATATCAATGAAAAATTATTTAAGTGAAAGAATAATTGTTTGTAGGAAAGATTAAATCTGTAAAGCATTTTTTTTACTGGTTAAATATATAAACACACCATAAAATACATGAATTGTGTATTTAAATGTCAATATTATTTAGAAATTAAAAGATTAAGCAAGATATAACTAAAGAATTCTACAAACTTACTCCAAAAATGACATATTATAGTTATTGACTTTAAATCAAACTAATCTTCTCAAAACTAAGAAAATTATACTATACTTGGATTTATAACGTTTCTACTTCTTCACCATCATATATGATGATAGGTTATAAGAAAACACAAAATTCAAAGCTTTTTCAATAAACAATATAAACATTTTTACTAGGACATGTATGGTTTTAACTTATTCAGTCTGATAACTCTGGTACTAACAGGGCACCTTGTCTGTAGCTGTTAACAATATATTTTTATTACATATTCCTACATCTAGTTAGTGGTCTACACATTTATGGGAAGATGAGCTCTATATAAAAATATTACGTTTAATGGCTATTCTTAGTATTCTGTGTATTTGATTCGTGTTATATTTGTTAACAAAATTATCTACCTACCAACAACTTCAAAAGTTCCTTGAAAAGCAGCACCAAAAAGTCTGAATGATTTTGAAGTACCTTGCCATCCAAATGCTGCAAATTAAAAAATGCATATTAGATAAAGATGTGTTCAAAAAGTTCTGGTTTACATTTTTCTTTAAAGATGTGTGCATGTATCTTATTATAGCAAAGCCATATTAGGCTATTTGCTGTGTTTATGCCTATGGAAGTCAAACACCTTATTTTAGCATTGTAAATCCAAAAACTTTTGCTGTCCCACCAGAAGACTTTCATTCAGGAACAAAGAAAACATTTAAAAAGTTTCAAATACAAAAGAAAACATTAGAGACCAACTAGGAATATACTGATTAAAATTTAATGAGTAAAAATATATATAATGAATATATTAATTTTCAGAAAATTAAGAAGTCATACATTTCATAGATTTTGCATATTTGTTTCTGAAATAAATTCATCTTTGTGTGGAAGCAAAATGGAAAGAAAAACAGAAAACTGTGTGAAAGTCCTTGTTGCACACAATAGAAAAATTAATCTAAAGGATCATAAATGTTACATCCATGGGAAGCTTTTTTAAAATTTACTTAACTACACAAAAGGGAAATTAGGAGTAGGGAAAATTGAACAATATCATTACATATATAAGGAATGATTGGGTGTACAATGCTAAGCCTTGCAGAGTATTTGAGGATGGATCTGTCATTCCTGAGAACCCCATCTGAGATAGCCGTGTTTATGTGTTAATATTTTTTCTGTGTATTTTTCGTAATTTTCTATATATAAAATCTGAATGTCTTGCAAGATTTAGCGCATCTTATTCAACAAGATAATCTATACGTCATATTTATCATACCACTTTGCTCAAACAGTCTTTTGTACTAGAGGTGTTTGGTAGGTGTCACATACTGTGGAATAAGTTTAACCTTGCACGTACTGAAACACCCAACACAGCCATCAGATTTGTTCAAAACTTTACATACCTAAATCTCATACATAAGTAATCTAGACTGGTCACTTGAATGGTTTAATTATGGGAAATACACAGGATGCTGTTACATTTTATTAATTTTGTGCCTTCAAATACAAAATATCAAAGCCAAACAATCAATGTTTTGTATATGAAATAAGAGTCCTTTCACAGATATGATAGGAATTCACAGGTCTGTAAAGAGCACAATTCACAAGAGCCCGTCTATAAAAGATTATAATTTGGACAATTTTTCTTTGCATATCTGCCATTCTTTCAACAACTAAAATTAAGCAGTTTCTGCTTTTCTTATTCAATGAGATTATGTAACTGAGTTTACTCCATTAACTTCCATGGTGATAAAAAACACATTTTTCAAATCTCCCTAGTTACAGGAAAATGCAACTCAATTTATATAATTTACTTTTAAAATCTCACCTCATCAAATCAGCACTTTGTTACATACTTCATGAGAATTATTAAAGATCTTTCAATAACGTTCTCAGACACAACTTGAACTGTCTTGAACACACTTAAATTAAGCTATCAGTGACATCAAAAGTGAGTTATATTCTACTAAACTTACCTTTAAAAACAGGAACAGGAAGAGGCTGAAGATTCTCATAGGGAACAACACGCCTACATGTAACATTCAGAAAACATGTCATAGAGTAACATTTTAAATAAACATTGTAATTATAACAAAACATATCAATACTTAATTTTACAAGATACAGTAGTTTGAACTTGTTCAGATAAAAATATTAAATTTAAATCTGCATTTAAATTAGGTCATGGTTTTGTTTATAGCAGTAGTAAACCATATTATTTCTGAAAATACACGTACGCAATACACAATTATAAATCACCACCAATGTTTTAATTAGCACACAACAAACCTATAGGTCAAATGCCTATATATTTATTCATTCTAAATACTAACTTTTCTCCTAACTTTTCAATGAATACTGTTACTGGTCCTTGGTCTGGAGACATTTCCTGAATGTGTCCAGCATAGTTCTGGTCTTCATCTAAGTTCACCTGCATTAATGAGTGAGCAATAACGAAAAAATACACACTAAATATAATAATGTCAAATTTATGAAAAAAAAATACTGAGTAGGTCACAAAAAGGGTTACTTGGTTTCAATCATATTGTCAAAAATACTTCAAACAGTTTCACTGGTCTTAATACTAAGCTATTTTACAAAATGTTTGTGACATTCAACACTTTTGCTCTGTTTTTTAAACAATCTGATTATGGTGCTGGACTGATTAGACATTGTTAGACATTCTTTATATACGGTGATGCAAAATTCATGAGCTACTACATGAATTTTTGAAGGTGAACTCTTTGAAATGTGAACTACTCATATCATATATAACACAGTGTCAATCTTTCACTCAGGTTGGGGCTCACCTTCTGCAGTATTTTCAGTATGTGTTATGACTGATTATTTGTTTCAAATCTTACAGATTGTTTACATGTGCGATGTTTCCTCAAAAGAAACAAAAGTGTAATAACACAGGATCAGAGCTTTGAAAAATCCTCACTCAACAGGATTACATCACATGTCATTACACGGTTATTAAACAAAAACAAATATTGTAACAAAGGAAAATGATATATTTTATAATTGTAATATGAATGTGTTTAAGGCTTAGAAATATCATCCTGGTGTGGATCTACTGTACTACTGTATATATTCATACAGCTCAACTAATGAAAAATAAATATGTAAACATTATTTTGGTGTGCTGAGTAAAAGTTTGTAAAAATTATGAAAAATCTTAAAGTTCTTGAATGTTTATATTACACAAAAAGTACAAAAGCTCCCATAGACCCAATTTATGAGAATTATGACTAATATTCACACTTGTTAATCATCAGTAACTACCATATTCTTAAAATTTCTGTCAAACATCAAACCTCTCTCAAAGCTGAATAATTTCCAAAACAAAATACACAGCTTTTACTTCCAACAGGTCAGAACTAACAAGGATAGAAATTATAATCAGCTAGAAAGAATGGCAGCAACAAACCAACTAATGAAGGAAGTATCACTGACTCTATTTAACTGTCACGAAAAATGTTAAGTAACTTATCAGGATCTAGCTGACACTGCTATATAACTTGCTATTATGCATGTAGATATGATTATAGTTCATCCACTTTTTAATAGAACTTTCCTTTTATCACATGTGACATAAGTATGTATGTATGTCATATTTTATTATAATAATTCAGCATTATTTGTGTTTTTATTTTAAATCACAGCTACAGAGATTTTCTGGTAGTGTTCATGTGTGGGAAAATAATATTGCTTTTAGAGCTCCTTCAGGAAAAATCAGTTATATGGTAATACAAGAACCTTAAGTATCACATTTTACACAAACATTGAGGTTTAACTAAGATCATAATTACATCCGTTACCTCTAACTTTGATAACTTAAAATGTTACTTAAGAATGTACAGAATAAGAGAAAGCCTTTTTTATATAATGAAGATATGCAACATCAAATCATGAAAACTTTATAATGCATAAATATAGGTTAAAGGAACAAAATTAATTTAGATGCTTAATTTATAAATGGCAGACTTAAATCTTAAAAGTTATAGGATCAGTAGTGTCTAACTACATAAAGCTAACAAGTAAAAGGTAGTTCATATTTAAGTTCTTGTTGTATTTAAAAAAACCAAAACCTACCACACATTTCACACCCGGAGCAAGATCTGGAACAATCATTTGTTCGTTACGGAGTTGTTCTGAAATTTAAAAATATGTATTTTTAATGTATTTATACATTGTGTGCGTATGCGTGTGCAAGTACATACGTGTATATTATATATATATATATATGTATATATACAACACACACACACACACACAAAGCAATCCATATTGATGAAATTACAACTTACAAAATTTGTTTTCAAAATTCAACTTTTATACACCATCCCCAGTAGAAGACACAGGTGTTTTATTTTCAGTAGAGATATAATTAACTATGCATTATAGTTCAAATTTGAATTTTTCCACCTCAATACTCATACATTATAAAATTCAAAAGTGTATGGTCTCTTCTTTTATGGCATAATGGCCTACTACAAATAGAGAGATTATAGTAATATTATTTTGCTTCTTTCTTAGTATTTTATGAATTATTCATCTTATTCATTCTGGTAGCTAGACATTCTATTACACCTGTCTCTATTCTGACTAAATGGTTTACTTCATCGTTAAGATACTTAAATTTGAGTGATTACATAAGTCACATAAAATAACCAATTACTTGAAATTACAATCAAATCAATCCATGTTATGAAAATGATCAAATAATCAAAATCTTTTCCAAATATTACTGTTTTCTAATATCCCATCTATTGGATTATTGTCACTATAATTTCTTATAATTTGGAATTCAAATTAATTAATATAATGGTTCAGAAAAATAACCACAATTAGTATTTATGTTTGATATTATTTTCAATTATTTAAACTATGTTAACCATGTTAATTGATTAACAAATTTCACTTACCACCCAGCGCTATTTACCCATATCTGTGGGGTTTTATGTAAACTTCCAACTTATATGAGATACATAATACATTAACCATCATGTCTAGAAATGGAACTTTGTTTTCTAATATTGGAATTGTAAATCATGCTGGGAATGTTGTCTATTCAGGAATCTTGTCCTTAGTGTTTGTACACAAAACAACTTTATTTCAAATACATCTTAGCCACATTCTAAAACTTAAGAATGACTAATTTGATTACATTACCTTAAAAGTGTTCCAAGTAAAGAATGTTCCTTAAAAAAAGTAGAAGAAATACAGGATGTAAAACTATAGTTAATCATTATCATCTAGTAATACAAAAACTAATTAATTAATAATTGCATTTAGATTATTCAATAGACTATTTACTAACCATGACAACAACTGATAGCCTATCACTCCACCTTACTATCAGTACTTTTATGGCATATTTTTTAATTGACACTGCATAATATGAAAGTTTAACAATGAAAAGTTAATAACTGTTACTTATTACATAATATAAGAAAAAAATTCAGTTTTCATCTTTTTAAACTAAAAACAGATGATGCAAACTTTGACAGATTTCACTAAATTTCAGGTTGTTTTCTTTTTGTTGAAAGTGGCATGTGTTTTTTAAACTAAGATACTACAGCTTGTAAAGCTTTAAGTCATAATAGTGTTCCCTCTAAGCTGTGTGGCTGCATTACAACCAATCAAGTGTCACATACTTCATTGTTCCAGCCACATACAACCTAAGCACTGGTGAGGAGTCTTGACATGTTGACAGCTTTAATGATTTTGGCAGTCAATAGGCTTAAAGCCCAAATAATCAACTGGTAGCACTGCAAAGTGATCTAATCATCCAACAGGGTCAATGGCCTAAAAATACACACACACAAAGGAAAAACTGGAAACACACATCCACACATTACCTTAATACTGGTGCACATGAAAAACTCCATTCAGCACATGGAAAGAAAAAAATTAGAGGGAACATTGATCATGACTAAGTTTTGATCAGTTTAACCTTAATAACATTAACCTTTCATTTTCATTTCATAAGTTAGTAAAAGAACATTAATATTTTACAAACAGGACACATGAGATAAAAACGTTTACCTTTTCTAGCTTCATTCCACAAATCAAACTCAACATTTCTATATATCTCAGGATCTAATGCTTTAGCCACTTTGTAAGGAAATGGAGGCAAACCCTGAGCCAGAGCTTTCCTTATCTCTTCAGTAGCATTCTGGTAAAGGAAACAAAGAGAAAAGATAAAAAGTATCATAGTAAACTGAAAATATTTTCTGTCACAAAATCTTACAAAGTATAACTGTTTCTATAAAAATTATTGTTGGTAACAAAATTTTATTACAACAATAATAGCTCAGTTCTATATTGTATTATCAGATCTTTCAACAGTCTGTTGCCATAGTAGTTCCTTTTTAACTTTTGCACAGTAAGACTGAATAAAAATAGTAAGGAATTTGCAATCAATGAAACATCTAACACAAACCACGACATTTGGTGGTCTTGAAAGTTTATATCAATTGTTTGAGCTAACATAGTAAATTCTCTGCCATACACATACAAACCTATATTCAGGGTCTTTAACAAACATTCTTCATTCAGTTCTAGTATTAGTAGCTTCTACACAAAGCAAGTTATACCTACATAGATAAGAACTACAAAGCTAACCCAGTAAATAATGTAGTTCAATTACTATACTTACCTAACTAAGGCTAAATAATGTCCAAAAATAAGAACTTAAAAATATGAGAATACACCAATTCAACAGCTAGCCACACTCACTGTTACTGATAATTTAAACCATAATCCAAATTTCTCACTAGGCTCAGATAGCTTGAGAAACTTAGGCAAATCTTCAAACCAATTGCTAAATCAACAATGCAAAATAATCTTTACAACAATATGCAATCAAAAATAATGAACTTAATACAATCATTTAACAAGTATAATTGACAAAACTAAGAATATATAGAAAATAGGATATTATTATTATGCCTCCTGCAAATAATGTATACAACGTTTCTTAATGTTTCTGCATTATTTACCTGTCATGAGACTTCTGAATCACCCTGAATGTTTATAAACAGCTCACCTAATTCTACACATTTTAATCAAACCCATTACTTTTCAAAATCTAACCTTACACATTAGAATAATAATCGTTTGATTCCCCCCACAAAAGTAACATATAGAGTTAACAAATACAAATTGATCATTAATACATACTATAATCTAAGAAATGCTTTATCGTTATAGAGCATAGACCAAAGGCAAACTCGAGTCAGCTGAATATAATAACAATGATCTATTTCACTTTTAATTACCAAAATCTTACCTCTTCATTATCCATGTTATGTCCATTTCCACTGTTGAAGTTTGTCAGCATTGCACTTTATAAAAATGTTTTATATTTTGTAGTTATTTTTTAGTATGTCACTTGTATACACACACACAAACATATCAGCTTCATTGTTTATCAAACCAAATCTCTTATAATAGTATTAAACATTTATTAACGTTTATTTAATATTATTTTTAACATTTACATGTAGTTACAGCATCTATAAGCATTCACAATCACAGAATGATGAAACTGTTACAAATACAAACAGTATGCTGTTGCATAATGCTACAATTAAGAACTAATGACAATTTTAACAAGTTTATTTTCTTTTTCATATGAATGTGTTAAAAAGAAAAAAACAAAACATGAAATGAGGTTTTCATGAAAGACTTCTTCACAAAGATAAAAAATATTTAAACTTAAATTAGCTTTTTTAAATTTGAATTTTTACCTT
The DNA here is from genome assembly GCF_004210375.1 of Tachypleus tridentatus. NCBI lineage: Eukaryota > Metazoa > Arthropoda > Merostomata > Xiphosura > Limulidae > Tachypleus > Tachypleus tridentatus. The sequence goes on along the minus strand of NC_134830.1, from coordinate 30,523,329 downwards.
TTTTTTCATTTAAATACCTACTTGCAGAAAACATGAGCTTCCAAGATGATATTAGAACTTACACTCACTGTAAACAATGCTGAAGAAAAACTGTTATAAATGTTATCTAAGTACTTCAAAACAAAGAACATTATGGAAACAAAACTGAATTATGTGGCTGGTGAAAATACAAGATTTAATTGTGAAATTCTATCTGTGTAAATACTTATCCTAAACTTACTGGTGGATCCCAACAATTCTTAGACTTCTCTCTCAACAACAGCTTATGCATCAAACTGTTTCCAAATCTATGACTATTTACAAGTAAGTTTGTAACAAAATGAGATACACAAAAATATGTATCTGAAATTACCATGAGTGCTTCAATTAATTCCACTTATTACTGTTCATATTCCTAGGTGATTGTATACATAAAAAGGGTGATTTTACCCAAGATTTTTGGTTAGTTATTATCAAAAAGAACTGATGACAAGCGAAGATAATAGTTCACAATGTGATATAATATACGAGAGACACTAACAATATAGAGCAAAGGGCTAAATAAAAAATATGCATGTAATTACTAGTTTAAACATTTAGGTAAATTATATTTTCACATCTCTGAAATATTTATAAGAGTATTTAAAAGTAGAAAAAAAACAAACATGCTTCATTTAATGATATTTCAATTTATTAAGCTAAAGAAATTATAATTTTACACGTAAACTATTCTCTTCCTCAACGAAAAATATTCAATCTGAAGATGGATGGATATAAAAAAAAATATCTTTGAATGCTGTATGTCACTCTTCTTTTCCATACATAAAGTATGTGAAAATTCCGAATCCATTTTTCCACTTTTCGTTTATTCTACTTCATATATAAAAGGATATGCAAACCAAGAATTTAAATTGTCAGTACAGTTTTTGTACCACTTACCAAATATTAAAACAACAAAAATGTTACTAGGTTATCATGCCAAAGTTTATGAGCATCTTAAATTTCACAGCATATAATTTGAGTAGACTTGTTTCCTCAGTAAACTCTTAATCACTTAATATTTTTATGCTTGCTGAACATTAAAATGTTACATGAGGATGTTTAGCATTTTAGGATTTTCACAAAACGCTGCTACACAAGAGATACCTGTACATAACCATCTTGAACTTATAGACAAATGGAAGTCAGCTAACTGGCTTATCAACAGCACTTGCCACCTAACCTTAACCATCACTCTTTATTATACAAAAGATCCTGAAGTATGGGTGTGTATATTTGCAGCAATGACACAAGAACCATGAATTCTTGGATTCAAGCAATGTGTTCACTATTTGCCAGGCCATGCTCAGCCAAATTTAATTTTATAAAACGTACATGATACAATTTCCATAATTTTATTTCTTTAATTCGATGGATAAATTACTGAAATTGTTAATTTGATTACATAAATGGCTGAATATGCATCAACATTTCACGTAAATTCTAAAAAACTTACAAATTTAGATCCTACAAAACAATTTCCTTGGAAAATTATGGATTTTTATAAACTTTTTAGGTTTAATTAACAGATAAATTAGCTTTTTGTAACATCCGGTAGATATAGCTCTTAAAACGTTGACTTGTGTCCATGTAAACAAAAGAGCGGTCAGATAAATAGCTTAATAACATTTTTGCATATGCAAACATCTCAAAAGCGTTCTATACAAATGATGTATTCATATTTAAAGTATATTCTTACTTTTCTCTGGTTATTCCATGTGCTATATTATTTTTTCTTTGTTTGGAATAATTTTTGTCATGAAGCATCTTCTGAACAGCTGTATCCACTTCCTCTCCCATTCGAAAAACACGTTTATACAAAAGCTCATATGCTAATGCTATTCAAAGAAAGAAAAACTAAAAGTTTCCAAATATTAATACAATTTTATAAAAAAAATATTATCTACAGAAAGCAAACTGCAGGAAATTTCAGCCTTATTTAAAGAGGAAATTAAGTTTTTTCATGTGAAGGATATACAGACTAATGATGACTTTCAGGAAATTAGAAATGGTAATAATAGGGTTAGTTGTTGTAGACTTATTATAAACAGCAGACTAAGAAGGAAGAGATTTCAGACTTTAGCTTGTTTTTGATTCTGAACTTCAAGAGAAAAAACAAAACAAAATAGGAAGATAGGAATTGGAATGAAAAACATTACGAGCTTATTGTTATGGGATATTCTTTAGTACAAGATGTGGATAAGACAGCTTTGGAGTAAGTAATAGGCAGAAAAAATTAGGTTATGCTCTTCATGAGCAGGAGTGAAGGATATAACTGACAGACAAATGACACTGTAAAGGGTGCTAATACCAGTGGTGATAATCTTTATAGTACATATAGAGGCTAATGATATAAGGAAGGACAGATCAGAGAAGCTAACTGTTAAATACAATGCATTCAAAGAAATGGAGTAATAATAACTTAATTGTATCAGGGACACAAAAGAGATTAAATTGTGGGGATGAATTCATCAAGTAATTAACTTTAATTAATATAAAAAGTTGGTTAGCTGGTAGTATTCATAGAATCAATTCAATAGGAATTGATTATTTCATTTAAATAGGGTAGAGACTGGCTTGTTTGAAAAGACTATTATCTCAACTGGAAGGCACCTCTAAACCAGAATTAGACAGTAGAGAGGGCCTATATAATAAAGTAAAATAGGTCATAGAGAGAGGTATAGTGTGGGAATAATGTACAAAAATAGTTTTAATGGTAGGCTAAACTTTTATTATTTAAATACCATAAGAAATAAAATGAATGAATTCAGATCTCTGGTAAGAATAAAAGATTTGATATAACTGGAAGAAATTACATTTGGTTAAACATGGATAATGATGATGATAAAAAGTTCTTTAAGACACAGGGTTATAGGGTATTTAATAGGGTTAGAGTACTATAAAGATGGGGATGAGTGGCTTTATATGTATAACGTGAGATACAGCCAGTTCTAACTGTACAGGGTAGCCCATAAGTCCCTACCCATCCATATATCTTATGTATCCAGTGTATCTGTGTGCTGTCCCTCATTCTCGCTGCATAATATTATGCAATGCCATGTTAAGCGAGACATTTTCCTCAACATAGCAGGGGTAATTGTTCCAAATGCTGCAGTAACAGCTGCCTTCAACTCATCATTAGTATTATAACATTGTATATAATAACATATGGATGGGTAGGGACTTACAGACCACCCTGTAGATATCAAAGTTAATAATAATAATAAGACTGAGCCTATTTGAGTTTGGTTATAATGAAGAAGGCTTAAGTTTGAATTTGTTACAGACCACCAGATGAAACTGATGAGAAACTTTACACTGATATACAAAATTCAGCATTTAATGAAGTTATAATTATTGGAAGTTTTAATTTTAGGCACATAGGTTGGAAAATATTAGAATCAAATCATAAGGGAAACAGGTTTATAGTAAGTACTCAAAATGATTTTCTTAAACAATTGCTCAAGAAACTCAGTTCAATCAATGCTATTTTAGATTTATTGTTAACTTCTAATAAAAACAAAATAATAGGGTAGAAACTGGAAAATATCTTGGTGCAAATGGTCACTGGTCAATTAGATATTTTGCTGCATATGAAGAGAACAAGTAATGAGGTTTTGTTTCAAAGTTTCGTGAAAAACAAATTTTGAAAAAGATGAGACATGAATTACATACTGTGAATTGGGTAACTGAATTAGTTGGAGATGTTGATCACGTGAAAAATGATAAAAATAAATTATTAAATATCCAAGATAGGTATGGTTCTTTATAGACAAAAGAAAAAAAAATGTGGCTGGAAGTAAACACCAAGATAAAAAACACAGAATAAATTTAAAGAAAAGCACAAATATAATGGTTCTGAAAGAAGTTAAGGATTAGATATGCAAGCCATTTGCTATCATTTTTTTCCTTAATGGGGGGAGATGCCATGAGATTAGAAACTGTTTAATGATACAACATTTTGTTAAAGAAGATGGTAAAATTATTCCAATAATTACAGAACTGTTAGTTTTACATCATTACTGGATCAATTGCAAGATCAATTAACAAAGGTTAAAATTTCTTTGGACAGTTAGCATGGTTTCACTAGGGGAAATATTGCTTTATTAATCTTTTGACACACTTTGAAGAGGTTACTGCTTTAAATGAAAGTACAGATGTAGATATGGTGTATCTGGATTTTTACCTTTTCAGAAAGCATCTGACAAAGTGTTACATAAAAGGCTTGCTATAAAAGTTACCTTTCTAGGTGTGGGGGAATTGGTTGGCTCATTGAACAAGAAAACAGTTTAAATGAAAGAAAACAAAGAACTGTCATAAACAGATTTCAAACAAACTGGATTAATTTCAGGAGTAGAGTTCTTCAGAACTTGGTATCATGACAGTTAAAAGAATGGTCAACAGATTTTTTAATTTTTCTCATGACATTGATGTTTGGTTGTTGCTAGATGTTAAATGCTACTTAAGATTTGGATTAGTTGGTTAATTGGACAAATAAATAGAAGATATCTTTGAGTTATGATAAATGCAAGGTAATTCATGTAGAATATCACAATTTCAAATTATGACTACAATTTTGATATGAATAACCTTAATAGTGTTCTGGAAATAAATGTGTGTGTGTGTGTGTGTGTTTGTTCTGGTTGAACAGTCTATCAATCCATATACATAATGCGCTATTTTAGTGGCAAGGAAAGCAGGATCTTAGCTTGAATTTACAGTAATGCTGAATACAAGTCTAAAGAGGTTACATTGTATAAATTACAGGATAGGACGTATTTGAAGTATAGTATTCAGACCTCACTCCAAAAAGGATAAATTGTCCTAAAAGGCTTAGAGAGATGCTACTAAGTTTATACCTGGGATTGAAAGGCTATCATAAGAGGATAGGGTTAAACCTCCGAGCTTGTTTAACTTTAAAAAGAGTTATAGTGGATATGAGTGGGTATTTAAGAATGATAATAGAATTGCTAATGTTGATGCACCATATTTTTTTCATATTTAATAGTGAGGTTGGTAAGACTAAAAATGCAAGTATAAATTTTGGCAAAGTAGGAGTTACTCTTCAGTTAAGATAGCATCATATTTTTCAATAAGTGGGTTAACATTTAGAACAAGTTGCCTAAAGATGTGGTAGATACAGTTAATTTAAGGAAAATATTGATATATATTTGAATGACATGCAATGGCTTTGGATCTCTTGATTTTTAGTGTTTTAAGTCAGCATACAAAATACCACAGATGCAATAAAAAGTCCCTTGTTGTCCTTTTAAATTATATGTTTCTGGTAAAATGTTACTGTGTCATAGAAAACCAATAGGTTCATAAAATCATTCTTGAACATACTGAAAAGTGGTGTAACACTAATACTACAACACTTTATAACTACAATTACAACTGTGAATCTTTCTGTATTTTTGTAACAAAGTCATTTTAATCCACACATTAAAATAGGCAAGCAACACAGTTTGTTAATAATAAAATGCAATGTCACACACTTGTATAGTAGATTCAGAAAGAAAACAACATCATATTTTTGAATGTATATTTCTTCACGTATGATTTATGCATGACCAACGAACAAGTCATACAAGCAATCTTCTCTTCCACAGAGTATGAAAAATATCACACAATCATACAAATTGGACATTATTTTGCTTTCCCAATAACCATGGAAAAGCTACAAAGAAAACATTACAACAATAAATATATCATGAAAAATACAAGTTAAAATATTTTTTCTTTTTAATTATTCCAAGTCAAATTATCAAGACAAACAATAATAATAATAAGCAAGAAACACAAAAAAATTCAATACATTTAAAAAAGAAAAGAATTATCCACATCTACGTACTGATGAAAACAATGTTCTAGTATTTGATGTTAAATCAACAATAGGAGAAATACAGACCCACTAATTATGACAGAGCTGTAAGCTTAACATTTTAGTTATGTATAAATATAGCTTTAATTTTTAGAAATATATATCTGACTTATTTTCACTTAGATTCAGAAATCATTATATTAGGTAAAATGTACATTGATTTCTTTGTATATTAGACTTCAGTGTAAGAAAAATGAAAAAAGCTGTAAGATTTCTTACATGTTATCAAGTCAAGTTACAAGACTTCTTGCACAGTCTGCTAGATATCTACAATCAATTAGCTCACCACACAAGATATCATACAGCTTGAACATTGATAAATCATCAAATATCACAAAACAAAGACACATTTTATTATACTGTATTTTCAAACCTGTTACTACCACAACAAGTTTCACTTTCACACAATTTCAATAAAACAGTTGTGTATCAAACAATAAAAATACCACTAACCAATAGAATAACATTTTGCTGAAATTATCACTGCCTGAGAAACTTCCACTGTTATATTATACAGTAAACACGCTAAAATAAGGACTTTGAAACACATCTTTAATGACATGCATGTGCGACTCTTCTTAATATTTTTTCGGTGTTTTTAGTGTTAACAGAATTAATCCATATGATAGTTTTTATGCTTCCCTACCTGTCGATGCCTATCTTTGCATATCCTATTAAACAAACTTAATTCTGTTTAGCAAAGTTTAACTAACATCTACAGCTTATCACATTATCCTTAATTGTATTCAACAAGCCGATATTTTGTAAGAATTAATAACTGTATTTGTGACAAAACAAAGATTGTTCTATTTATTTCATCATGTCCTTACTGCTAAAATTTTACATATTCATTACAACCTGAGCACTGTTAGGATGTTTTCTAGTAGACTACATCATAGTACTGCATGGGATTAAGAGAATGTTTTTGTATATCAGTTTAATACTCACACTGGTTTATAGCTATAGATACTAGGAAAGACTTGGGGTAGACACTGTCATAATGATTTCCTTGAGTGTAACAAAGCATGACCTACAATATGAAAATAAAAGTATAACATCTAATAAGAGTATTCAGAAGTTTCAGGTTTATCACTCACAACATCTGTGTTAATTGTCAAATTATCTTCAAACATTGTTTTTTCTTAACATTTGAAATTCCTCCTATCCAAGACATCAGTAGCAATGCAAGACATGGTTTCTTTAGTTTTATAACACTCAATATCATAATATATTCCCTATTCTTAAGAAAAAACAGGAAAAATGTTTATGCTTTACCACTTAAATGAAGTTTTATATTATTCATTCCATTACCCCTTCCTACACTTCTTTTCCCAAACTATTACTTTCTACTTTTCTTCACACCAACATGATGTGTTCTGCTTCACCTTAGCAACAACTTTATATACATTTCATTTTGCACTAACTACAACTTGATACACTTTATGTTATTCTTTACTACCTAGTAGTTTTCTTCACCTTAGCCAGTACTTTGTATTTTAATGTTGTCTGGAGAAATCCACAAGTTTAATAGATATCAATTATACTGCACTACTGACTTCATAAGTTATATAATATATTTTTACATTACCTTCTTCTCAAAATCGTAGTTTAATAGATATCAATTATACTGCACTACTGACTTCATAAGTTATATAATATATTTTTACATTACCTTCTTCTCAAAATCGTAGTTTAATATATATCAATTATACTGCACTACTGACTTCATAAGTTATATAATATATTTTTACGTTACCTTCTTCTCAAAATCGTAGTTTGTCACCTTAAATGGAGAACATCCAACATCTTGAAACACAATGAAGTCTCGCCTGTTTCAGTAAACATTTTTTTTTTTTTATAAGTCAGCTGAACAGAAAATTTCGAACAAAATTACATTTTAATTAGGTATTTGTTTTAATAGCTTTTAATTAACTATATTTAAATAGCTATGAATTAGCTATTCATACTTATTTTTCTGTGTTTGTTGTTACACATAAAGCTATACAATGCTCTGCCTGTGCTGTACCTACTAGAAGTATCAGAACCCAATTTTTACTAGCATAGGCCTTCAGACTTACCATTGAGTCATTTGGACGTAGAGGGGAGAGAAATCCTATTTTGTCTATTACAAAGTTTCTCTACTAAATGGTAAATTTAAAAAAAAATATGCCAAACCATTTATATCTGGACTATTCTTTGAAATACATAATGGACAATAAACCCAAAGTAATATAATAATACATTATAAAACTCTTATGCTTGATAGCTTTGGTATATTTTACCTAAAGATATTTTGGTAAGTTCTAAACTGAATGTGCAATTACACATATCTTAAATTTCAAAAATAAACTGGTAAATACATAAACTAAAAAAATTCAATTTTAAAAGTAGCATGAAAGTGCAGTTTTCATATAATAAAAAAATTCATACACGAAAAGTAACATTGACTTGCAAACATCTGTTAATTCAAGGGCTGTTTGGGTATTAACAACTGAAACAGTGTAATCTAGTTAACACCAATGTAAAACTCAAGGATTTACAATTTAACACACACACACACACTCTTCTGCAGAAATATTTAATGAGATACCTAAAAAGACAACAAAATTAAAGTTATTGGAAGATTCATTTTATCAAACTTTATTTTTATTATTAGAAACATAATACAAACCTGTACATAATAGCCATAGCACCCATTTCAATATGACCTGCCCACTCCTAAGAAAGAAAGGAGAGAAAAAAGTCCAATATTTACTCTTTGCATTACTAGAAAGTAATTAAAGCTATTTAGTAAATATATTTATGAAAAACTAATATACCATTTCAAGTTATATTGTCACACGTGAGTATGATACTTAATGCAAGTAAATTGACATCTGAATTTCAGTTATCCACCTCAGAAAATGACTTGCTATTTAATTTTAACTCATCCACTGCCATAGATCCAAATATATCATTCCTCCTCTAAAACACGATCAAATGAATTTGGAATCATTTACAGTTATGTATAAAGGTTATTTATTCCAAATTTACCAAAGTTTCCCCATTTCAAGTTTTAGTTTAAGTATAAAGAAATAACAAAATGCATCTTTTTGTTGTCTGAGAACCTAAATATACACCTACCACTTGAAAAGTTATTTGTCTGTAAATGTAGCAGTGAAATAGTTGAATATTCTTAACGAAGCCAATTATGAAAATCGAAACCCCCAAAATAACTGCTTTAAGTATATTAAACTGCATAGCTCAGTACTTTTTGCATGTAGTAACAATCAAAACAATAATTATAAACCATTCTTCAACATAATACAATTACAAAACATAAAAATATTTCATTGGTCAAATAAATATAATAAGTACAAATTAATGCATGCGAGTTATCTTAACTTGAATTATAAATATAATTTGGATGGGAATAACTTTAACAGAGTTATATAAGAAAGGGACCTTGATATAATTATTGACAAGTCTCTAAAATCATCCAAGCGGTGTGCTATTGCTAGTGGTAGATCAAACTGGATTTTAGGTTTTATCTATGGAAATACTGATTAAAAAGACTAACAAGGTTATAATTTCATTGCATTGGTGACTGGTTAGGCCACATTTGGAATAATATGTTCAGTTTTTGGCTCTTTACCTTAAAAAAGACATTGAATTGTTAGAAAAGGTTCAGAGAAGGGTCACTAGAATGGTGCCTGGAATTGAGGGATTGTCATATGAGGAGAGGTTGAAATCTCTCAAATTGTATTCTTCAAAAAAAGAAAAGTTGAGGGGATTAACTGAGAGAGTTAAGCTTTTAAAGTAAATTAACAGTGTTGATGCATCATCTGTTTTTCAAACTTAGCAGTAAAAATAGTAGGACTAGGGAACACACATATATTTTTTACAGGGTAAGAGTCATCTTCAGCTAAGACAGTTTATTGTTCTAATAGGGTGGTTGGTCTTTGGAATTGATTCCCCTTTGGATGTTGTGGAAACATTAAACTTATGCAAGTTCAAAGGAAAGTTTAACAAGTACATGAATGATAAAACGTTTTCTTATATTTATATATTAATAGTTTTAGTTTAGTTTTGAGGATAGAACAGCCAAGATAGAATAATAGGTCCAATGTTTCTCCCAAACATTGTTAAAATTATCTGGTCTAACTGTTAATATTTATAAAGTTAAACATAAAATATGATATCAAATTGAATGAAAGCCTTCTTTGCATGCATCTCATCACATGCTGAAGGCTCACACTATTGATACCAACAATGAACTACAAAATATTTACAAGTAAATACATTTATAGATTATGGTGATAAAGGACCTGTAACTTAGATTAAATATTCTTTATTCTCCCTATTTTAGAAGCAGCTAGATGAAGTTGCAATTTCTTTTTAGGCACACTGTGCTACTATGTCAATAGTAAAAAAACAAAATCCAACATTTTTTGGCACAGTAAAAGGTAAAATCTTTATTACCAGTTACAACTAATTTTATATCATCAGTTCTGACAAGAAATGCTTTCTTGAAACTACTAAGCTGTAACTAAGAATAAAGACTACCTTTTACTGTGCAAAAAAAATTGATTTTGTTTTTTTCACTCTTAAGACAGATGAGATTGTGTCCAATTGTTTTCATTGCTCTAGTTTGCTTACTGACACAAGTTTTCAGTATTAGTTTATTCAAGGAGGATACAAACAGCAGGTTATATTTGTAGGATGTTGTTTTTTGCTATGGTATAACAAATTTTTCTTAAACCTTTTGAACAGGAAAGTATAAAAATATTATGTAAACATACTTCAGAAGTATTACCTTCTTACCAAAAACTTTTAAATAGGTTTACTTAAACAAGGCAGACAGGAAGAACTTATCATTACTTACATTTGGATTTCTCATGTTTTCCAAATATTCATCAAACTCACTTTCAACAAACTAAATGGTGACAGAAACAAAGTATTTACAAATTAAATGAATGTGGTAGTTCTTTATCATCCAACACACATTATTTCATAATTACTGAAAGATTTCTATAGTCTACTAAAGAAAACAGCAGAAAAACAAAATACTATTAGGTTTGTAAACTATTTTTCTAATAAGAGTGTACAATTTTATACTTGGTAGTTAACAATAATAGACCTGCCATGGTCTATAATTAGGGCACTAAACTGACAATCTGAGGGTTTTGAGTTCAAATACCCATCACCAAACATGCTCATCTCATATTGTTGCTTATTGGGTTAGCCAGCCATTTGGAAATAAACATTCTTGGTTTACAAAAATACCATGATCCCAAACTAGTTAGGATTAAGTTTGTAACAAAATAAAATGTTAACAATGTTGTCCAAAAATGTAAATGATGATCTCAAGTTAAATTAATGCAGTACACTTATACTGCATGTTAAAAACTCCTAACGAGGTAGTGTAGTGAAACTTCTTAGTGTTATCACAAAGAGTAACCATAGTTACCGTACAAGCACAAAACCTAGACCAACTAAAAATCTCACTGGCAACTGTCTATTAAATGTTCATTGATAAGAAAACTGTCTTATATTAATAATTTAAATGACGTTTGGTTCCCATAAAAAACTGTACTAAAACTATTTGCCTTTATGTTTTTAATAATATGCACATAAACATAAAACGTATTATTTACTGATAACCATGTTTGTTTAATAATTTTTGGAATTTTGTAAAACAAGCAAAATTTATTATCTTACTAATGTGCATTAATTACTAACATTATAAAATAACTGGCCCGTATTTTAGCCTGTTATTTGCAGCTTCCTACTTCCTAATATTTATAAGCAGGATTTACAGTAAATGGCATACTAATTTATAACTATTCAGCTGCCAAATGGGTTATAAAATAATATTTATAAGCAGGATTTACAGTAAATGGCATACTAATTTATAACTATTCAGCTGCCAAATGGGTTATAAAATCTGGCCAAACTGAATATACAGCAAAAAGAGGATTCTAACAAAACATTTTTTTACAACTTAAAAAACAAGTTTCATACAAAGTACTTTTTATGTAGAAGATAATGTTAAAAGTACAAACCTCAACAAAAACTGATCTGTTCCTTTCCAAGAATCGAACACATGCTAATCTCACAGCAAGGTGATGAACTTGTGTGTAAAAAATCTGCAAAGAAAATAGCATCACATTTTACTCATCAACTATAACCCTAACCAGGCTAAATACCCAAGAAATTTTGAAAGAGAATGATTTCACTTACACATTCCAATTTTTTTTAAATAATTCAAAGTCAGTTACGTGTTTGTTAAATTGTATTAACCTTGATTTAATTTTTATTGACAGAGATTTAACACTTGTTGTTTTCTAAAAAAAAGATAAAAGGAATAGTACAACAACTTTGTAAAATCTGAATTTCTTTTATGAATTTATAGTACAGGTATGTCCATAGAGATATGAAGATTCAACTGAAAACAAAACTACAGCAAAAGAAGCATCCTGTAAACAAAATACACACATTAGGCATGCTACTTAGCATCATCAGATGAATCAGATGAGATTATGTAAAGCATTTAAAGTCTATATTCTTTTATGTGACAAACAAATGCTCAAGGGACCCATACTGCATGTTGTAGCAGAACTCATTTGCTGGTTTGGATATGTGGAATCTGAAATTACATTCACATGCATTACCAAAGAAAATCCTTTTAACTTTTACAGCACAGAGATATATTTTCTACCTAGTTTTAATAATTCAGAAATTTAAATTTTTTATTATATCTAGTTCTCTGCAGTGTTAGTATCAATACATGGCTCAAAAAAAAACACTGAATTTTTGCTTTGTTCTAGTTGCTTCATTACTTCTTTATAGCAGATAGCACCACTTATGTTTAAGGTGATGTTGCAGTATATTTTGCTAAAGTGACAAAAAGGTCAATGACTGCAATGTTATTTTCTGATTGAGTGAATGAAGTGTGTGATTTATAGTTACTGGAAGTTGTGAGAGGACAAAAGTGATGTGGTGGTGCTTTCATGAAGAATAATAATGCAAGTTTTCTTCTAAAATCAAAGTAATTACCTGTTTTTAGTTCTACCTTGTTTTTCACTGAAATTATTTTGCCACAGATTCATCTCAAAAGATGGTTTGGTTTGTTTTGAATTTTGCACAAAGCTACACTACACAAGGGATATCTGCACTAGCCATCCCTAATTTTACAGTGTAATACTAGAGGGAAGGCAACTAGTCATCACCACCCACCACCAACTCTTGGGCTACTCTTTTACCAATGAATAGTGGGATTGACCATCATGTTGTAACACCCTCAAAGTTGAAAGGGTGAGCATGTTTGGCGTGACAGTGATTCGAACTTGCAACCCTCGGATTACAAGTGGAGTGCCTTATCCACCTGGCCATGCTGGCCCTTCGAAAGATGGAATGCTGACAATCTACTGAATGATTATGTAGAAGTGATTGTCCATTTGTTGGGACAAGTATACAAGTTAAATTTTCAATTTTTATTTTACTTTAATAAGGATTACGTACATTTATTTTTTTCAAATTTATACAATATTTTTACTTTTCACACACAAGAAAATTCAGATTTTAAACACAGATTATTCCTTAGCTTTCCTATATATGAATAAACTCTGCATCAGGACATAGATAAAAAAAATCAAAGATTAGTATTATTTCTGTCAGCTTTAGTTTCATAAGGAAATATTTTTTTTAAATTCTCAATATAGAATGAGAACTGCAACATTAATCTATGCCTTTCCTCTTCTCAAAGAGGTTGTAGAAATTAGAGAAGTACAAAATTTAATGTAAATTACTCATTATAACATTCTTATCGCTCAGGCAAAGCATTTTTTTATAGTCTTCAACCTTTACTTACACAGCAATAAAACCGAAAATCATCCCCTCTTGCCACGCCCACAACCTCTCTTTTGGAATTTGCCTATAGTTCTGACATTTAAGACTACATTATTTACAACCAACAGAAAGCCAAAGTTTTTCTGTATAAAATAATACGTTATATTTTTGTTTTGTTGTCTGTACAGAGAGTTGTCTATTTTCCTTCCAGTTTTATCTTCAACGAATTTAGTTGAACTTTTAATGGTTTTTTCCGTACAGTTAGAAAGCCTGAAAAACTGTGATGACAACGCAACATTGTTTCCTTCTTCAAATGAAAAAAGTACCTTATTTCTTGTTTTTCATCTGCATTTTATTATAAAAATAAATAAAATGTAAAAATTGAAAATTTTAAAATTAGATTGAGTAAAATGAATATTATCATTTTTATGAAGTATGCTCATAAGTAGTTTGTGCCTCACGTTATTCGACACCGTAATGTGAGGTGCAAATGTATATTGTTTTAAGATTTAAGTTATTTCGGACAAACAATTGTAATTTTATGTTACAAACTGCAATTATTCCATAAAGAGTGTAACACATAAAAATCGGTAGAATCTCAATGCACTGCAAAATCTCGTCTATTCATGGAATGCCCTTATTCCAGAGATTTTGTGGAAATTGAAACCATTTCTGCTATAGTAACATCAAGTAAGAGATTTCACTATTGAATGAATGACACGATTTGATATCCATAAATAATTAATTAAAAATAATGTTTGTTTCTAATTAAGCACAAAATTGCACAATTGTCTATCTGTGTTATGCCTTTCACGGGTATCGAAACCCGGTTTATAGTGTTGTAAATTCGAAGACATCTTTGTGCCACTAAGGAGAAGAGTTTGTTTGTTTGTTTTTGAATTTCGCGCAAAGCTACACAAGGGCTATCTGTGTTAGCTGTCCCTAATTTAGCAGTGTAAGACTAGAGGGAAGGCAACTAGTCATCACCACCCACCGCCAACTCTTGGGCTACTCTTTTACCAACGAATAGTGGGATTGACCGTCATATTATAACGCCCCCACGGCTGGGGGGGTGAGCATGTTTGTTGCGACCGGGATTCGAACTCGTGACCCCCGGATAACGAGGCAAACGCCTTAAAACGCTTGGCCATGCCGGGCCGGAGAGAAAAGGGAATATAAAAAAAACAATAATAAATTGCACTCTTACATGGTATGTATACACACGTTAGGCCTAGTGGAATTATTATTATTGTTGCTCAATGATCTAACATCATGCCTATAATTTGTGATCTACGTTAACTGCAACTTTTATTTGAAGTGTACATTAAAAATTCAAAATCACAGGTATGTAAAAACGACATTCCGGATTTTTCGTCTCATACAAGTCACTGCCTAAACTTCCTTTCGTCAACACCTAATGTTGTCAGTTGCGCTGAGCAATCAGAGACAAAATATTAAAAGTTATGATTTAAACACCGAAATTTAATAATGAAATTTAAAAAAATAATAATAATAGGCTAAAATTACATCAACTGCATAGGTTTTTCCAATTACTTCTAATTGGGTTTCGAATGTTGCGCCACCTTCCGGTGTTAACCGGTAAATTTTAAAGTATTGTACTGCATATATAAACAGCATTTCGAATAATTTTTATATTATCTTCCAGTTCAACTAACGTGTTCTTGCAATGGCGGAGTTAAGGTTGTGCGGCCTCTACATCCCACGTAATTTTACATATTATTAAATTATCAATGAAACCCATTTAGACTATAGGCCTTGGGGTTGAGCCCCCTCTAGCCCATAAGGAAACACTACACTGTGTTCTGGTACTGACGAAAGACGTCTTTCGTAGTGATTGTAGGATATAAACAACTGAATCCGCAATGTACAAATTAGGAGGAACGAATGGATTTTTAAAAAATCTACAATTAACCTGTTTTTATCACCAATTTTAGAGTTACTGATTTCTAACGTTTCGCCATCTTTTAAACTGTTATCGAAAGCTGCTTGAGGTAAAATTTAATTTTAAATAATTCATTGAAACATCACTGAGAATGTAGTTTAGATTTAAAAAAATAATATTAATTATACACGTTTTAAAGGATTCTATTTTTCAGCTACATTTTTACAAATATTTATACCACCTTTATTTACAATATTCTATATCAAAAGGCAATTACTAACTTTTAAAAACTTGTTTATTGCTAAAATACCAAATTATATTTAACTCAACGAAAGGAAATACTGAAAAGCCACAGCACCTGAAGTACTTTTATTAGACAGGATTAGAGCAAGTTGATCTACGAGTTTTTTGTTGTTTTTTAATGGCTGTATTTTTGTGAGCCAGCAATACAAAGCGTGGGACTCACTTAAACCCGATTGAATTTTATTACTCATCAGGACCTCTACCAGCCTACCCTCAAATTAAAATGATTTTAGGCAAGATTAGAAAGTTCCGAATCAATAATATTGGAGTAAACAACTTATTTTAAATTCACTTTGAGACATTCTATATTACAAAAGTATATTTAACACATTACAAGAAGTAATATTGGTGTTAACTGTAAAAAGTTGATTAATAAACATACACATTTAAATTTAATTACATTTAAACGTAATATGAAGAAATGGCTAACCACAAAAACATAAACGATATAGCAGTTGGAGATCAGTGTGGCACGCAGATGAATTGTCACCCACGTCTTTCCAATTTGTATGTTTTTATTACTGAAAGGTTTGTTTACAATAAAAAACATACAAACCATACAAAACAAATAAGATAAACCAAGTAAATGTTTCCAGTAGAATACAAGCTATAAATACTACAGATAACAAGGCCAAAAGACGCTACACTTTTTATTATACAATTATGTGCATACGGTGTGCTCTTTAGGATGAAGCTCATAGTATTAACTTGGAATTTTACTACATTGTGATTTTTCATAAGTTAAATTACAGCAGGATCATGGAAATTCAAAATATGATTGTTATCAAACAAATAAATAGAACTTAATGTCTTGCCCTAAAACAAATCCATAATTAAGCCTGGTAGGCAACTACCACTATTGTTATAACGTTATTTTGTTGTGCGAGTTATTTTAAATTGTGTTAAAACAAGGGAAAGTCTAGTTTCTTTAACAATAACAAAATTATAAGTGTCACTTCTTCCTTAGAATTTCTTACATTGTGTAGCTTTGTGCTTAACAAGCACACAAAGAATTCGCATTTCTACAAATTACCTTCATCCGTCGGTTCAGTAATAGTTCACTAAGTAATACTCACTCGCTACACAAACTTAAATTATAATGAACGTTAATTCACTATTCACTTCTCGCAGAATCAGTTATCGATTTACTTATATATTTTCTCCATCTCTCATATTTGTAATCCAACTTCAAATTTACTAGAAAACTTGACGTCAAATCTTTAAACTTTCTAGGCCTATATTATTAAATCTTTCAATCGTAACGTCATCATTTCAATACGAAGCCCCTTTAACAAATTACAATATTAAGGTTATAGCTTACAAAACCTCCCTTTCATGGATTGTGAAGACCCTTGAACAAACACAATACAAAAATAAGACACTTTTTAAACTCCTTCACTTTTTTTTTTTTTTTGGCGTTTCTCCCCTGAAACCAACTGTATACGGATGACGTAGTTCATTTGTCTTTGTCACTGGCTGTCCTTTCATTGGGGTAAGTTTGTCATAAGTTGGTGTTTGTATGAATCTATTGGCAGTTCCATCCTTGATAACAGTCTGGAAGTAATATCTATCCAGGCTCCTCAGCAGGTTGAATTTCCGTTAACAAGTTATTCTCTGGAGTTACTTAGTTGGCCTTTCTCTCACCATCGTACTTTCAAAGATTACCGTGGTGGATGACGTATGGCTTGAATAGTCTAACCTTCTGGTTTCTTTATTAAACATCGATTATTTTTTCAATATAACGTACGGACCTTTCAAACACTTACATAATTTTAGAATTTGTCCATTCTTTCGATGAGAAATGTTCTGTCATACAATGTAACTATGATGAAATACATCTTTATTAGCACTAATATCAGAGTGATCTTTCCGACCTACATCGTCCCTGGGTAAAATCATACTGAGCATCTTTATTCTTCACATCCACGGAAATTCTGCCAGTTACCAATATCTCAGGATAGTTTCCTTCGATTAGTAAAAACTGTTTGGTTCCTTACAGTTTCAGCTTTAATGGCCATGTTTTCCACCCTTATAAAACTTTTCTATTTTAATAATCTCTGGGAAGAGCTATTTTTCCATACTGACTTTAATTAACACTTCCTTGAGGTACATATTTTCAAGTTACACTTCAAACACCCATTTATTGCGATTTGTTCCTTCCATTATGTAACTATGTGTCTGATTAATTCCATTTCTTTTTCTAAATCACTGTTAGGGGAGTTGATGTGTCAATACCATAGAAACTGATATTCCCTTATTTTCCAGTAGTTTATCTCGATCTTAATGAAATCAAATTATTTCACCTATTGCAATGCCTCCTTTAAAGATACACCACTACTTTGCTACCGTCTAATTCTAATACCTTAACCTGTTATAGCATATATAAAGTGGTCTTGTGCCAACAAATATATCATTTCACTAGTAGTATCTTGTTGACACAACAGGAATGCACCTTCAAACTTTCCTGTACGTCTGACTAAGGACTCCGTCTTTCCACCACACCCTATTCCACAATTTTACTCTGGATACTTCTGTCTTTTGTGACACTCCAAACATGTTGGATAAGATGGCTACTAGTTACTGACAGTTGTTAAAGCTCTAAGCTATAATTTATTTAACATTAACAAAGTTGATCCTTTAAAACAGGCACAAAAAATGGACTGTTCACTATTGTTCACTATTCTAACTACTTATTTTGGAAATGATTTCAAACCCAGCTTCTTATATTTCCTGTGGTACCTTACCATCATATTACATTAGTTTCTCTGGATTGTGTAATTGTTGGAGTAATCCATTACAGCCCTCAAAATGACGCATCAGTAATGGTAATAGGAGTAAACCAAACAAGTTTTATTTACACATTTAATAGTAGATGGTATTTTCACTTACAATCTTGAACCAATGCAGAAAGAGGTATGGCTAGGTTACTCTTTGCATTAATTCGTTTTCCAGATGATTTATTCTCTCAAGGAAAGTCTTTTTACCTGGTTAATATCTTCCTTTTATTTTACTTTTGGTTCAATTAATTTTATCATTACAGTCTTGCTGAAATAAGCCAATTAAGTTATATATTTAGTAGTAGACTTTATTTTTGGTTGCAACTCCTGAACCAATACAGAAAGAAGTGTGGATGGGTTACTGTTTGCATTTATTAATTCGTTTACCAGATGATTTATGCTGCTTCCAAACTTCTTTTCTAAATTGGTTTTCTAATAGTTCCAATCATATTTTAATTATTTTTGATAATGTCTTTTTTATCTCCTCTCTTCTATTCCTGCCTCTTACCTTTGGATACTTTATTTTCCCATTTCTTCACAATCTTCTTTTAATTTTCTGTAAATTTATTCTTAGATTTGTTTCTTAAATTTCTCTCTTTCTTTTATTTTTCTGTCTCTTTCCTCTTGGTTTTCTTTTAACTGTTTTTTATCTTTCCTTCTAAGTTTTTTTTAATTTTATTTCCCTTTCTTCTTGACCTTGTTTTAAAAAGTTCATTATGTGAACTAACACTTTGATTATCTACTCTAGTGGTCGTCATTTTAAAACAGCTGAAGTTTTATTTCAAGTATATTTAAAGTTTTAATACATTCCTACAAAACAATTCTACTCCTGACACCAGTGTTGCAACGTTTTTCTGTTGTTGCATTTTGAGACCCTCTTCGCTCCCTCACTTAATAAAAAGAAACATTTTACGTTTTAGTTAAGTGTTACTCTTATATATATTGTTTTAATGTGTTTTAATATTGTAACTTTTTTGTTATCCAGAAGAGTCTTTGGGTCGCAACGGTTGTTTTGCTATTTAAAGGTTTAATAATGTAGGCCAAGAAAGTTCTAAAGCTTTGACATTTTTTATGGAGCAAAAAGTTTTTTAAGTTGGTGTAGCAAGCGGAGAATTAGCGAATGATTAATGTGTGATAGTAGTGTTAGTTTAATCCTGCGAAGTATTTAGTTTTAATGAAGTATTGGGATTAGTATTATTATTGTGTGTTTACAGGTGCACGGCCATTTAACCGCGAGATTGTAAAAACAACTATCTTTTATGACAGTCGTGTCATATCCTTTTGAGTGTCAGTTTTAAAGTTTACTTAGGCTTACAATTTGTAGATTACAACAGTGCACAAGTGAAGGCAGTTTGCAAAAGACGTCAAGGAAGAAATAAACTAGTTTATTATAATTACGTAGGCTGAACTGGACTTTATTTTCACCTAATAATTTAAAATTACCCGCGCAACAAAAAAACGTTGCAACACTGGTGTCAGGAATAGAATTGGTTTTGCAGGAATGTACTAAAACTTTATATATACTTTGATATAAAACTTCAGCTCTTTTAAAATGACGACCACTAGATCGAGTAGATAATCAAAGTGTTAGTTCACATAATGAACTTTTTAAAACAAGGTCAAGAAGAAAGGGAAATAAAAAGGGAAAACGCCTAAGAACAGAATACACTGGTAAATTTATAATTTCAATTACTGAAAGTAACGTTTATGCCGAAGATCCTACTATTCTGTGTGAAATATTGCTTTGCTTTGAATATTTATACATTTCTTTCTACATAGTTTACTATTTTAAATAATACTTATTACACATAATATATCCACTTTCAATCAAACAGCCACAGTTATCTGGAATCTATAATATAGATAACAATCAAAATCTGAGAAATAAAACCGAAACCAAAAACTTTTGGTTGTTGTTTTTAGGCGTTTTCCTTTATTTTCTTTCAGCATTACAAAAATGTCGTTATTATAAAATTGTTATAATTTAAGCCTATTGAAGAACTTATCGACAAAGGAAACATTTAAAAGCCCAATCAATACTCAGTTTGATCATTCTTTAGCACAACATCAGGTAAGTGTTGACTGTTCATTCTCCGTCTTTACACTAAATATTGTTAATACCATAGTAATATAACTATTTTCGTTTGTTGCGAGTGTGAATTTAAACAATTTACTTTCTAAACACAGCCCTACTCAAAATATAATTTTCAAAAATTCAAAAAGTAAACTTTTATTTCATAGTATTGCACAACAAAACCGACAGGGCGAAATATCAACAGGAATAAAAAAGGGTTAAGATCTACCTTGAATTTCACCGTTCTACTCTCTTTTTTATTATCTTGTCTGAGATTGCACTACTGATTTTGTGACACCTTCGAACACTATTTGTTAAGGGAACAATGCAATTTATTAATAAGATAAAATCGATTCTGAGTTACTATACCAATACATTTTTATCTCTCATATTTATAATTATTTTGTGAGCCTGAAAAATATTTATTGGTCCATAGTGTTTTTGTTTTGTGGCATTAATTTTCTGTATCTGTTAACAATAGAATTGTTTATTTTTTAAAAAATTGAAAAACCAAAATCTATATAATACAGTTCGACATGTCAACAATATTACACTAGTCAGAATGTGTATATATTTTAAAGTATGAATAATTTGCTTCGATAAAAATACTGTCCTCTCCGATAAGTTATCAAAATACTTGTAAATAAAAACATAAATGTGCTGCGTGCGATCACTATTTTGTTGCATATGACCAATGTAAGTTCATCATACGAAACTTATAAATTTATACACAACAATGAAAATCTCTTTATGTATATTATTAATAGTAGTAGTACTATTGTTAACAGTATAGATCGTCTTTATGGCACTACTTTAAAAATACAGCAGAAATCAACGTACATCGTATTAATAACAAAGATCCTATAGTTAAATAAAAAGTCACAAAAACTTCTCGTAAACAAATATATATTTTTATATTATTTGCAAAAATATTTAATATTTCAAAGTTATTTAATCTTATTTTTAAACTCTTAATACTTTATACGTCAGCGTCTAGACACCCTAGTTTGTCTATTTCACTATTTTTGTTTTTAGTTATTTTAGTCCTACAGAATAGGCTAAACAGACTTTAATAACGTTCTTTCTCTTTCTAATCACATTTTGTATTTCAGTCATTTTTACCTGTTCAGATACTGCTCTAAACAAGCAGGATCCATCCCTTGCAATATGTTTTCGAAATAGTCCTTGAGAATCTAGAAATTCGTCCATCCTTGATCTCCACCGTCTTCGACGCAAATAATCTAACCCACCAATATCTCGATAAACGTTAGGCCGTTGATTGTACAGGCACTCATCTCCAAGCAATTGTGTCATACCCCATCCATACGAATTAACTCGATTCTCATTGGTGCTTTGACATTGAATATTGATATAAAACTCTTCACTGAACATCTTTACTTTGCATGTAACCTTCCCTGAAACAAAAAAGGTATGGTTAAACATGCTAATTTGCACCACTGGTAATTGAAAATCCTCGATAATTTGGCTTAACTAAATGTTCGAGAAACTTATGATTAACACATCGAGTTTATTTTGTTTATTGTGTATGGTTACTTACGAAATGAACATAAACTGTAAAAGCAAGTTTATTTATTTTCAAAACTTAAAACCAGGATTGATTAGTTAATGAAAAACTAGCAATATTTTAATATTGTAACAAATAGTTTTATGCATGCTGTTGACTTACTGCGTTCTTATTTAAATATACCATAAATTAACTTGCAAAACCGCAATGACAGAAGTTTTAGTTTATTATTTACCCAAAAATCGTTTGAAGTATCGAAGGTCTGATGTTCAAAACGTAACTGTTGTGACAGTTTATCTCAAAAACTAAACAGTAGAATGTTTATTTTTAACGTTGTTGCATGATACCGCACCTAAAAAATTTGCATGCTGAATTTTCGTTAGTTAATTAGTTTACATGAAATATACATATGTATATATATATATATATATGTGTAATTTATCGATATGAAAGACTTTTTAGAAATTAATGTACGATTTGTAACTCTTGCTTTGGTTTACCTTACGTTGTTCAGAACGTAAAAAAGATAATAATAGGCCCGGAATCGTAACATTACGTAATGCCTTTTGTAGAAACTAGTTGAAATCGACTTTGAACAACTACTGTTCAACATAATTATTAATAGTTCAAATACTTAAATGAGAATTTAACTAGACAGAAGTTATAGGTACCGTTGAACTGGGAATGTTATGACGTAATAACTTTCAACCTCTACCTGACTTGTGTGTACCAAGTTAACAGTAAACGCTGCCTGTCGAGCTTTGCGAAACAAAAAAAGAAAGAAAGAAATGGAAGTATCACTTTTGCAGATTGGCATATTATAGTTTTTATGCAAAATTTATTTCTTTCGCTAGGGCTATCACTAGTAAGTGCTTAAATCAAACAACTCATACAATGTTCATAAACGGTCGCCTTAATATACAACAATTTAATAGCTTTACAGTTAGCTAAATATTCCAATAATTTATTCATTTCATTTCAGTCGAAAGCAATTTTTAAATCACCAATTTATCGTGTTTGAATTTCAGGGATTTATAAATCACTTTATTATGTCTTGGTGCTAAGCCTTTTAAGTTAATTGTACTGGTTAATACGTCCTCAGCACGTTTTGATAACTTATGCATTTCGTTGGTCTGTCAAAATATTGTTAATAAACTGAAGTAGAAATATTATGTTCGAATCGGCTATACAACAAAATAAGGTAAAATATTCGAAGATGTTTCCCAACATGTATTCAACATTTTAAATTACGAAGGGGTAAGTTATATTGAAACACGTACTACTATGAATCAGGTAAAATAAAATTTGTGAAACCTACATTCCTTAAGAGAAACAATGTGTATGAACGATTCCTTTTATAAAATTTAAAACTTGTATAGGGCAAAACTATTTCTGTCGGTATTTCTTTATTACCGGTCTTTTAACAATGTAATGCTTTTCCGGTATAACCTATTCAAACATATGGACTAAACTTACTTGGCACGTGCTTAATTGAAGTGTCGTGCGTGGCTCTAGAATTTGAATTTCTTAAACAGTGTTTTCATTATATTTGAATGTAATTTTTTCTTAATCTGCACAATAGTTTACAAATATGTAGTTCATTATAATAAAATACACGTATATTCCGATTTGGAAATTTGCATGACAATGTTTCAAACAACGAAGGGATTTAGTGAATAGAAGGGGCAGAATATATATACATTATTGCACATTAATGAAACAAGTATATACCTAAGCGAACTTTTTGATTTTGTCTGGCATGGCCAGATGGTAAAGGCACTCCACTCGAAATCCGTGGGTCGCGGGTTCGAATCCATGTCACACCAAACATGCTCACTCTTTCAGCCGTGGGGGCGTTATAATGTGACGATCAGTTTCACTAATCATTAGTAAAAGAGTAGTCCAAGAGTTGGCGGTGGCTGGTAATGACTAGCTGTTTTACACTGCAAAATTAGGGACAGCTAGCGCAGATAACCCTCAAGTAGCTTTGCGCGAAAATTCAAAACAAACAAACAATATTTTAGATTTATAAATAATTAGTGACATTTATAATCTGACTAATAACTTTATAACTTTTCTGTATAAAGAAATGAAGAAAACACGAAATAGTTAATATATAAATTGAAGCTACATTTGGCGAACGTAAAAAATTTTAACCAACACAAAGGTAGCAGAGAAGTATATGTAAGCTACTAATAGTATATATAATTTCTTTGTATCGAACCACAAATGGATTCAACGAAAAACTTGGATAAGTGGGTTCCGCATAAGCTGACTGAAGATAAACAAAATCGGCGTTATGAGACCTGTCAAGGTGACGCTCCAAAAATTGAATGAATTTGGAATCGAGATTCTATCTCATCCACCTTATTCCCCAGATCTTTCTCCTACATATTTTCATTATTTAAATCACTTTGACAACATTTTGAACAATAAACACTTTCAAAACCCAGGAAGCTACAGAAGAAGCTTTCACTGACCACAGAAACTCTGATTTCTACAGCAGAGGCATAAACAACATCGTTATACGTTGACAAAAGTGTGTTGAAGTAAATGGAGCTTACTTTAATCAAAGCATGTTTTACAACACTGGTTCAAATTTTTCCAAACTTCGCAGCTCAAAGATGACATTTATTTCTGGATAACCTAATAAATTAGGGACGGCTAGTGCAAATAGTTCTCACGTACCTTTGAACGAAAATTCGAAACAAATAAACCCACGTGTATTTTTATGCGAATTTCGAAACAAACAAACTTTATACTTAATATTCTGGTTTCTAATTATACAATGATTTAAAACAGTAATCTTAACCTGTTGATCGTGAGGGTGTTAAAAGATTCAACGAATAGCTATGAGAATTTTTGTTGTTTTGAAAATACTAATATATTCGAAATTTTTTTT
Organism: Tachypleus tridentatus; assembly: GCF_004210375.1. Classification (NCBI taxonomy): domain Eukaryota; kingdom Metazoa; phylum Arthropoda; class Merostomata; order Xiphosura; family Limulidae; genus Tachypleus; species Tachypleus tridentatus. The sequence goes on along the minus strand of NC_134830.1, from coordinate 30,498,113 downwards.
AATTCTATAGTTTTACTACATGCAGAGGTGTCGGAACAGGGAATTTTGGTACAATTATATAGCAACGATAAATTATATTATTTTAATATTAATTTTCAGGGGGACATGCCCCCATAACCCTCCAGATCGAGCTGCTTTTGACAGCTCTTTATACTTGCAATCCCTCGTTGCGAAATTGGCACATATAGCTAAGCCTCCACAGATAAATCATTGTGTATTGTGCGCGAAAATATGAAACAAACTGGAAAGCTTGTAATTTTTACTCTTTTCAGTTTGTTTCATATTTTCCTACACAACGGTTATCTGTTGATTGAAAAATTGAGGCTCATTAACAACGGGTAAAGGGTCTCCAATGTTTAATTGGCTGGTTATTATCACCGACATGTTTCGGGAATACATGCTGATACTTTCTGTTGTTGTTTGGCAAGAACAATGCACGATTATCAAAGACTGGGCCCCTAACCCTACCATGCATATATATATATATATATATATATATATTTTTTTAATTAAAACTTTATCAATGATATAATTTATATCAAAATTTAAGTATGTAGAATTAATATAATGGAAATGATTAAATAAAAGCAGCAAAAAATAATATATATAGAAAAAGATGGGGGAATCCTCAATAATCGTGAGAACCTGATTAATGTAAATTAATCTATGAGATTCCCCCTTTTTATGAGCTATATTTTTGTGTGTCAGCAATATCAAGCTTGAGGTGCGAGTACACCCGATTCGATTTCAATAATCAACAGCATCTTTACTTGCTTACCCTCAAACTGAAATTCTTTTAGGCAGGTTTAGAGCAAATAAATCTATGAGATTTTGAGCGTGGTCGAATAGGCTAATCGAAAGGGTTTGATTCAAAACCGTTATTAGATCTTAAATTGGTTAAGGTATTATGGAGTTGTGAGCTAAAAGTTTGTGCTGAAAAAAAAGAGAAAAAATACCAAATTTATTCTAATAGTCGCTATACCGAGGCTAAAAAAATTATCACACTAAGCCAACGCATTAGTGGAAGGGGTGTAATTAAAATTGTTGCCAAAATTATTTTTCTTAAAATTATTAAACTGCGAAATTATAAATGTTATATTCTGTTTTAAATATTTATTGTCAAACTCGATTAAATTATAAGACATAATTAAAGGCCTTTCTAGTGAAAGTGTGAAATGAAGACACTCATTTAAGAATGTGAATTAAAATCACGATTAGATTTTTTGTAATCCCTAAAGGCATGGCACTGGGCCCAGTGGAACCAGTGAAAATCTGGTTATAACAACAATTTGCAGTTTAATGTAGATAAGGTGAAGACAGTTGGTCCAAAATATCTATCGCCAAATACTGGTCTTCTTGATTAGTGGGGATTGACTTTCACCCTTTAGTGTATCCATAGGCCCGAAGTACATAGCACGTTTTCATGGCAACGAGACGTGAATCGCGAAATTTCGTATTCACAGACAAGGCACACAAGTCACTAGGCCACGCATAACTCTTTTTTTTTAACTGTTCTACATGTTCTGAGGCTGTTTGTTTTAAATTATTACATAATTTAAGCTAAACTGTTTGCATAAAACTGTATTATCGTACCAGTTTTTTTTCTTCAATTGTGGTTATTCTATGTTGATTTTTAGTTACCTCACAGATAGGAGTCTTGAGTGCTCACTTATACAAAACGAGATAAAGTGAAATATTTTGAGAGTCTTCATGCAAATAGCAAATCCTTTAACAGCTTTCCTTATTCAAATTTCAAACAGTTAAATCTTTTTTTAATATTTCACAAGATCTGTACAAAAATATTTTCAGCACCTTACCTCTTTCTATCTTCCCATTTTTTAGGGTTTAGGTTAGAGTTAATATCATTTCGACAGCTTGTCTTTCTTCCATACAAAGCCTTTAGTTTTGATTGAAATTTCCATCTAATCTCGAAAAAACACTTTAGGATGCAAGATTATGAATATACATTTTTCGTTGATTTAACGAGTTTTGATGATTCACCTCTGACGAAAAAGATGTATTATCACGCTGAAAAATAGTCCTGGTAAACTTTGTAAATGTTATATTTTCCAGTCTTTCCAATAAAATTGTTGAGCTACAGTTATTCTTTATCTACTAAAACATATTCTGTCACGAAAGCTGGATATAACTAAACATTTCAAGCTGTTTACAAACAAAAATTAAATAAATATTATATTATTTACGAAATTACTTTCCACATTTAACTGAAACAATTCATTGCCAATACTAAATTAATAAACAAAGGTTTATAAGCACAATGAAGTGGCTTTATTTTGGAGATCATGCTACACGCTTATAAATTGTTGCATGTCAATTTATTATTGTATTAGAATAATGAGTTTTTACACACAAGTAAAAATTTTTTGACACAAAAACGCACGGATCCAGGATAAAACTTACTGGATAATTTCTCACCTCCATGATTACCGACCTTAGCTTTAAAACAAACCACATTCCCATTCATAAATACAGATTTCAGTAAACTTTGGTATTTTTTCGAAAATTTGGCGTTACTTTGATAAATTATAAGATGCATCCTTTGTGAACAATTGTAATTGTAAGACTTAAATGCGATAGTCAAATGAAGTCAACCATCAAAATTTTTCTACTGTTTATAAATACTCAAGAAGTTTGTTTTTGAATTTCGTACAAAGCTACTCGAGGGCTATCTGTGCTAGCTGTCCCTAATTTAGCAGTGTAAGACTAGAGGGAAGGCAACTAGTCATCACCACCCACCGCCAACTCTTGGGCTACTCTTTTACCAACGAATAGTGGGATTGACCGTCATATTATAACGCCACCACGGCTGAAAGGGCGAGCATGTTTTGCGCGACCGGGATGCGAACCCGCGACCCTCAGATTACGAGTCGCACGCCTTAACACGCTTGGGCATGCCGGGCCTACTCAAGAAGTGTTTGAACATTCTTTCAATTGTGGGCAATTGCTTTAAGTTCTTTTTTACATGAATTGAATCTTCGTAGTTTTTGTTTTGTGTTCAAACGAATGTTTTTGTATAAATATGTCTTTCTGTATTTTATAATTATTTTTTTTAGAAAAGGTTACGTCTCTTATATTCGATTGTAAAATGGGTTTGACAATTTTTTAATTAAAATAGAACCATTTCCACCTAATGAGACTCCAGTTTTATGCATTAAAATGCCGAATTATTTGCAACTATGTATAATTTCTCATCTTGAAAAGGCCCGGCATGGCCAGGTGGTTGAGGCGCCTGATTCGTAATCTTAGGGTCGTGGATTCGAATTCCCGTCGCACCAAACAGACTGGCCCTTTCAGTCGTAGGGGCATTACAATGTTACGGTCAATCCTACAATTCGTTGGTAAAAGAGTAGCCCAAGAGTTGGCGGTGGCTGGTTATGACTAGCTACCTACCTTCCCTCTAGACTTACACTGCTAAATTAGGAACGGCTAGAGCAGATAGCCCTCGTGTAGCTTTGCGCGAAATTAAAAAGAACAAACAATCATCCTTAAAAATACAAGCTATAATTACCTATCTATTTATATTTTCACTTGGGAACAAACAAACTTTCAAGATGTAATAAAAAATAAATAAATGGAAGATTATGTAAGAATATTTGGGTGAGACATTCTCCATATCCCAGTACGCACACCTATTATGTAAACAAGTGTTTGGCGTAATTCAGTCTTTCTCCTAATTACTCTCGTTAATTAAACGATATATTTAAAGTAATATTACTGATACTTTTTGGTTAACATAGTAACTTAGTTTACTTTTTAATTTACTAACTTAATTTAGTAATTTTGTTTACTTGTTTCGAGTTAAAAATACTGTTACTTACAGTAGAGTCTCTCTGTGGGAGAGAGGTACTTTTAGGAACTTACAACGCTAAAAATCTGGGCTCTCTTTCCTGCGGTGAATAGATACAGTAGATAGTCCCATGTTGCTTTGCAATAAGAGTAACAAACTTTCAATATGTTTAAGTCCAGTCTTTCTGTTTCAACAGTTACACTGGCATATTTTATTGTTAGCATCGTAGTAACATCATAGTAACTTTAAAGTAGTTACCTTTGACTTTGAAATTTGAGTCATGCGATTAAAGATATTTAAAATATGGATTATAATTGCTTCCGAGTGGTTTTGTTACGTATCACTATCTCAAATAACCGGAATTTTAATTTTAATTTGAGCTCAGTTGTTAATTAAATGTTAATACGTATTATATTTCTGTTACTTACCAACAAGATTAATACACGCAATTTCCTTTCTTTAGCACAAATATATTTTAATACACAAACATAAAAACAATACTGTTATATGACGGTTATTACTAATAATTATTACAAATGATGGTTTATATACAAGAATTTACAAACTTACAAACAATACTAAGTTGTATATCCGAACTAGAGCTGAATATTTTATCGATGGTGCACAACGATAAAATTAATTCCATGTTGATACTCTTGCATCTCGCTTAAGCAAGCTAGGCTAGATTAGTCTCTCACTGTTTAAAAGTTCACTTCTTATCAATAAATATATTTAATGCTCTCACAGAAATACTAACGTCCTAAGTAATTCGCTGAAGTTGAACGGTTTTAAATGCTCAAAATCTATAAAGTTCTTTGTCAAATTCGGTAGTTTTCCGATTAATAGATGTAAATCACAATTATAGCTTTCTAGGCCTATCGCATACTGACTGTATCTGGTCAATAATATTTTCTTCCTCTGTCTCTCGATTAGCTGCTCTTTGTAAGAATCACGTTAGGTTGTAGAAATTTCGACAATATTCTGACGCACTTTCGTCAAAAAAGTATGGTTGAATTTTTATATTGAAAGACGTTCTGCAAATTTGAGGACAGGCGGGACTTGCGCAATACACAGTTAAGTATATACGTCATTGGGAATAGAACAAACTATACAGAAATAACGTAGGCACTAAAATAAATGTTCAACGGTAAATAGGTTACAATATGCTATTTGGAGTGAAGGTATTAACATCCAGCAATGTCTGAATGCTGCAAACTACCAATGTTATGCAAGAGAATAAAGGTCTCGAGAGAATGCTGTACAAAAAAACCGAGTTTATCTTTGGGGATCAGACACGTTTTGTTGATTTAGTTCTTAATGATTTTTTTCGTGACCAATTGACAAGAGATTCATTTTGTGGAACAGAAAACTGACGAGCTTTTCCCTTATCCAGTAGAAACAATGGTCCACATGTCTACCCAGGTACGCACACTGTTTGTGTGTGTTATTTTTAATAAAAATTGTTTTCACTGCCTTACACTGGTATATTAGGTATGACTAGCGCAGATAGTCCTCGTGTAGCTTTGCGCGAAATTCAAACCAAACCACTGTCTATCAGACGTATTCAATATTTCCCACGATTTGTTTATTTGTTTTAAAATTTTGCACAAAGCTACATGAGGGCTACCTGTGTTAATCAGCCCTAATTTAGCAGTGTAAGACTTGAGGGAAGGCAGCTAGTCATCATCAACCAACACCAACTCTTGAGCTACTCTTTTACCAATGAATGGCGGAATTGTCCGTCACAGTGTAAGGCTCCAACGGCTGAAAGGGCGAACATGGTTAGTGTGACAGGAACGCGAACTAGCAACCCTCAGATTACGAGTCGAACACCATAATCACCTGGCCATCCTGGGCCACAGAATATAGGAAGATCTGTGCTTTGAAAATAAAAGTCAAGGGAAGACTACACAATTTTATAACAAAGACAACAATTTCGCAAATCGTTTGTCAAATTAGTGTGTTATGTATTACAATTTCAAATAGCCTAAATCTCGGTTAAATTTATATTTAGAAGTTAAATAAATGTCGATATGTATCCAATTTATGATATTTTCCAACAAGATTGATACACACAAAAGATTTTAGCACAAATATCATTAAATATACAAACAATAACACAATTTACAATAACATTTACCACAAATAATGATCTAACTACAAAAGTTTTACAAGCTGAGGAATAATAACGAGTCTTATATTTAATCTTAAACTTTCTTGATAATATCTTATATAGAGTTCGCTATAAATATATATACAGTTCACTTAAGCAGAAGCTAGCTAGTTCTGTGTTTTTTACTTTACCGGTCATACTTCGAATTTTTACACTGATGAAGTTATGTGGTGTTTTCATAAAAATATCAGTGTCTGATGTGATTCTGCTGAAGTTAAATAGTTTGTAATGTTCTGAATTTATACGTCTTCCTGGTCAACTGTCTGAAGTTGCCGAGTAATAAGTGTTAATCACAGGTGTAGCTCCAGAGCAAATCAGTAACACATATTGTCTTTTGGTGCGTCCTGTTGGTTACATTTATAGGTGTGAGGAGAATGTTTAGAAATTTCAGCGTGCACAACAATACTGACGATAGACTAGTATTTACGTAAACACATATATTGTTGATTATTGCACTAGATAATCTTCTAAAGCTTTAGTGAATAGGTGGGAATCTTGCAATACACGTTTAACAGTATAAGTTATGTACATTTCTAAACATACATTTAATTTAAAGAAACGTTGATATTAAAATATATATGTAATGGTAAACCCATCACAACACGGGTCATACATATGTGGACAGCGTTATCACATTTCAGTATTTACATTGAAATATCTAATGTCAATATTTAAGTTTGTTTATTTATAGTTAAGCACAATGCCACGTTATACCCACTTCGGGTTTTGAAACGCAGTTCATAGAGTTGTAAATCTGAAAACATACTACTGTGCCACCTAGGGGCTCAAAATTTGAGTTGTTGTTTGTAATTAAGCACGAAGCTACGCAAAGACCTATCTGTGCTCTACCCACCACGATTATCGAAACCCGGTTTCTCGCAGTTTCAGTCCACAGACAGACATGCTGCTGTGCTTTGGGGGGGGGGAACAAAATTTAAAAAAAAGTACATTGTCGTGTGTTTCAATATAACAAAATGTACATTGTTTTATCACACTTTTCAAAATAGGGAAACCGAAAAATTATCTAAGACAACAAAGAAAAAGTAACACGAATATTGAAATAAAAATATCATTTAGTATGAAAAGGATTTCAGCATATTTCACTACATACTCGTATATGTCAAATGTCTATGATCAGCTAAATTCTTAGGTGAAAGAACTATTTTGTGGTTACTTACTTTTTTGCTGGGTTTATTTGGTATCATTTCACTAAGAAATGTTGATTTATAAAGAAATTTTTATAGATCGTCGATGTGTATATATTGCTCTGTCTGGACATTGTTCTGTTTCCCATTAACAGCGAGCGCTTCTGCCTTAAATTGGAAAATTGACTCTCAGTTTTATGTCGGTGGGTTTGTACCCCATCTCATCAAACATGCTTGCCCTCCTTTCAGCTGTGAAGGCGTTATAAGATGATGATCAATCCCACCATCCTTTGGTAAAAGAGTAGTCCAAGAGTTGGCGGCAGGTGGTGATAAGTAGCTGTTTTTCCTCTAGTCTTTTACTGCTAAATTAGGGTCGGCTAACGCTGATAGCCCTCATGTAGCTTTGCTCTAAATCCAAAATAAAATGTTTAAAATGCTCGTACGCATACAAAAACTCAACTTTCACTTTTGAAATAACAGGAGGACCGCCATTATTATCTTCTCTGTGGCACAGAGGGTATGTCTGTGGATTTACAACGTGAGAAACCGAATTTCAGTACCAGTGGTGGCCAAAACAGAAATAAATCTATTGTGTAGCTTTGTGCTAAATTACAAACAAGCAATCAAACTGGTATGAATAATGTTGATGTTAAAATTTATTTCGCAAATAAGATATTTTACACTAAGCTATTAGGAAATAATCACATTATCACACTAATTATTGTTATTAATCAATTAAACATATATAAAATACTTAACAATTATTTATCACAGTGTGTCGTATAAGTAGCACAGAGAAACCAAGAGTGCAACATAATTAACCTTTTTGAAGTCCATGAAATAAGTTAAAACAATAGATTAACATAAATTTTACCCGTCTTCACTGACTAGTATTTTTTCTTGTTATTGTTAATGTTGAAAGTTTGTTTATTCCATAAAACCATCACTCAATCCTTCGCTAATAAATTTAATAAGTCAGTCATTATGTCGCCCGTCAGTTGTTTTGTTTAAATTGTAATACAGTGACTCCAATTTAAACTGGGATTTGGGAAGTGCTAATCTCAGAATAAGACGTAAAATGTCGAAACGTCGCTTTGCAAGAAGGTCGTGCATTTTTTGTCAATGTGCTCCTACAAGTCACGAATTCACTTCATTCGCATGTGTATTGATCTTAAGTCTTAGTTACTATATAAATAATTTCAGTGTCGACGTTACTCCAGAATCCGCCTCTGTAATTTCTTATGCATTGTAACAACATTCACACTATTTCTAGCATTGCTTGTAAATTTAGAACTGCGTCAGTATATTTCCATTATTCTGTTCAATTCCTAATAACAGTTTATTTTAAATTATTTATAAAATTTAAAGACCATGATGTTTTAACCATACGATCATGCGAAAACTATTAAATTCCAGGTTGGAGAATTTATTAGAATTATATTATCCATTCTCTTTTCAGAGAACACTAACTGAGAAACACTAGGACATCAACAAGGTAACACAAAAGACAGATTTAACGTTGTACTCTCCAGCTCTTACTTCTCCATTAAAACAGTAAAACTTGCATATTAATTTTCTTTCGATTCCAACATCTAACAGTTTAGATATCAGATTTGAAGGTCCTGCTTCGAGAGTTCAAGAGAAACTACTCAACTATCTCATCCTACTAGTATATGTTCTTTACCTTACGATCATTAAGTCATAAAATACATCGTCAATATAGAAGGCTCGGCATGGTCAGGTGGTTAGGGCTTTTGACTCGTAATCTGAAGGTCGCGGATTCAAATTCCCTAATATCAAACATTTATGCCTTTTAAGCTGTAAGGACGTTCTAATGTGACGGTCAATCTCACTACTTGTTGGTAAAAGAGTAGCCTAAGAGTTGGTGGTAGGTGGTGATGACTAACTCTAGTCTTACACTATTAAATTAGGGATAGCTAGCGCAGTTGTCCCTAGCGTAGCTTTATGAGAAATTCAAGAAAGAAACAAACAAATCGACACAGCACAACATATTCACTAAGGTGGTGTAATCGTGTTATTAAACTAAATTAATATAAGTAAAGTTAACCAATGATATTTTATTTATTAACGATCTTAATTGGGTACTTAAATATCTTCTTTGATTTCAAGTTGATTTAACTTTTATTTCCTTTTGAAAAGATACTTTCAAATTCTTTTATGAAATGTTCAAATGCATAAAGGGACTAAAACGTTCTTTTTGTCTAATATCCAATTTACACTGATTTTCCACAGCGCTTTCTGTTTTATATAAATATACAGTTAAAGATAAAATCTAAATTTTTACTAACATCTTTTTTTCAAGCTTAGCTTTAAGTAATACAGGAATATGTAGGTTAACAATACACAAGACCATGTGGTCATTCACACTTAGGGCTTATTCGTAAACTTTTGACAACCCTAAGGGTCAATTAAAAACATATGAGTTGCATTCATCCAATTAAATTTTTACGTGTTTCACCTTTACTTTCTCTCCATATCAGGTTATGTAGTCATTCCAATATTAATTTAGTGTAGTAAATATTTGATAGAGGGCGCGTGACGTAAAGATAAACCAAGTTCATAAAGGTTGTCGAAGAATAAATAACTAGAAAGAAATCTTACGATGGCATCAAGATTCTAGTAACTGCAGAGTAATAGATACACATGGATACATTACATCAGTGTATAGTTTGAAGACAGAACCGAGAAATATGCAAAGTGTCTGACATTTTAGTACAATGTTCCAGCATAAATCAAAAGAAGGTTATTTTATTCATGAATTCGAAAATTATCGTCAGCAATTTCACAAATGGTTCTGAGAGGCCTATTTTATAACCTGCCCTCTTTCTGGGCTTTTTAACCCAGGAAATCAATGTTTTATTCTTTCAACTTTTATTCATTCAGGTCCACGCTAGTACAGCGGTGTGTCTCCGGATTTACAACGCTAAAATCAGGGGTTCGATTCCTCTCGGTGGGCTGAGCAGATAACCTTTGTGGCTTTGCTGAAAGAAAAACACACAAACACACTTTATTCATTCGATTTCTTTTCGAAAAATATGAACATATTTCTTTTATTTTGTATTATGTCGACTAATATATTTCTGCAAAAAAATTATATTTTTTACGATATTTTGGGCCTAGCCCTTTTAAACTATTAAAAAACAGCTGAAGAATATCTATTTCATTCATTAGATTATTTGTTTTGTTTTATTCAACATGTACAGGAACTAAACATTTTCTGCAAATATTAACTTTGTGCTACGAAATCATTTTAGTATTTCAATGACTAGCCCGGCATGGCCAGGTGAGTTAAGGCGTTCGAGTCGTAATCTGACGGTCGCGGGTTCGAATCCCCGTCATACCTAAGATGTTCGCCCTTTTAGCCGTGGGGGCGTTATAATGTAGCTGTCAATCCCATTATTCGTTGGTAAAAAAGTAGCTCAAGTGTTGGCGGTGGGTGGTGATGATTATCTACCATCCATCTAGTCTTACACCGCTAAATGAGGGACGGCTAGCGCAGATAACTCTAGGGTAGCTTTGTGCAAATAAAAAAACATCTTAACTGAAAAAAATTGCTGAAACATAAGTATGCGCGATTTCTGTATTATAAAAAACTACTTTTAAATTTGTCAAAAAATTATGCTGTGTATATCAGCATATGTGTTTCTTATATATCCGAAATTGTGTGCAATAATCTAATTGTATTATTTTCAGAAATTAAATCCAGGTAGGATATCAGGTTCAGTTTTTCTTGTTGTTGACAAAATTGCAATTTAATCCAATTGATTTAAAGATAAACTATGTTTCATTATTATACTCATGCAGAAATTGCAGTGGGTATTTTGCATTCAATATTAATACAAATGAAATCGAGTTATATAAAAACCCATAAGTAATTCTGTTCTCTCGTCTTTCGTTTGAGGGAAGTCCAGTTTGGTGTAAACTTTTATTAATTTACAGTTCGAAATTAAACAGTTTTCGTTATATTAAGTTTATTTGTTATACCTGCTATTGTGTGGCTATAGAACGTGAATGACTGATTAGTGGCCAATGACACATTTTCTTCTGTTCACCTATTAAGTGTGTAGATTTTTCTCATAGTGAATACAAAGCACGTTCACACCAACACTATGTATAGCATCATAATGTACTTAACGTAAATAATACAATAGACTGAGTTAAACAAGGGTAATTATAATAACGTTGAATGTCTGCTTGTAGTATCTCTTATCTCAGTACATTGGCTTTTGTGGGTGTTTTCCACCAGTCACCAGAACAGAAACAAGTTACGGTACACTTAAAAAGGCTCTTTGTGCATGCGCGTCGCTTTTACCTGCGTCTTGTTGCTTTTTACGCGTGCAGCATCACGCGTGGACATGAACAGATAATATTACGCTCGTAGGGTAGGACACGGATGTCTTAGTGTTGCTCGTATTCTTCCAGCGGCATCTGTTTGAAGAAGTCCGAATGAAAACTATAATAGGCAATCAACAAGTTTTGTTGCGTTCTATTCCACACACACACACAAGGAATAACGTAACGCAATTCCATATTATTACTGACTACGACACAACATCGCAGTTTGCTAGAATTTTGAAGAAAACCGCTTGGGAGGTATTTTGTGTTGGTACAGACTCTGACTTACTGAAGAACATTGGAAAGGATTACCACATATTGAATGCCTAAAGTGTTTAAAATGTAGAGGTTTTTGTGTGCAAGCTATACAGCTCCAAAAGTGACACAACTTATATCCATGTGCTTCATACTGAATTATTCAGATATTCCAAGTAAAGCCTTGAAAATTTATATCTAACAAAAGGTGATCTTATATTCCATATCATAATGGCACATTATCAAGCCTGTAACTGGCAAAATGCCCTCATAGTACCAGCAAGTCACCCAGACTCTTTTTCTGACAGGTTGGCAAAATGTTAATGTCGTGAGATAACCTATAATCCTAGAAAACTCTGTTGTACCAACCGGTTAGATGCAGTTGATCATATGTGATCGCACTGGTGCACGTCTCCAATATAGAACGAAGCAATGCATGTGCACAAAGAACCTTCTGAAGTTTGACAAAGACAAACGAACTGATATCCCAGTTGAATTTGTTTACTGAAAATAATGCAACTAGATTATTGCACACAAGTTCAGAAATAAAAGAAACTCGTTCAGGTCTATTCTGAAATGTGGAGTGTAGTTCTTTGACACATTTTAAGTATTTTTTTATAATATAGGAATCACGGGTTTCAACGATTTTATTCAGTTGTTAATATACAAAATGATTTCATGGCGCAAAGTTAATATTTACAGGCAATGTAGAGTTCCTATCCTATATATGTTGGATGAAACAAAATAAATAATATAATGAATTGGTTTGAATTTCGCGCAAAACTACTCGAGGGCTATCTGTGCTAGCCGTCCCTAAATTAGTATTGTAAGACTAGAGGGAAGGCAGCTAGTCATCACCACCTACCGCCAACTCTTGGGCTACTCTTTTACCAACGAATAGTGGGATTGACCGTCACAGTATAATGCCCCACGGCTGAAAGGGTGAGCATGTTTGGTGTGACGGGGATTCGAATCTGCGACCCTAAGATTATGAGTCGAGTACCTCATCCATCTGGCCTTGCCGGAGCTATTATATAATGAATAAAATAAATATTACTGAGTTGTAATTTTATGGTTTTTAAAGAGCTAGGTCCAAACTATCGACAAAAATCTAGTTTGTATGCTGAAGTATATTACTAATAGAAAATAAAACAAATATGTTCATGTTTTTATGAAGAAGCTGAATGAGTAAAACACTGATTTCTTAGGCCGCCAACTGAAGATGTGTCATAAAATAGGCCACTCAAAACCATTTGCGAGATTGCAAACAATAATTTTCATATTCCTGAATAAAATAGTCCTCTTTTAATATATGTTGGAACATTATACTAAAGATGTCAGACGTTTTCGATCTAACATAACATTATGTTTATGAACATCAAGGGACCTACTGGTCTATCTCAGCTGTCCCATCCTCTCACCCAAACTTTTAAACTCACTCAAATTTACTGTATCCATAATATCCGAAGACAATCCATTCCACAGTCCAACCACCCTATTTGAAAAATAAAATTATATTTGCTTAAGATGGCTTCTTTTTTGCCTAAATCTGTATTTGTGTCATCTGGTTCTATAATTCTCGCTTTCACAACTGACAACCCCTTTATCCAACGCAGACCTGACGAGAGGCGGTTCAGGGGCTACAATCCCGGGCCGGGATCAATTAGGGGGCCCCGGGAATTATGGGTTAAAGAATAACGCATTCTTATTTTCATAATATGCTTAAGGAAAAATCGTAGTACTGCGGGAAATAGCTTTGCCTCAAAATATATCTTTTTATAAAAAAATTGTAAATTCTTAACACATTTGGCTTCCGCCCACCAGAAAAATTCTTCATACGCCCACGAATTTATGAAGACTTCAAAAATGGGCCCGATGACATAATTGTTCCAGGAGCGCAACGTGCTTTTCGACGCCTCTGATCCAACGTAATATTTTAGTAACCCTTCTCTGAACCTTTTCCAACAATTTAATGTTTTTCCTAAGGTAATGATCCCTAGGCTGAACACAATACTCCAAATGTGGCCTAACCAGTAGCCAATGAAATTATAACCTATTTAGACTTGTATTCAGCATTTCTATAGATACAAACTAAACTCCTGTTTGCTCTACCATTAGCAACAGCACATTGCTTGGATGGCTTAAGAGACTGATCAACCATTACACCAAGACCCTTATTTTTCATTACACTCTTTTAAGGTTATTCCTATCCAGATTATACTTATAATACAAATTACGATAACCCACATGCAATATACTAAATTTATCATAATTAAAACTCATCTGCTATTTATTTGCCAAACTCACTAAATGATCTAAATCATTTGTAAAGCAGCGGAATCTTCTGTCCAGCCAGCAACACCGAAGGTCTTGATTTATCATCAAATACAAGTACATTATTGACCATTCCTTTGTCTGAGTCATTCATGTAAATCAACAAAGCACTGGTTCTAAAACGGACCCCCCCCCCCCCTGAAATATACCATTTGCAACATTAATCCAGTTTGACTGAACTCCATTTATAACAATCCTTTGCTTTCTTCCATCAAACCATTATTATATCCAATTAATTAACTTATCCACCATGCCTGTTAAGAGAGATAAGTTTCTTTACAAGCCTTTTATATGGCACTTTGTCAAATTCTTTGTGAAAATCCACGTATACCAAATCTACCCTCCTTTACCATAATCTACATATGAAATAACATTTTCAGAGTATGTCAAAAGATTTGTAAGGCAAGATTTTCCCTTAGTGAAACTCTGTTGACTGTCTGATAAATTTCTAAACTTTGTTAAATGACTTTACAAAATACTCATTACCAGACTTTCCAAAACTTTTCCCACAACTGATCTAAAACTAATAGACCTGTAATTAGTGAAATAACTTATATGAATTACTACACTAAAGATAGAAATAACATTAAATAATTTCCATTATGTCAGTATTTGTCAACTATTCAAGGACTCACATATTCATTTATTGACCACCTTTAACTAGCCAAGGAGATGTATTATTAATCTTTAAACTTCCGAATTTTATTTTGATAAGCTCAGAATTTATTCAACTGTTTTGTTTAGCTTCATTTTATTTAGCAATTGCTCAAGATAGTGAATACTGCTTAAGTCTTCATCAATAAAAACTGAATGTAAAGCACAATTTAATAACCTAGCCATTTCATAATCGTCAAATACAAGCCTTTCTTTGCCATCCTTCAAGAGTCCTATTCTCATCGTAAGAATTGGATTACCCTTAATGTACTTACAAGTTGCTTACTCTTAATTTCTGTTTTCAGCCAAAGTTCTTCAGACATCCTTTTCGATGTCCTAATTTTTTACCAACTTTCTTGATATTTTATAATCTTCTAAATCTTCTGTAATATACCCCTTGAGAGCCTCCTGGTTGTTGTTTTTTTACTTGCAGCTACCATTTTCTTTTTATAAGGAATATATTTGTTTTGAATATTGACAATTGTTTCTTTAATTTTTTTCAACATTTTCTCAGTTTCTCCAAGTAACTCAGCTGTCAAATTCACTACAGATAGATCTTATCACATCCTTTCAAAAGTTGCTTTTTTAAAAAAATTTGGAATCAAAATATCACTATTCCTGACTTCTATATGCAGCAAAACATCAAACGTGATACAGAAATGGTCACTTGTACCTAGGAGTTTCTCAATTTCAACCTTATCAGCCATTTTTATATTAGAAATTAACAATAAATCTAAAATAGCATTATTTTAATAAGTTTCTTGACTAATTGAGCAGAAATCGATCTTGAACAGTTTCAAGAAATCTTTCTCTCTCTTGATTTATGGCCCGACATGGCCAAGTGTGTTAAGGCGTTCGACTCGTAATCCAAGGGTCGCGGGTTCGAATCTCGGTCACACCAAACATGCTCGCCCTTTCAGCCGTGGAAGCGTTATAATGTTACGGTCAATCCCACTATTTCTTGGTAAAAGAGTAGTCCAAGAGTTGGCGATGGGTGGTGATGACTAGCTGTCTTCCCTCTAGTCTTACACTGCTAAATTAGGGACGACTAGCGCAGATAGCCCTCGAGTAGCTTTGCGCGAAATTCAAAACAAACAAAACCCTCTTGATTTGACTCTAGCATTTCCAAATCAATATGTCTGATATTAAAAACATCTATAAATATGGCTTCACTAACAGCTGAAATCTTAGTCTCACTGCAAAGTTTATCACTAATTTCTTCAGACTTAGTCAGTAATACTCATCTCTTCTTCAGGTAGCCGTCAGTAATTTAGCAGTGGAAAGCAGCTAGTAAACACCACCCTCTGGCAATTCATAGGCTATTTTTACCATATAATAATGGGATTGGTCGTAAATTATAACGCCCCATGGTTGAAAGGGTGAGCATGTTTAGTAACGAGGATTCAAACTCTCAAACCGCAGATTGTGAGTCGAGCACCCAAACCACCAGTTCTGTTACTTGTCTTAGTGGAATTAAATTTCATTAGGCACATAATAGGAACCCCGAGTTTTTTTTTTTTGTGTGTTCAAGAAAGCTAGTCGTCCTTTGTTTTTTCTTTCGCTCACCCATAAAAAGCGCACCGAAGTGTAAAAGAACTCGTTTATCTAAACGTTAAATTTTTTCAATGTTGTCCTTATTCTACGACATATAATACGTGGTCCTTAAAACAACTGCAGCAGGCATCCACAACATGATTATTTCTTGAAACTGAAAATCAACCATCCATGTTTCAATTATACTGACTAAATAAATTATCTGTAGTTACATGAGCAATAAAATACATTTATCATTTGTTATGTCTAAGTTGCTTGAATTAGGCCAAGGATAAAAACGTTTCGTGTACTTACTATTCTTAACAAGTTTATTTATTCTAAATCCTGTTTATTAAAAAAAAAAAGAGAAAAAAAGGTAATGTCTAAAAGTTTTAATAATGGTTCACTTTAATTACCGAATCCACCTTGGTAATGTAAAACTGAGATACAAAGTGCAAATAAGTAGGTGTAACAGCTTTTCCTGTACCCAAATATATGTGCAATGCTAAAATTATCCTTTACTGGGACCCCACATAATTGTTCAATCAGCTCAAAAATATACAAAGGCGCAAAAGCTTTGAAGGTCAACACATCTCTCAAGGCTACGCTATGCGTTATCTGTCTTCTGCCAACCCCAGATATCAAAAACAGATTTTAGCGTTATAAGCCTTTAAGCCACCAAAAAAAAATGGGTAGGACATTAAAAAGTAGGTCACACTTGTTCTTCTTTTATATTTATTTGATTTTGTTCAAATGTTTCATGGAGAGGACGATAATAAGAATATTAAGTATTTGCGGGAACATTTACAGTTTGTTTGAGAAAATTTTTAAATGAGTATTTACTAATTTGTTAGAGTAGTGTCACTAGATTTGAAAATATGTAGTACGGATATACTAATTTGTTAGAGTAGTGTCACTAGATTTGAAAATATGTAGTACGGATATACTAATTTGTTAGAATAGTGTCACTAGATTTGAAAATATGTAGTACGGATATACTAATTTGTTAGAGTAGTGTCACTAGATTTGAAAATATGTAGTACGGATATACTAATTTGTTAGAGTAGTGTCACTAGATTTGAAAATATGTAGTACGGATATACTAATTTGTTAGAGTAGTGTCACTAGATTTGAAAATATGTAGTATGGATATACTAATTTGTTAGAGTAGTGTCACTAGATTTGAAAATATGTAGTACGGATATACCAATTTGTTAGAGTAGTGTCACTAGATTTGAAAATATATAGTACGGATATACTAATTTGTTAGAGTAGTGTCACTAGATTTGAAAATATGTAGTACGGATATACTAATTTGTTAGAGTAGTGTCACTAGATTTGAAAATATATAGTACGGATATACTAATTTGTTAGAGTAGTGTCACTAGATTTGAAAATATATAGTACGGATATATTAACTTGTTAGAGTAGTGTCACTAGATTTGAAAATATGTAGTACGGATATACTAATTTGTTAGAGTAGTGTCACTAGATTTGAAAATATATAGTACGGATATATTAACTTGTTAGAGTAGTGTCACTAGATTTGAAAATATATAGTACGGATATATTAACTTGTTAGAGTAGTGTCACTAGATTTGAAAATATATAGTACGGATATACTAATTTTTGCCAGAGTAGTGTCACTAGATTTGAAAATATATAGTACGAATAAACATTTGTGTTTTTCTCTTAATAGATATTGATTGATGGGATAAAATTATCTTTACAATTGTCAATATCTGTGTGAGAGAAAAAAAAGGAAAAGTTTCATATCTGCAATATAAATATTTTTTTCTGGCCTCCCGCTGGTACAGCGGTAAGTCTACGAAATTACAACGCTAAAATCAAGGGCTCGATTCCCCTCAGTGGACTCAGCAGATAGCCCGATGAGGCTTTCCTATAATAACACACACATACACTTTTTTCTGAAATTGTTAATCTTAAGCAAGATGTAATTTCATTACATGTTCGATTTCATTTTAAGAGTATGTTACAAACTCAAGTTTTTAAGTGAAAATACCCAGTAAGTTTTTAGGAGTCATGTTCCATAGGCTTCCCAATAAAGTACCAATTACTCATACAGTAAGCCTTGAGGAGTCATGTTGCTCAGGTTTCCCAATAAAGTACCCATAACTCATACAGTAAGCCTTGAGGAGTCACGTTGCTCAGGTTTCCCAATAAAGTACCCATTACTCATACAGTAAGCCATATAAAAATATTTTAAATTAAAACATTCACACTATCAATATTCTCGTAGAACTGACGAGAATTTTCTACAACTTTCCATAGTAATATATATACAGGAGCTCACCCCTCCTATGAACACATAGACCTATCTGATTTGATCATAGATGGCATCAAGAAGCTGCAAGCATTCTCCAGATGCATTCTGCTATGTATGTGGCCAATTTATCAAGACTAAAGCGAAAAAGTACTCTGTGACAGCATCTGCTAAAATGTGGGAAGCCTACAAGGTATATTTCGGTATGTCTGTCAGGGATCAAAACAAACCCTGAACATCTCATTTTACCTGTGAGCACTGCAAAAAAACTATAGAAAGTAGGACGGACAATTTTTGCTTGCTTGAATAGTAAGATTTTATATTATATAAATTTTAGAGCTTTTGAAATTTAAATATCTTTTAATATTTTTTTAATTTCTAATAGTATAGAAAAAATATTACATATAAAATATTTTGCATGAACCTCATACACATTAGTTGTGGATGAAATAAAGTTATTCTTCATAATAACAATTTTATTTTGCTCTTTTGCAGGATAGTACAGAGGGGAAAAGAGAGCCGTGAAGTTCGCTATTCCAAGAATTTGGCGTGAACCCGCTGACCACTCAAGTAATTGCTACTTCTGCATGGTGGACCCTTCCAAACTGATTTTTGCAGAATCATCACCTGCTGCTAAGAAGTCCTCTGTATCACAAGTGACAGATGCAGATGATACTGATGATGTTCATATGAGTGATGATGAAGGTGCTGATCCTGACTAGAACTTGTCAGATCTGTGTCAAAAGTAACTGTTCTAGGTTCGTTCAGAGTAGGTTCGAATTGATATGGCGCTACTCAACACTGTTCAGAACACAAAGTCAAAACAGACTCCGCCTCTGTTTTTCTGTATGCATTGGCCATGTTTATTTATATTCAACGCGCTGGCGTTGGCGGTTTGTTCGGCAACTATTACGTCACAGTAAAAAACTAAAACGTTTAGATTGCCGCTCGGAAAGGGCTCTTTCTGCACCAAGTTTTATGTTTCATTTATTAGCACATATTTTTATAAAAAATGTGAACCTGCAAAATTAATCAGCATGAGTAGTTCTTTTGACTGCAAACTTTTTCTGTAAAATTCACCTTGAAGAGAATAATGACCATTATTACTTGTACAACATAAGCAATTAAAAAATAACACATACTATCCAGAAACAAAATTTATGTTACATAGTGTTATTTGTTATCTAGCTTTGTCCACTAAATTGGATTCATAATGAAAATAAATAGAAACAAGAGGTAACCCTCAATAGCCACGGCACTAAAATTATTTTAGGAAAAATTAGAGTACATCAATCTGTGAGACTATCTGGCATGGCCAAGTGGTCAAGGCACTCGATTCGTAATCTGAGGGTCGCGGGTTCAAATCCCCGTCGCAACTAACATGCTCGCCCTTTCAACCGTGGGGGCATTATAATGTGACTATCAATCCCACTATTCGTCGGTAAAAGAGTAATCCAAGAGTTGGTGGCGGGTCGTGATAACTAGCTGCCTTCTCTCTAGTCTTACACTGCTAAATTAGGGATGGCTAGCGCAGACAGTCCTCGTGTAGCTTTACGTGAAATTCAAATCATACAAAATAAGTAAAACATGAAATTTAGTTTTCACAAGAAAATGATTTACTTTTACTTTTTGCTAAGCATCAGTTTAGCCATCACTCAAAAAAAAATAAGAACGTAGCTACAACGATCTTGTCAAGAATGAATCAAGATATGTTTTTATATGCAAAGCAGCCAATGCTCAACCATTAGTTCATTAAAAACAATGAAACTTTAGTTTACTGGTCAACAGATTTTTGAACAGCCAATGAAAACGTAGTAGTCACTCCACAACATAAGAAAGAATGACGTACACGACGAACAACGAAAAATGGATTTGGAGAAAATCTTTGGTTATCTGATAACCAAAATATGAAGTGACATTATACAAATAAAATTAATATTATCGTTATATTATATTTATTTAGAGCTATTATGTAACACCAAACTTACTAGACAAATACTCAAGTTAATAAAATACTTTTATTGAGCCAAACTCTGGGTACAGTCAAACATTCATGTTCTTCTTTATTCACGAACTATAACTAAATTTATTGAAACGAGTTTCACACTAACACTAAAAAAGCAGAGGTGTAGTTGTAGAAATGTAGTTGAAGTTGTCCCACTAATTATTGGTATTTGTCAAAACTCGTAATTTATTTTTCAAATACTTTTTTATAGTTACGATTTCTTATCCCTAGTACAGCGATATGTCTACGGATTTACAACGCTAAAATCAGGGGTTCGATTCCCCTCGGTGGGCTCAGCAGAGAGCTCGATGTGGCTTTGCTATAAGAAAACACGCACAAACACAAACTCTGAAGTGTAACAGTTTAACTGAAGTGTACAATTAAATCAGTTATTTGAAAATAATTAACATAAAACCCTCATTTTCTGACGTTATAGATTTAGTAAGTTAAATTGTTTCATTGTGTTCATTTTCTATGTTACTGTTTTTTAATGTTTACTTCGCAACACTAATTGGATCAGTTGAGAAGAATTTTACAAGTGTTAAGCTGATGTAGTCTCCCGCTGGTTCAGCGGTAAGTGTACGGGTTTACAACGCTGAAATCAGGGTTCGATTCCCATTGGTGGACTCAGCATACAAAGCCCGATGTGGCTTTGCTAAAAGAAAAATAAACGCACAAACAAACTTAAGCCGATGCAATACGTTTATGTTTACATTCTACAACAATGCATATTAAAGCTGTACAATGGCCTGTTGTCAAATCCTTCCTTCCCAGTGGCACAGCGGAATGTCTGCGGACTTACAACGCTAAAATCAGGGTTTCGAAACCCGTGTTGGGCAGAGCGCAGATAACTTCAAACAACAGTCTAACCCTGAATATGAATAAATACAAACCAGAGCCCTGTACATCTTTGATAAAACACTGATAAAAGCAGTGATGAATTTCGACTATGATTGCCTGAAAACTTTGCTATTCATTTAATACTTGATAAAGAATAGGAGAAATGAATTGGTTAGTTTCGAAACTCGAAGACGTCTGTCGTGATGACGACGTCTCTACTACTGCTACATCTCTACTGAAACAAAAATTCTATTTGACAGAAGTAAATACTTCCATTTAAACTGTAGAAGAGTTAGTGTTAATATGCAACTGGTATTGATTATTGCTTTACTGTGTAGCGTTTAACATAAACTGCAATGAATAAATACATATAATAATAGCTCTAATTGTTAGCAGCTAAGCACCATGGCGCTGAAAAAAAGTGCATATTGAATCTTATTTTAGCGGCACATTCAGGCTTAAAGAAATACATGGATTCGCACTTTTAAGGAAAAAAAAATAAAAAAAATAGAAGAACTTCGAATTCACGATAAAGTTAAATAAATAAAATAAAAAACGACAGAATAAAACTCGTCTGGCAAAACGTTTCTAATCAAAAACACCTCAGGTGTAGAAAAAAACTTATAGCGGTAATTACAAGAAATTTAGAGCAGTTCATTTATTAGTTAGGCTGTTCAACTTGGGGCATGATGGTGGGTAGAACAAAATGTCCGTCAACATACTTGTAATTCCAATATTTCTCTATCTTACGGGAGTTTTGAAATTCATTCCTGGATCTGTTCGAGTCATACAGGGATTTTGGTACAAGTTTAAAAATAAAACATTAAGATTATTCATACAGAACATAAACACGAAATTCGTGATGACGAGAAACCAACTTAAAGTAAAAATGTGTCTTAGGACGGCTGGTACGGGTATTAACACTTTTATTTATAAAGCAGAGAACAACGTTTCGACCTTGATAGGTCATCTTCAGGTTAACAAAGAGAGAATTTGCAACTGTGCCCGGCAAGTTAACCTGAAGATGACCTATGAAGGTCGAAACGTTGTTCTCTGCTTTATAAATAAAAGTGTTAATACCCATACCAAGCGTCCTGAGACACATAAATACCAATTGTAACCTAATATTGAGCTATTTGTTTGCACGATTGTTTCTACAGATTGTTCCATAGAAAATCTTTAATTAAGTTATGTGTTTTACAAATAATACGTTATCTATCCTTTTTTGTTTTGAAATGTGAATGGTACTATCTATGTATGTTGACAAAACTGTATTAAGATATGAATAGAAAATCAAACTATAAATCTGATACAATCAGTTTGATTTCCTTTAAACCTGTTTATTACTTTGAAATATGAAAACAAGTTATTAATGTAGATTTTAAGAATGTTCTACATTTGTAATTTACAACAGCTAATATATCTAAAAACTAAAAACCTCTGTGACTTAAAAAAAAAGAACGACTGTATGTATTTTGATAAACTATTGTAAAACGTCCTTCAATGTCAACTGCGTATTAAAAGTATTAGGTTTTCTTCGCCGATTAAAAGGATATCAGATTTTGGGTCCAAGGTTTTTAGATGTTATCATGTTGAATCTAAGAGGATTATGCCACGGAATGAATATTTATGTCTAATCGTTATAGGGTATTAACATTTGTATATGGTTAAATATAAAGGCTGAGCTAATAAGTTATTTTGCAAGATAAATTTACAGTAATTTCCTTTAGGAAACAAAAAAAAAATCTCGTTTGCAACTTGTCATATGATCCCAAACATACAGCTGAAGATAGACTTACCGAAAGAATGTTTTTTGTTGAAATGTAAGATACTTGAGAAGCATTACAAGGTCACCTGTGTTTAGTTCAGAATACAGGATGTACAAGAACAAAAGTCATTTCATGAGACAATAGTTGAAAGGAAAGAAATATTTACTTCAACAATTTCTTTGTAGTTACAAGTGGCATGATTTCATTTGTGATCTATCATAGTGGTTATCAACCTTTCTGAATCCACTGGATTCTTACGGGCGTCAAATGAGTTTCACAGATCCATTCACAGTATTTGTTACAAAAAATGTTACTGTAATACTGTATCGATAATACACGAGAAAATACGTATGTTTAATGCAGCTATATATACCCACACACATACATGCAAAGCATGAAAAAATTATGAGTCACGTACTAGGGTACACATCTAACATAACGAGAAGTGTGTTTTCTAAAATAATTGAAATTCACGTCGCTCAACAAACATCTGTTTGTACCTAATCTCGCACACTGATTTTAAAACAATCCAGTGACTTGTTGTTATGTTGTGTCGTTATGAAACTCGCTATCAGCTAATAAAGAAATGCGGTGTAGTCGGGTTGCAGTTAGGTGACTTGTATGTATCTACGTAGAATGTGTGGAGCTCTGACATTCTGCGGTTGAGATTGTTTGTTTGTTGTTTTTTTAATTTCGCGCAAAGCTACACGAGGGCTATCTGCGCTAACCGTCCCTAATTTAACAGTGTAAGGCTAGAGGGAAGGCAGCTAGTCATCACCATCCACCGCCAACTCTTGGGCTACTCTTTTACCAACGAATAGCGGAATTGACCGTCACCTTATAACGCTTTCACGGCTGAAAGGGCGAGCATGTTTGGTGCGACCGGGATTCTAACCCGCCACCCGAGGATTACGAGTCGATCGCCTTAACACGCTTGGCCATGCCGGGCCGAAATGTTTTCCGTAGCTAATAACCAGTTTTTACTTTGTTATTTCTTTACAGCTAACTGGTCACGCTGAATTTCTGAAACTGCTGCATCTAGTTCTTATCTTAATATAACTTGCACAACTTAACCTTATGACAATTTATTATTTCATAAAATCCTTCTGAGGAACAATGGCTGCACATATAACGATAATTATTCGTTCTTTACATCAACAACGTTGAAGGCCTACCATTTGAAATGTTTCATCATCGTTTATGCTCCATGTCTTTATCATAAATACTAGCTATTTCTGACACCGCGCTTTCTACTGTAACAAACTTCTATGAGAGTCACCAAAGTTAGTCATCGATCACACATCTTGAGACACTTTGCACAAGACTCTCTATCCTACGCAGACAGTGGCTTTCAAAACTACGTTTAAGCAGACAAAACAACGTCTTTTGAAGCAACATTGGGGAACTTGACAGATATTTAGTTGAATAGGATTGCTATAGCTTCAGTTTCTTCACCCATCATATGTTTCAAAATGGCCGTTATTTTAAAGTTTAGTCATTTTCTGGATGCGCTTGGAAGTGTGGCTTTCTAAATGCTCTGCTACGTGAAGTTTTCTAATTTGAAATGTTATGTTCCATAGATACACATCTT
This sequence comes from Tachypleus tridentatus, assembly GCF_004210375.1. Lineage (NCBI taxonomy): Eukaryota > Metazoa > Arthropoda > Merostomata > Xiphosura > Limulidae > Tachypleus > Tachypleus tridentatus. The sequence continues at coordinate 30,473,366 of NC_134830.1, read as the reverse complement.
TTAATAATCTTCTTATTTCTATATTAATATTTTCCTAACAAAAAGCCATAACATTATCTTATAGTCATTAATCTATCCTCGGTGGTATTTCACTGCTGAACGATCAGAATTTTTCTTGGACGAAATTCAAAGGTATTAAATATATGTTACATATGTAAAATTAAAAGTGCAAACACTACATTTCTGGCCTTTATTCTGTCTACTTTAAAACTACCTAATTTGGCGAAACTTCGCTTTGTTGTATCTATTTTTTACGGTTGAAGATTTGACAGAACAAAACCAAATTATGCAAATATGGAAGTATCAGATCTTGTTTACAACTGTCAATCGCCAGTACTGAGATGGTTTAGAATATCTCAGTTCCACGTAGTTGTCTATTAACAATATAAAATTATTCACAAGGGTTCGGTTACAGTTGTCTTTACAGGATCTCAAGTTCAGTTATACATATATATAAACACTTTCAGTGGTTTTATAAGCAGTTTTTTCACTTGCTTATCAAAAAGGAATAAAATTCTTTATAAGAGATTAAGTCTCATGTACTAATAGTCTGAGAGCCTTTTAAGATATCTTCATTTTGTCTCTCAGTCAGTCGTTTAGGAATATTTATTATATTCTAATTCAATAGCTGTTTGAGAACCTTCACGAAGGACTCGTTCTAGATTCTGTTAATTTTGTTTGTGTTCACACCAAACTTGTTATCTGTGACCTTATTTCCCGTTTTTACCATAAGTTTTGTGAAAAAAATTTCGCAAACTTCTTTCGCTTTTTTTTTTATTCTAATTCAACCTCAAATTAGTTAGATAAAAATATAAGGGACATTATAACCTCGATACATCACTTGACATACCAAGTAACAATATAAATCCACATACTATGTAAGACTATATAACCCTCTTTCCAAAAGAGGAAACCAGGTGTTATTTGAGATGAATAGTTAAGATTAACATAGGGCTGCATCGAAAAAAAATTAGTTACACAAGTGACTGTTTTCTTCATGAAAATTGTATGGTCTAAATAAATGAAAATTTTGAGGAAAAAAAATTATATGTAAAAATAAGAGAGTAGCACACGTGGTATGCCTGTACACTACAGTCTTGTTATTAAATACCATTTCTATGACCGGATGTTCAGAGTTAATCTGTCATCAGCATTTTACTACCATATTCCCTGAAGACAGCTGTGTGCCAATTTACGTCCTCATTTGTGCACAAATTGGAAATTATCGAACAAAACACCAGGTTAATTATAAAATTTATATCACGTTAAATCCACGTCGTTAATGTGGCAAAGAGTGATGATCATGGATTTTCTTTGGTGAATTCGTTTATTTCATGTGGCAACTTTCTTAGATGTGTATACATGTTTTTACATATATACGTATATATGTAAAGCCAAACCAAAATATAGACTGAAAATTCAAAAAAGTAATATTTTAAATTATAATAATTATTAGATAAAATTTCCATAAAATAAATTCACTATCGTGACAGTAACACATGCGCAAAACAAATAATTTAATTGTACCCTTTGTCAAAAAAGTACAAAAGCATAAAAAACCAGACAATTTTTACTTTTACTGTTGTAGTGAGTTTAGCTTAATTAACTAATAAATCTAGGTTTCTATAGCCTTGAATATACATATTAAATTGTATACGAGTCTCTTTACCCACTACATAATTATTTCTTCGTTTGGAAAATCAACCTATCTTGTTTTATTGGATATACTTAAAAATAACAAATATAAGCTGAATTAGTTTATGTAAGTAAAATTGTGCGATTCGAAACTTATGTTTTAATTTAGTTATCTTTCAGATATTTTGTAATTAAAAGATGATAAATTTAAAAAATATATCTGATTAGGCGTAACATGTGTTATAAAAACCGTGACTGCTACAAAAGATTTGTTTTCCCACATTACTCTTAATTTATCCGTTGTGGGTTCAGAATCACAGGTGTATAAACATAACATTGAAGTTAGGCTAAACAATGAGAGACAAAAAATCCTTTGAAATGCTAGTTATATCTACAGTTTAATTTTTCAAAATTACGACTTGGAAAGTTGGCAAAGCATTTAAAAATAAGTCAAAAAATCTGAGATAAAAAATCAGTAAAGTTCGAATTTTTTTCACATTATTCTTCATTTTATATTCAAAGTCAGAGGTATGTAAAAATAGTATTTGAAATCTATATTTTCCCTTTCACAAGTTACTGGTAAAATAATCAATCTGCTGAGTACCTGATTCTTATTACAAATTTTGGAGTTATTTGTTTCTATTGCTTTGCCAGCTTTCAACATTTAATTAAACCATGAAAAAAATAAATATACTTAATTTTCTCATGACACAAGTCTAATAACATTACATATATAGGTTTACTCAACTACTGTAATTAGATTAAAACGGTGGTTCTTAACCTGGGTTCAATCGAACTCGAGGGGTTCGGTGAGTCAGTCTCAGGGATTCGGCGGAAGTCAAGACACACACACTGTGTGTATGTCTGTTCCGTTCACCCCACTCGTATGATTTGTGACGTCATTCTCCACTTGGCCATCATTGGCTGCGGCTGATCACGTCACATCACTTGGCCTTAATATCTGTGTTGCAGGGAACTTCGTGCGCTTAGCAGTCGACTTGTGACTGTAGTAATCGTGCGTCATTTGTGATTTTTTCCTAATCTTTCAATCTCTTCATACTAACTATGTCGACCAAAAACAGAACGTGGTCGGACGAATACGTACAGTATGGATTCACGTGTATAACGGAACGTAATGGGAGTCAGCGACCTCAATGCATAATTTGCAATGCCAAGTTGAGCAATTCTAGTCTAGCACCGGCAAAACTAAGAAAACTCTCCCTAAAGCTGCAAGGAGATGAGAGAAATACAAGAACACAACGCTTTCTGAATTCAAGGTAAAGAAAGCCGGGTTCGATGAAAAGGCTACTTTGCCTGTTCTCGGCTTTGCACCCATCGATAAACCGATCCTCACAGCATCGTACGAAGTTGCGTACCTGATTGTAAAGCAGAGCAAACCACACACCATTGGTGAAGCACTTGTAAAACCAGCTGCGTTGAAGATGGCGAATATCATGTTGGGAAAAGCTGCTGAAAATAAGTTATCCCAATTTGATCTTTCAAATGACACCATCAGCAGCAGAATAGATGACATGAGCGATGATATCTTGGCTCAAGTAGTTGGAGATCTGATTTCAAGTCCAGCAAAATGCAGCCTTCAACTCGACGAGACCACCGACGTTTCCAATCTAAGCCAGCTTGTTGTATTCGTGCGCTATGTGAAGAACGACGAGATAAAAGAAGATTTTTTATTTTGTAAACCTCTTATAATAACAACTAAGGCAGCCGACGTGAAGAAACTTGTGGATGACTTCTTCAGAGACAACGATCTTTCGTGGGATATGGTTTCTGCAGTTTGTTCGGACTGTGCTCTAGTAATGCTGTGACGAAACTCTGGTTCTGGTGCGCTGGTGAAAGCCGATGCATCACACATCATTGTAACACACTGTGTTCTGCACAGGCATGCGTTGGCAACAAAAACCTTGCCTTCGAAACTGGCAGAAGTACTAAAAATTGTAGTGGAATGTGTGAACTTTGTGTGAAATAGTTCCCTGAAGCACCGCATCTTCAAAGATCTGAGTAATAAAATGGGCTCTGAATTCGAGGTACTTCTGTATCATTCTAATGTTCGGTGGTTATCCCGGGGAAAGGTGCTGAATCGTGTTTTTGCCATGAGTGTGGAATTAGCCTTTTTTTTACAAGAGCACCAACATTGTCATGCAGGTTGCTTCATAAAATCTGAGTTTATTCTCATTTTGGCGTACATGGCCGATATCTTCAATGCTCTCAATCATCTCAATCAACAGATGCAGGGCGGTAGAGTCAACATCATCGAAGCGGAAGAAAACCTGAAGGCTTTTCAAAAAAGCTACCGTTATGGAAACGACGAACAGAGAGTGATAACTTCGCAAACTTTCCCCTGCTGGACGACTGTGTAAGTAATATCAAAGATGTGTCTGAAATCGGATACATTTCTGTACCCGGGGAACTGAAGCAAGCAATTACCATGCACTTAGATGAGCTCGCAAAGTCTCTCGACGGATACTTCCCCGCCAGAAAGTCATATCCAGCATGGGTGAGACAGCCGTTCACGTTTAGTGTTGCGACAGCAGATGTCAATAACGAATACCTCGACGAAATCGTTGAACTTCAGCAGAGCCAGGTTTAACAGCAACTTTTCAGAACAACAACGCTCTTAACGATTTGGTGTCACCAAATCGTAGCGTACCCTCTTATTGCTAAGAAAGCCCTTGAGATATTCATACCGTTTGTTACAACGTATCTTTGCGAGTAATCCTTTTCGAGAATGGTAGACATAAAAAAGAAGAAAAGGAACAGACTTTGTTGTGAAAATGATATGAGAGTGGCACTTGGCAAGGTGAAGCCGCGCATTTCTGAACTTGTCTCCGAAAGGCAACAGCAAAAGTCACATTGATAAGTGGTAAATATTCATTGAGTTATGTTTTCGTTTTGTGTGAAATTCATGTTTTGTTGGTTTTGTTCTTTGAACACAGTGATATTGTGTGCAACTGATGCATGGTTCATTTTCTGCACTAATAAAATGTCTACTTATGTTTTGAATTTGAAAAAAATCATATTTTATTTTTCCATTTACGAAGGGTTCAGTGAAAGCAAGTACGAAACTTCCGGGATTCAGTACCTCCAACAAGGTTAAGAACCACTGGTTTAAAAGAATAAATCTATACTCTCTATCATTCTAAGCATATATAACAGCGTTCCGTACGATTTCATAAGAAAAATGCTAGCCTAAATCAGTCCATGTTACAACATAGAAAATCTGCATCCGGACTGAACCTTGTGCACACATGGAAAGTATTGAGGAAGTGTTAGAGTGTAATACAATTTATATGAGTTTCCTAGACAAGATTTCAATCTTGTATTTTTGCCAATTGCGTAATAATGATTTGTTTTTCTACTTTTATATTTTTTACTTATATAAATAGAATCTTAAAGTTTGTTTTTTATATGAATATCATTCCTGATATTGAACATAACAGTTAACACTACTGAATTTTCACTCATTTCGAGTTGTTTTTTTAATTATAAAAATGCTTATTTATTAAGTATAGGAAGGTCGCACATTGCTTAATTTACTATTGAAGGTAATAAAACATCAAATAAACAATACCGACTTGGATTTTTGTTGTTGTTATTCGTAAGCGATTACATAATTTGATCATTTCGAAATATATTTTACTTACTTTAAATAACTTATCAGTTGACAGCGCACGTGTAACACATTATGCCATTGCCCTGGTTGAAGCTATTCATAAATACGTATTATATTGACTGTGATTCACGTTAATGCCTTGTAAAATACCATTCGTTTTGATTTTACTTTTATAGATATATATCAAATAAGATCAATCTGTTTCATTAATAATGATACATTGTTTACTGCATATAAATGTCTATTCGCGTTTCCTGAAATAATTCTTGCAGTACAAAACATTATAAACACCTATTTGTTAATTATAATAACAATACTTTATATGCATTAAGGGCAGATAATAATCAAAAAATTATTTTGCTTTTTCTTACGACTTTCTAGTTTCAATTATTATCAAGTAATCTCTGAAATAAAATAATGACAACGTTTCTAGCTGGGTTTTTTTGTTTTTGAATTTCGCGCAAAGCTACGCGAGAGCTATCTGTGCTAGCCGTCAGGAAACTTGGCAGTGTAAGACTAGGAAGGAAGCTAGTCACCACCACCCATCGCCAACTCTTAGGCTACTCTTTTACCAACGAATAGGGGGATTGACCGTCACATTATAACGCCCTCACGGCTGAAAGGGTGGGCATGTTTGGTATGGCGGAGATTCGAACCCTGGACCCTCAGATTACGAGTCGAGCGCCCTAACCACCTGGCTGTTTTGTGTGTATGCTTCTTGAATATGGATCTCAGTTTCTTACAGTGCACATTCTATGAAAAATAGTTATCCGTTTCTATTTTACACAAACCAAACTACTGCAGCTTATCAGAACGAGTCTTATAAAAAATATTTTGTCGCCTTTTAAGACGAGGTGAAGAACAGTAGGGTACGTTTACCCATCTTTATGTACGTAATTATTTTATAGTTGCTTAGGTTAATGCGTCGTAGCCCTTCATTCTGCCTCCTGGTTTAAACGTCTGATTTTAAGTCGCTAATAGCTAAAAGTAGTCTGGTAAACAATCTGAAACTATGCACGTTGTATTTTTTTATATCTAGCTTAGTTGCTTGGCACGACATCGTAAAGTAATTTGAGTAAGTATTATTTAATGTAAATTAGACTTTGGGGTATAACTCGTATTTGATAAGATAATTCCCTTGTACATCTAACCATACGGGAAAATGTAGAACCCATGCATGGGAACCAGTTCCACAACATGACTGATAAAACGGAAGGACTTTGTCATGTTCAGTGTTAGATAAGTCACCCAGCCATCGAAGCAGTGCTTTGTGTGCTAGTGGTAAAACTAATAGTCTTGTAGAATGTAGTTATAGACGTAATTAGTACTTGTGAAAGGTGATAATTATTTCTTTATTTATACATCACTAGTTAGGCCTCATTTGCGTACAGTTTTGGCATCCTTGTCTAAGAAAAGATAAGGACATATGGAAATTATTGGATTCAGAGGAAAGCTACTAAGATCATTCCAGAAATGTAAAGGTTATTTTACAGAAACAGGTTTCTCAGCACTGTGATTAACTTATGAAGCAAATTTCTGTCAATAGGTATACAGGCAGGACCTGTACAGAAATTTGGGAAGAATTGAGTAATTACTGAACAGAAGTTTAATTTTTTGCTTCCCCAAAAAATTGGTGTGGAATGCGTTGTTGTTTTGAATTAAGCACAAAGCTACACAATGGGCTACCTGTGCTGTGCCCACCACGGGTATCGGAACCCGGATTTTAGCGTTGTAAGTCCGCAGACATACCGCTGAGCCACTGGGGGGCGCGTGGAACGCGTGTATTGAATGATCAAATGGTCTATAAGTGCACATAAATATCATCTTATCTGTGTCTAGAGGCTAATAAATAGGAAGCCTAATCAAAAGCTAAATCCCAAAATCAAAAGTTCTTTAGCTGGAGAAAAAACAAATTCTTGTAACTTTGTATATGAATTAATATTACTCAGGATCAGTTAATACACTCTATTGTATCCCTAAATGAATTAACTTTTGCTAAACTAATAATTTCACTTATACTATTTTATGGGGGGAGAGAATTAGTGTAAGAAATAGTTGTTCTAAAGTCTATAAAAATTGTTTTTTGTTTCTTAAACTACACTTTGAGCTATCTGAACTATGTTATTATCTTTGAGACCGGGGTCTAAAAAGAAGTTACATCTTAGATTAATTGGTTTGTCTCATTAACGTAAATGCCCTAATGTAAATTACTCATATCAGTGAGTTTTTTTTCTCAATGGTTAAATGCAATATTATAGAATCCTATGCTCCTTTAAAACTTTAAAAGTAATAAAATAACTATAGTTTTTTTTAAAAATAAATACATAATACACATCAGAATGGACCCGGCATGGCCAGGTGGTTAAGGCACTCGACTCGTAATTCGAGGGTCGCAGATTCGAATCCCGGTCACACCAAACATGCTCGCCCTTTCAGCCATGGGGGCGTTATAATGTGACGGTCAATCCCACTGCTCGTTGGTAAAAGTGTAGCCCAAGAGTTGGCGGTGGGTGGTGATGATTAACCTCTAGTCTTACCCTGATAAAGTAAGGACCGCTTACGCAGATAGCCCTGCGCGAAATTCAAAACAAACAAACAAACACATCAAAATGTTTATGCGACAACGTAAGAAGTAATAAACTACATATATATATATATATATCCAGCAGTATTAGTTTAATTTATGACACTATTTCAATGGCTAGTTTAAAATTATGGTGTTTACAACTACTTTTATTAATAACTTATGTATATTTTTAACATACTTGCAAAACAACTTACAGTTTTTACATAAAAGCCCTGAGTGTTAAGTTGTCACGTGACGTAGTATTTTTCTATTGGTGGTTAGAACTCTAGTGAACGTTAGACTAGAAAGGTACCTGTGCATGTGAAATAAGACTAGGGGCCCTTACCTGTATGAGGAGGAGCTACTGAAATAAAATGATTGTATAGGTTATAAAGTAATATATAATATTTTTCTGCGAGGAGATATTTATTTTAACTGAAAATTATATAAGGACCAAATAAGCTGAAATTGTTTTGTTTCCCACACAATGAGTGTTTCACCCAAAGTAAAATTCGTTATATTATTAGGCATTGGTGCTTCTGTGGCTGTAGTAAGCATCGTTATGCAATTCGTCTTTCCCGTTGTAATGAAAAGTGAGATAGAAAAGGTAGGTTCGAAATAGTTGTTGCTTTAATAAGTTATTGAAATATATAATGTCTTCTTTGGAAAGTAATTACTAATTATCCACTCTCAATACTAAGCAGAAATTGTTTAGAATAATAAACGTAGTAAATTATCCATATCTAATATCCAAACGTTCAGGGTAATAATACAAAGGAGTCATCTTCTATCAATCAGAAGATATGTCGCTGAGAGTTCAGAGATCTTAACTCGCCATCTGCGGATCGCGGGTTTGAATCCCATAATTGAATATGTTAACCTTTTCATTTGGGAGGTGATTATAATACGACGGTCACTATTCAATTTGAATAGATCAAGGGTTAGTGAGGATGGTACTGACAAACTGCGTTCCAATTTACAAGTTAGTTTTAAATTATGGATAACTGACTATTACAGGTAACCCTCGTGCAGCTTTGCACGAAATTCGACAAATAAAAGAGAAAACATTCTAAGTATTCAACATCTTAACGACTGTTATATTATTAGATATTGCTTTGTTTGCCACTGAAGTCTTTAACCGCAAGATGAAAAAAATAATTTGGTTATTCTCGTATTGGTAGGTAATAGTTGTTACGAGAAACCTTATTATTATTTTTACTGTGGTTTAACTTTCGTAGTTAATTATAGAAAGCTACAACGGTTAAATGTTATCATTTTCACCCCAGCTTTATCCAAAGGGTTAAGTCATTGTTAAGTGTTTGTCTTTCGAGCGATGTTACAATGAAGAAACGGGACGTAACTTGTAAATGAATATAGGCATATGTATTTTATGTTTATGACATATAATGATACTTATTTATCGATGAATTCTACGCAAATTATGCCACTCGAGGGTTAACTGCGCTCGTTGTCTGTAATTTTAATTTGAAGTGATAACTTACAGGAAAGACATCTTGTCGACACAACCCACTGCCAACTCTGTAAGAAACAACCACATTTTGCTTGAAACTAGAACGTGTATTATATAATCTGCTTATTTTATTAGTTACAGAATGTACATTTTTGCCTTATATATCCTGTTTAACTGAATCTATTACAGCTGTCAATCACATTCCATTTCTGGCGACAATATTTGTAGTTGTTAGGCCTAACAGTCAACTTTCTTTGTTGCAACAAGTATAAACCAAAGGACGATATTTAACACTTAGGCTCTTATCTCTTACTTATGGAATAAAATGTAATTTAGAAGTGAGATGTATGCATATTTAATGTTCAGATACTGTATCTCTCGTGATGCTTTCCTCAAAAGCACTGACATTTCATTTTGACAGGGAGAGGAAGCGAAAAAATTAACAACAACATAAAAACAATTGACATTGTAATCACGCAGAGTTAAAAGCGGATTCAAAGCAAACACGTTAGTGTATTTATATTCTGCTTCCAGAAATAAGTTTTCGTTTGTTTTTAAGTTCGCGCAAAGCTACACGAGGGCTACCTGCACTAGCTGTCCCTGATTTAGCAGTGTAAGACTAGATGGAAGGCAGCTACTTATCACCATCCACCGCCAACTCTTGGGATACTCCTTTACCAACGAATAGTGGGATTGACCGACACATTATAACTCCCCAATAACTTACAACGCTAAAATCCAGGGTTTAATTCCCCATGGTGGACACAGCAAAAAAACAACGATGTAGCTTTTTTATAAAACAAACAGGTAGTGTTTAAATAAATCCTCACCACACTGTGCATACACACTCTATCCTAAGTGAATGTACTCCTCACTACACTGTGCATACACACTCTATCTTAGGAGCGAATACTCCTCATCCCACTCTTTATACACACTCTATCTTAAGTGACTGTACTCCTCACCATACTGTGTATACACGCTCTATCTTAAATGAGTGTATTACTCACTACACTGTGATTATACACTGTTTTTTAAGTCTGTAGGCTTTCATTTAGTAAATAGTATGTATTAAAACTAATTTATTTTAAAAACGTATTTCACTTAAATAACTTATTTCTCAGCACACTGTGCGAAGACGCTTTATCTTAAGTTAGCATTTTCATCATCACACTGTGCTTATACACTGTTTTCTATCTTTTCACTTTTTTGATACTTTTGTCACCATCAATCAAACACTGCACATGAGTCGTATTTATCTTCATAGTGAATAATATGGTCCCATACTCTTGTATTAAGAAAAACAGTTTTAATTGTGTCATTCTTTATTCTTGCCTACGTTTGTGATCTGTGGTGTAAATTCGTGTGGGTTGTATTTATTCTTGAAAACCAGTCACTTTAGGTTATTCCTTGTTTTAGTTTTCTATCATGAAATAACTTGTCATACTGGTGCAACAATTAAGTTTGATATGAACGTGATGTCTAAAGGATTCGATGCCTCCGAGCCTGGATTACCAGTTGCGTGTAAAGTGAAAAATAAAGACGAATCTGTTATTACGAAATATGTATTTGTTTCTGTTGGCAAATGTAAAGAAAACGAAACGATTTTGTGAATGCTTGAGCGCGTGCTTGACGAATTATCGTGTAAGGCTCGGCTTATTGTTTTGTTTGTTTTTTTAAATTTCGCACAAAGCTACTCGAGGGCTATCTGTGCTAGCCGTCCCTAATTTAGTAGTGTAAGACTAGAGGGAAGGTAGCTAGTCATCACCACCCACCGCCAACTCTTGGGCTACTCTTTTACCAACGAATGGTGGGATTGAGCGTCACATTATAATGCCCCCACGGCTGAAAGGGCGAGCATGTTTGGCGCGACGGAGATGCGAACCCGCGACCCTCAGATTACGAGTCGCACGCCTTGACACGCTTGGCCATGCCGGGCCCGGCTCGGCTTATAAATACTCTTAATGATATTTATGCAGTATATTTTTCTACCTACAAATGTGCAATTACGTATTTAGATATCCAACCATACTGCTAGATTTAACCTCCCTCCTTGTCTGTCGATTTGGTTCTTAAAAGCTGGATGAAGTCCACGTTAACTTTTCAGTAGAATACAAAAACCCGTTCTTACATCATACATTCACTGCATGTGCACAGCAATAGTTCATTCGCACACATGAGTGATCCTTTCAGTCCATGGTCATGAACTGATAAGTTTTCTGATAAAAACTTTCCTCTTTTTTGTTAATTGTTAACTAAAAGTTTTACTCACGTTAACAGTTCCATAAATATCACTTGAAAACATATAACACTTTTTGTTCACATGCATAAACCCTTTTAAAATAAAATTAACTATATCTAGCTACTTGTTTTCCCAGTAATAGGTGGCCATACGCTACATGAGGAATTTACTATGTTTAGTGGTGAAAGGTAGTTAGGCCTACTATCATCATATATGATAAATGTTTTTTCAGTGTTCGCAATAATTCATTTTGTTAAGATTTCTACGAAAGTAATCTGTTGATCTATTTTGAAGCATCTTACAACATAGGGGACGTTTACATAACTACTTAAACATGTTGTGTTTGTGTAACTAGAAACCCAGTATGACTTAGTGACTGTTGTAGTTTGTGTTTTCTGTAGCTTGTTTCCATGTTATTTGGTTACCATAGGCATGCATACTCTGCCACTGGGGGTATGTAGGTCTTACACATTCCATTTAACCGTGGTTGTAGATTTGTTGCTGCTGGGTCATTCCATACCAATTCACCCAGAAAAATAAGAATTTTTTCCAGTTCGTGTCATAGTTTTTCTTGACAAAAATTCAAGCAACAACTTCATTTTGATTCTTGTCAGCCATGCAAAATCATAAAGTTGTGCTGCATGGCTGAATAAGTCAAAATGAAGTTTTTAGTTAATTCTTTTCAAGGAAATTTGTGACATGAAGTGGGAAACCCTTGAATGGCCCTGCTATACCTTGAATGTAGGGGCTCTTCTAGATAGCCACATCATCCGCAAACTGTGACTAGAATTAATTAACCCTCTCCTCTTGGGACACTGCCTCAGGAATGAAATATTTAAATAAGGCATCCAACGTATTAATTCTACCTTTCTTGTTGTCTAGAAAGCTGAAGAACTAGCCAGTTTCAATCATACATTTGCTTTCGTTGGTTTGGTTTGAATTTCGCGCATAGAAAGTCGAGGGCAATAGTCACCCCTAATTTAGCAGTGATAAACTAGAGCGAAAGTAGTTAGTCAACAACATCCACCGCTAATTCGTGTGAACTACTATTTTCCAATAATGGGATTGACCATAACATAATAACGTCCTTACTGCTAAAATAAAGAGCTGTTCGGTGAAGGACTTCCGAACCAGCGACTAGCACATTGCGAGTCGAGCGCCCTAACCACGAGATCTTGCAGCTATGTAGTTTTGTCCAAAACTACTTTGCAACTAAAAAAGAAACAAACAAAAAACACTAGATTTAGCTATGAATTAAATGATTTGTTTTTAAATACATATTTCTAAATTATATATGAACCAAACTTACTGAGGGTTCATGACTAAGTTTATTAAAAAAAAATTCTTAAAATGTAAACGTAATCACCAGCAACGTTGCAAGTACTTCCAATAATTACTAAATGAGATCGCCGTACATGTAGGAAGTGAGAAATCTCGCCAGTATGTTTCGTAAATTTCTTTACAACACGTATATTTATGTGAATTCCATCAGTAGTGAACAATATAAAAATAAGTCATTATTTTTAAAGATAATGATATAAGACTACTTCTTAGGATATCGTGAGGAATTGGCTTTTGTTTTTGTTATTCTTAATCCATTTCATCAAAATTCAATCGAATAGACTTGTATATTGTATCTCAGAACGACTGATATGGGTGTTAACACAGGTTAACCTGAAGATGACCTAGAAAGGTCGAAACGTTGTTCTCTGCTTCATTAGTAAAAGTGTTAATACTCATACCAGCCGTTCTGATATACATTTTTACTTCAAGTAGGTTTCTCGTCATCAAGACTTGTAGATTATGTTTTGAAGCTTCATGTTTCACTTGTTTGTATGAAACATGTTTTGTTGCAAAGATACTATTCAATGTAGACTTTTGCATTCAGAGACACCTAAAGTTCTCAATAAACATTACAGAAAACGTAGAACTGAGAATGATCTATTGGTTAGCGTGTCCTTCTGTGAATTGTTAGGTCAAGATTCGTGCAGCCATAGGCCCGGCATGGCCAAGCGTGTTAAGGCGTGCGACTCGTAATCTGAGGGTCGCAGTTTCGCATCCCCGTCGCGCCAAACATGCTCGCCCTTTCAGCCTTGGGGGCGTTATAATGTGACGGTCAATCCCACTATTCGTTGGTAAAAGAGTAGCCCAAGAGTTGGCGGTGGGTGGTGATGACTAGCTGCCTTCCCTCTAGTCTTACACTGCTAAATTAGGGGCGGCTAGCACAGATAACCCCCGAGTAGCTTTGTGCGAAGTTAAAAAACAAACAAACAAAACAAATCGTGCAGCCAAGCAAGCATATTTCTGCTCTTTCAGCTGTGTGTGCGTTACAAAAGCGACAATCAATTACCCTATTCTGGAGATAACACAAGTCAGTAGCTTAACATTAGAAATAGTTATACCGGAACTTTAGGCACTTCTAGGCATGCCATTCTACCAAGTGCTTATAAAGCGTCGTTTACGTAGAAAACATCAAATTAAAAGATGCCTTATTTTTTACGTTTGAAAAATATGTTTATATGTATCTTAGCTTATCTAATGAGACTGACATGGGTCACGTTTCTTGTGTTTTTTGTACTTATGCCACAATAAGTCTCGTCTGACACACGAACAAGACCTATTAAACGTTTATTAAAATTCATTCAGTTTTTATTTGTTCTACATTTCAAATAAGTATCGGTTTCTATTTTGTTTCTTTCTTGTTAACTACAAAGCTATACCGAAGCAGGCTATCGGTGCTCTGCACACCGCATGTGTCAAAGCCCAATTTTTGTTTCTAGGATATTTGGCATATTAGGAGTCGTTATACTAGTAAAATGACGCTTGGAGGTATATCCTTCGTATCTGTGACTCCGTATGTTTGGCCGGTTGAGAAGAAAAAGCTGTTTTGTTTTTTTTCCTTTTTGATTTTAACTTGTGTTTTGAAAGGAAACTGTTTAATGTGCCAAAATATTATGACGAAATATTAAAAAAAAAAGTAATGGAAGGAAATTCTGCGATTTTCCTTTTACGTCAAAACTCTTGCTATCATCACGTTTACCGTATTATATGATTGGTTTTCGAAATTACGGCTTGAGTGAAACAAGTTACTCTTGCTTTATAGTAATGTAATTTTCGGTGGCATCACACTCTTTATGTAAGTTGTAGTTCGGATACAATCTATTTCACAGGACTTGAAATAGATGTGGTTGTCATGTAACTTTCTGACTACTATAATATAATTAATATCAAATCGTTGTGTCTTGGTGTCGAACGGAAAATTATCTATTTATTTTGATATAAATAACTTTATAAGAAATGAACAGTAAACACACTACACAACAGTTTATTGAACTGTACAACGCGTAACTCGACTTTTCTCTAGGTATTTGTTTGAGCGTTGTATTAAGCGTTTAATATTTCATGAAAAAAAAAGGTATTTTCGTCTTAAGAAAACATTAACAACATAAACATTTTTTGGAAAGCGCCATATTGACGGCAGGAAAAATAGAACACAATACAGTTTGTACAAAAGTCACGTGACTTTCAAGACAGGAAATGGCGCTTTTATTATTAATATTTTAAAGTATAACAATAGAAAATATACGTTTTTTGTTGAGTAATTTTTTCAAGTGACCTATTCTTATTTTAGTTACTTGTTATCCTAAACCAACCATTGTACTCGTTTTATTTTGTATCGTGGAATCAGATTTCAAGAAAACTTGAAATTCACGTATCACTGTGATACAACGTTGTTTAAGATTTTTTTATCAGCGAAAACATGTTTTATGTAAACTACTTAATTTGATAATGCAAGTCATAAAACCTGGATCAATTTTCACATCTGAAATAGATGTTAGTTTTTTATTTGTTTGTTTGTTTGCAATACAGAGTTTCATTCCATAAAACTAAAACTAATTTGGAGTTAATGACTTCCTTATCGTTCGTGTTGCCACGTTCTATCATGCTCTATCTAACAGTTATATCTGCGTAACAGTCTTGTACGTCTTTCTTATTAAGCACAAACCTACACAAACGGCTATCAGTGCTCTGCCCACCATGGATGTCGAGACCCGGTTTCTACCAACCTAAGACCGCAGACATGCTGCTCTCCACTGGGGAGGGGAAGGGAGGGAATGAGCTTACGTATTTGTACAGAGAGAGAGAACATGACAGGAGTTTCTGTTTTAAGCTAGTTGTCCTCAAGCCGACGCTCGGGATCATATATAACCTCTCTCTTCGCGCCACACTTGGTGTTGATTCTCCGGCAATCTGGATATTTCAAACTTGTGAAAAAAAAAATCCTCAATACCTGATTTGGTTAAATTACAACAAATTTAATTTTGCAGACAAGCAGCAACAGAAAAACTGACGACAAGCACCGAGTGTCACAAAGATAAACGACCGATACGGGACGTGGGGTCCTTCGGGGTAGGGCCCGGTATAGCCAGGTAGGTTAAGGCGTGCGGCTCGTAATCTGAGGGTTGCGGTTTCGCATCCCCGTCGCACAAAACATGCTCGCTCTTTCAGCCATAGGGACGTTATAATGTGACGATCAATCCAACTATTCGTTGGTAAAACAGTAGCCCAAGAGTTGGCGGTGGGTGGTGATGACTAGCTGCCTTCCCTCTAGTCTTATACTGCTAAATTAGGGACGGCTAGCACAGATAGCCCTCGAGTAGCTTTGTGCAAAATTAGAAAAAAACAAAATAAAACCTTCGAGGCAGCGAGGGATGTGTAGATCCTATGCCAAGATTTAGATGTGGGGGAAACGGGAGGACCTGAGAAAACCCACTTTCACTCCCTGGGCTCTGATTATTCCAGGGAATACCTGAACTGTATGCTTGAACTGAAGATAGTGGAAAGAGAACATGTAGGGTTTCAACACTAAACATTACATATGTAAGAGGGAGACTGATGGGTGCTCCATGTGTTTGGATGTGTGTCTTTAGTGTGTTTTCTGTTCTGGCTGTACGGTAGTATTTTTTAGCTACGTTTTGGATTTTTTCGCTAACTTCAGGTAGAATGTTCAGAGACTCTAAATAGCTTGAGGGGGTATACCTAGGTAGCCGGTATGTTATGCGGATTGCCTGGTATTGTATACTTTCTAATTCTTTCCTGAGATGACTGGACACGGTGCATGTGACCATGCATGCATATTCCCAAGAGTGGCCTGATACACGCTTTATAAATTGTTGTGATGGTGTCTGGTGAGCACCCTTTATAAATGTTAGAGATTCATCTGACGAAGATGACGCGTTGTTTCGCTGATTTACAAATTATTTTGAATTGGTTTGTCAGTGTAGTGCACTGTTGAAGTGACTCCGAGGAATTTTATCGATTTAGTGAATTTAATGTTAGTATCTAATAAAGTAACTTTTGTCTGTATTACCTTTTTCTTTTTTCTTTTAAAATCTCAGTGAAATATAATTGCTGTCGTTGTTTTGAACTAAGCACAAAGCTACACAATGGGCTATCTGTGCTCTGCCCACCACGGGTGTCGAAACCCGGTTTTTAGCGTTGTAAGTCCGCACACATACCGCTGAGTCACTAGGGGGCAAATATAATTGCTTGAGTTTTGTTAGGGTTTAAGGCTAAATGCAACCTGTTACACCATGTCATTATGTGGTCAAGCGAAGTTTGAACTCTACTAGCCTCAGCAAGAGGATCACTTGATATTTTCCACACTTCAACGTCGTCGACATATTATGACGAGTGAGTGTACGGGATTTCGAGTAACAGGATATCATTGACGTATATAATGTACAACAGCGGATTTATAGCAGACCCCTGCAGTACGCCAGCTTTAAGCAAGAATGAGCGTGAAAGCAGTTGTTTAATGCGTACTCTGGCCCGTCTATTGGTCAGAAAGTTCGAAATATATTTGATTATTGTGTCAGGAATCTTGAGTTTATGTAATTTGAATACAACCGGTCAAACACTGTCAAAAGCTTTCTTCGCATCAAGAAATGTTGCGACTGTCATGTGTTTAGGGTTGAATCCTTGAAATATGGTTTCAGTTAATTTTATAAAGTGATCGCTTGTTTGTCTTTGACATCTGGCCACGTTTTCAATGTCACTTATCATGTTATTCAGTTCCGGATGATACAGGAGTCTGTTCGGGATGGGCTTTTTTTCCATGAGTTTGCCTTTGGAATTGAGAAGGCTTACTGGTGTGTAGTTTGCTGGATCTTGAGTGTCTGTGGATGTTTTTGCACAGACTATGGTAATTGCACTTTACTAGTGTGTTGGGAAGTAACCTGTTTTGAGTGATAAATTACATAATTTTGTAAGATATTCTATGCACTTATCAGAGAGGTTTGTATAACTATATTCTTGATTTACCTTTCCACCGGGGCAGTGTTCTTTACTTTCTTGATGTGTAATTTGACTTCAGTGATTGAAATAGGTCGTGTAATATTACTGTAGTTATGGTCTGTGATGTCATTCAGTTATTCTTGAAACCGTGGTCTGAAAATCTCATCATTTTTGACATGAAGTTGTTAACTTTATAGTAACATTGATCAAATGAAGCTAGGCTCGGGTTTTGAAAGGTTGATTGACAAGCACTGGACAAACAGTTCAGCTTTACTCGCATCGATGGAGGTTGTGATGTCATTAAATTGGATTTTTTGAGTTGTTTCCTAAAGATGAGGAGTAGCACATAGGCTTAAATCACATCCAAAAAGCGGCTGGATTTGATTTATTTACATCAATCGAGCGGCAGAAATTTTCCCAGTTGGCATCGCGCTGCTGCTTTACTAGCACTTTGATTATATTGTTTTTTCTGTTTTTGAGTGTTTTTGTGTGGTGGTCCCGTGTGTTGATAAAATGACGTCTTGGGCGTCTGCGTTGTTTGATCTGTTCATAAATTTCTGGGGTAAGCTGCTACGCTTTAGGGTTAGACGAAGTTTGGTCGTGTTGGGTTGTATCTGCAATTCCCTTTTCTCTTGAAAATATAATTGCTAGCTTTAAATTGTCTATTGTCTGTCCTTTAAGAGTGTTAAAATCTATTACAAGTGAGGACTAGCTGAGATATGTTCGGAACATGTCCCAATTTGTCCAAGAAAAGTCATATACCAGGAAAGGGGGGTTCGCACGATGTGCTGGAGGGGTAAAACAGTGAGACGTGAACTGGGTCATAATCCCTTCCTATGCTGTCTGGTACACGGAAATTAGAGATTTGTGGTGAAATGTTTGTGGTAGTAATGAATAAGTCTAGGATGTCTTGTGACCCATCTATGTGAGGGTGTGGTCGTTTACCCCCACTAGGTTGTTTTCTTCGACAAACGTATTTAGTATGATTCTTGTTTGTTTGTCTGCATATAAAGTGAATATGAGTTGAGATCCATTAGTAAGATAACTGTTTCGTTTTCATACAGAATGTCGTGTAGTAGACCTGTGTCTGGTGAGGACCTAGGAAATAGATGTATCGTGATCAATGTGAATTCTTTATTGTTTGCAAGTTTAATATTGCAAACTATGATTTCGTTATCACTCTGTCTGATGTTATCGTCATATGTTAAGTTGATGTTTGCTTTATATAGCAGCGCAATTCCCCTTTCATTTGCGAATTTTGGGTGTGAAATGATTTTGTAGCCTGGTGATGAAAAGTTGGTGTCATTGTTAAGGTATGTTTCGTTTAAAACCACTATCTGTATGTCATATTTACTGCAGGTTTCTTGTGGTGTAGGCCTACTTGGTTATTTAATTTATACTTTAGTAACTTGTCGACTAGATATGTCGTGGTCATGGGGATGGGGTGAGGGGGCACTTGCCCCTAGAAAATGAAAAACATATTTCTTTATTATATTATATTGCTTTAGACTTTTTTCCCCCTTCAGAAACTTCTATAGAAGCCCATGAAAACAATTTTTTTATCTTTTCCAGGTGACAGTGCTTCTCGAGTATGTTGCGCTGTACACTACTGTTTTGTGTATAATTATGTTTACAACTTCTCATCTGTTACAAGATATAAAACTTTACTTGCCACTGTTGGAATATAATTTCTTCTAAGTATTTTTTCTGCATGCTCCTGATTTTCCTACTCAATTCATATTCCTTTTTTTTAAGGCCATTCTACACCTGAACACATGTGTCTCCAGTATCATCCAGACACACAAGTCTGGACACATCTTTGTGATCCAAGTGTGTGAATATCCTGCGTTAGAAAGAACTGCTATACCTTCCCCATATCCTTCCCCAAAGACATCAATTTTTGATAGTGCACTGTCTATGTAATGCCAACTTCAAAATGTAGTTCCCATATAATCCCTTCCACCGACTCGTAATCCGAGGTTCGTGTGTTCGACTCTCCGTCACACCAAACATGATCACCCTTTCAGCCGTAAGGGAGTTATAATGTGACGGTCAATTCCACTATTCGTTGGTAAAAGAGTAGCCCAAGAGTTTGCGGTGAGTGGTGATGACTAGTTGCCTTGCCTCTAGTCTTACATTGCTAGATTAGGGAGGGCTAGCGCAGATAGTCCTCGTGTAGCTTTGGGCGAAATTCAAAACCAAACAAACCCATTTTTTTTCGCCATAAATTCCGTATTGTTCTGATGAAAGAAACATAAAACAAAGAAGACTTCTGTTTGACACAAACTCTTTGTAAATGAGTAATAATCGTGAAAAAAGAGTGCAAACGTTCTTTCAAAGATGTCATTGAAAAACAAAACTCCGGACGCTAAGCATGTTTTTATTTTACTTAGTTTTGCATTAGTCTTCACTATGTTTGATTCTTAATATACGTATGACACTTACTTTGACAGAAATAAAATTCATCGGCCCGGCATGGTCAGGTGGGTTAAGGCTTTCGACTCGAATTCCGAGGGTCGCGGGTTCGAATCTCCGTCGCACCAAACATGCTCGCTCTTTCAGCCGTGGGGGCATTATAGTGTTCAGTCAATCCCACTATTCGTTGGTAAAAGAGTAGCCCAAGAATTGGCGGTGGGTGGTGATAGCTAGCTGACTTCCCTCTTGTCTTACACTGCTAAAATAGGGACGGCTAGCACAGATTGCCCTCGAGTAGCTTTGCGCGGGACCCGGCATGGCCAAGCGTGTAAAGGCGTGCGACTCGTAATCTGAGGGTCGCAGGTTCGCATCCCCGTCGCGCCAAACATGCCCTTTCAGCCGTGGAAGCGTTATAATGTGACGGTCAATCCCACTATTCTTTGGTAAAAGAGTAGCCCAAGAGTTGGCAGTGGGTGGTGATGACTAGCTGCCTTCCCTCTAGTCTTACACTGCTAAATTAGGGACGGCTAGCACAGATAGCCCTCGAGTAGCTTTGTGCGAAATTCAAAACACAAACAAACAAACTTTCTCAGTATTAATATTTTTATTGCTTTTACAGCGGATGAAGATAAAAGAAGGTTCAGAAAGCTACGGTTATTGGAAAGAGCCACCAATTCCCATTTACATTCGTTTCTATTTCTTTCACCTCGTCAATCCTGAAGGAGTGTGGAGTCTTACAGAAAAGCCAAACTTCAAGGAGATGGGACCTTACACATTTAGGTAAAGATATTATAAATTTGTATTTTTAACAGGCGTTTGTTTTTATAGTATACTTATAATTTATATATAAAATAGCATTATTTCTCCAGTCCTAAATTTGATTATTTTTTATTTTTGTAGATTTTAAACGTGCTTTTTTATTTACACCTTCCTTATTTTACAACAACTGGTCTGAGGGAGGAAAACCAACCAAGAATACCCACCTTAACAAGATTGATTCACAGTTAAAACGCTCTTGTAACTGAAAGTGTGGAACGTTCTAAACTGTTTATTGTAACTCGAAGCTAAGATTTTCAAACCCACAGCCGATACGCTAATTACAAAGCTATGCTTGGTCCACTGACTTAAGATCACTGAATATTTCATAGTCTAACAAAAAAAACTTGGCAGTGTACTGTGTCTATTTAAAAAGCAAATGTTTTGTATGTTTTTAAAAATAAAGTAAATATATATATTTGTATACCTTGATTTCTACACCAGTTTCACAATGTGTTATTGTTATTTCTTTGATTTAAGATATATGTGTTACATTGTGCTCGTGTTATTGTGTTTTTTTCTCTTTTTTATTTTTGGTTTGGTACTAAGCAATAGAATGAGCGGTTTGTGCTCTGCTCAACGCGGGAAATTGAATAAAGGATTTCCCATTTGTAGTTCAAAAAACCTATCGCTCAGCCACAAATAGATCATTTATTTTCTAATTAGATCATATTAAGTGTTTCTCTTGTCTCGGGTTCCTCCTTCTCAGAGGTTAACTTGACGAAATATCCAAGTGGATTAAAAGATGGGGAAATTTTTTTAAAATACCAAATTAACCAATGTAACTAATTTTATTCAATGAAAAATAAATAGTTGTGCTTTTGTAAATGTAATAAAAAATAGATTTTTTATTATCAAAATAAGTAATGTTTTATCACTCAAAGTATATGTTTTCGTACATCAAAATCACATCGGGATATGTGGTGAGTCTACCGAAGGTAAACGAACCCTTAATTTTAAGGTTGTAAATTCGTAGACTTACCACTGCACCAGCGAGAGACTATCACTTAATTACTTTTTGCTTAATTTTATACTTAACCGTATAAAATAACTTCAGATATAATTGTAAATGCCCTTATCCTGAAGATGACCTAAGAAGGTTGAAGCGTTGTTGTGTACTTTATTTTGATTAAAGTTTAAATACCCATATCAGTCGTCTTGAGAATACATTTTTACATCGTGTGGATATCTGTTCATCAGGAATAACCATCTTAAAGTATTTTGGTTACGTAAATGTCCTTCATCTTATCAAGGATATGCTTGTCTTATATAAGAAGCACGTGTACATGATTATATGATACAACAAAACTTGCTTGTCTACTTTCACAGAGGAGGTTAATTGTCACTGTACTAATATACCTATTTAGTCCTGACCTCAACTTAATATAGCCAGGTGATTAGGGCGTTCGACTTTCAGGTTGAGGACCTCGGGTTCGAATCTCCGTCCCGCCATACATGCTTGCCGTTTCAGCCATGGGAACGTTACAAAGTTACGATCAGTCCCACTCTTCGTTGGTTAAAGAGTAACCTACGAGTACGCCCGGCATGAACAGGTGGTAAAGGCACTTGACTCTTAATCTGAGGGTCGCTGGTTCGAATCCCCATCACACCAAACATGCTCACCCATTCAGCCGTTGGAGCGTTATCGTGTGACGATCAATCTCACTATTCGTTAGTAAAAGAATAGCTCAAGAGTTAGCAGTGGGTGGTGGTGACTAGCTGCCTTATCTCTAGTGTTACACTGCTAAATTAGGGACGGTTAACGCAGATAGCCCTCGTGTAGCTTTGTGCGAAATTCAAACCAAACCGTGAGAGTAGATCGAGGTGATGATTAGCGGTCTTCTCTCTAGTCTTTCATTGTTCAATTAGGAACGGGTAGCGAAAGTTCTTTTTATCATTAAACACAAAAGCTACACAAAGGGCTATCTGTGCTCTGTACACCATGGGTATCAAAACCCAGTTTATAACAGTGTAAGTTCGCAAACATATCCCTGTGTGTAAATAGCCCTCGAATAGGTCTGCGCAAAATTCAGTACCAAACCTCATGACATCATGGAAATCATTGCGTCACCGGCTATAACATACAGGTAACGTGTTCAGTAGCAAGATTTTTTTATCTGTGTGTTTCGGAAGCATATATCGGTAAAAAAGTGGAAAACAAAGCTGGGAGAGAAATATCAAATGAAATATTTTAAAAAACAGTACTCTGTGAAACACTTCTCGCCTGTGCTAATTTCAGCAAGTGAGAACGATTTAAAGTCGTATTTACTGAGGCATACGTTACGAACATCATTGAGCGTTAATAAAAACTGGTTTTTCGCTGCATACTTAAAAGCTTAAAAGACTGGTCGTAGCCTACTGGTTAACGAACCCTAACTATGAATCGGAATGCTTATACTTTTATTGTCCCTAAAAACGCTCAGCGCTTTGGGGCCATGAATTCGTTTCAAGAGTGATGGTCAAATCCCACTACTCGGTCGGATAAAGGTAGCTCAATAGATGGCGATTGGTGCTGTTTACTAACTGCATTAAAATGCCTAGCAGCTCAAAATTAAGGACGGCTATGCACAGTAGCACTTATATATATAGCTTAATGCGGAAATTCGAAATGCATTAAAAACGTAAAATTTGTATATGAAGTTAACATATTTAACAACAGACCAAGGAAAATTATTTTAAAATATCAGTCATATCGTTTATTGTTTCCTTAACGTCTCGCCTCTCCCACTGGGACAGCTGTAAGTCTTCGGATTTATAACGCTGTAAATTGGGTTTCGATACCTGCGTTGGACAGAACACGGGTATCCCGTTGTGTAGTTTTTTTCACTTAACAACAAACACATGAAGAAACAAAATCTTAACATCTAAATCACACCGCCATCACTGTTTTGGTCGGATATATTACGATGTTCACACTTTTTAGTTCTACTACCATCACCAAGTTTTACGTTAGTAAGTCTGGAGGCTTAAACCGCTAAAACATGAGTTTCGACACTCACAGTAAAAACAGAGACAATAACAGTGTAAAAGACATGAAGACGTTGTACAATAACATAAAGAACTCCAATTACGACAGTCCTGTAAAGGACAAACATAGGCGGACTATTAGCAAAGAAGCAAAGCAACAAAGTAGATGTGTCGAACACTTCGAAGAGATTTTCAATAGAGATCCTCCTGCACAATGTCCAACCACCACACCAACATCTGATTCCCTGAATATTAACACTAGTCCATCCTACGAAGCAAGAGATTACGAAGGCACTCAAGCTTCTGAAAACTGGAAAAGCAGCAGGTCCAGAGGACATTCCACCAGAAGTACTAAAAACAGACATGCCAATCATGAAATAAATGTTACATCAGTTTTTAAGAGGGTTTGGAAACCAGGAAAGATGCAAAGACATTGGAAGCTGTCAAAGAAAGCGAACCTTGCAGTGCGTGGCAAATGGTGAGGTATCATGTTGCTGTCGGTTCCCAACAAGGTGTTCACCAGAGTAATCCTGGTAAGACTAAAGGTCCTTCGGATGATAGACTCAGAAGTAAACAGACATGATTCTGTGTGACTAGATCATGCACAGATTAGATATCCACACTCAAATTCATTATTCATCAATTTATCGGATGGCAGATGTCACTACCCGCCAATTTTGAAAAGGCTTTCGGCAGCTTTGACAAGAAAATAATCTGGAACCTACACCAATCCTGTGAAGCAAGACAGTAAAATTTGTGAACACCATCAAAACATTCTACGAGGAGTCAACATGCAATATCATAGACAACAAAAGCTCTCATAACTCTTCACGGTTCAGACCACTGGCATGCAGAGATGCTTGCTTTTGCCAATGATCTAATTGTTTTTGATCTACTGGTTGATGAGTCGAACTACCAATGACAGGCATCCAACAGACATTCACGAAGCACCTGGATGATCGCGATCTTGCAAATGATCTATGTATTCTGTAATATAGGCAGCAGGGCATGCAATCCAAAACTCAACAACTTCATGAGAAAGATGCAACAAATGGGCTATTCATAAATGTTGACAAAACCAAAATGATGAGAATCAATAACATACAACATTGCAGCTAAATGGAGACAATACAGAAGAAGCTGGTAAATTTGGATTTCTCGAAAGTGTTATATCAAAGAATGGAGGCACAGACAAAAACATCAGCTCACAAATCAGCAAAGCCAGATTTGCCTTCAAATCTCTAAATGGACTCATCATATCTTTCCTAAAATTCCAAAGTCAGACTGGTCAACACCAATGTAAAATAAGTCCTCTTTTATGGCTCAAAGACATGGCGAGTTACTAAGACCATCAGAGCAAAGATTTAGATCTTTGTTAACATGTATTTATGCAACATCCTGTACATTAGATTAGATGGCCTGATGTCATATCTAACACTAACCTAAGGAAGCAAACACATCAGCTGTATGATCAAGAAGAAACTGTGAAGATCAAGAAGAAACTGTGAAGAGGAAATGGAGCTGCATTGATCACACGCTAAGGAAGCCTTATACTAAACTAACAAGACACGCATTGAAATTGAACCCACATGAAAAAATAGAAACTGAGGAGCTACGTCGACGAGGAGATTTAGACTACTAGACTATGAACTCAGCTGAGGAGGATGACCCACAGTCGTGTCCAATGCCGTGAAACAGTAGTGTCTCTGTGTTCCAATCAAATAAGTCAAGCTATTGTGCCAAGACAATTTTTAAACTACCATATTTTTAATGCTTTTGTTTCTTATCGTCAATATATGATGGTAATGTCGTAGTGTAAGTAAGATTTTATCCAGATCTGCCTCTCTTTGTTCATCAGAGCCGACTATAAAACTAGAATGCAGGTGTTATTCACATGTGCAATGTACACATTAAGTCATACTGGTGCAGTAAGAATTCAATATCAATGTAAAATTTCTGTGTTTGTGGACGCATCTCATCCTGAAAGAGTTGATTGATCCAGATGAAACTTGACATGCTAACTTATTTAGTCCAAAACAAAAACAATATCATTCAGCAATAGGTACTGAAAATAGTTGATTTTTTTTTTTAAATCACATCGCAAACAAATTCGATAAGTCAGATATTGTAAATAAAATGTTCAGCATTTCGGCTGTTTCCTACAATGTAGAAAATAAATATAATGTTGCTATTTAAGTTTCCCGCTCTTTTTCGGTTTATACTGGGATCAAAATAAGAACTTTAGCCTGAATTTAAAAAAGTATATCATAAATAAAATATTTTGAGCATTTTTTACTTTTTGATGTAGAATATAGTTTACTGTAAAAATAAAATTAAAGTTTATTATTAAGTTTAATGCATTAATGTGTCAAGTTCTGACAATAGAAATCTTGACCACGTCTCTACTGTAAAATGGGTTGCTTTGAACAGGAAGTGACGCAACTGCTTTGTCGGTTCTACGAAGTTTCTCGACTTGACTGCTGCATCTCCTCACTTCGAATTCATTTTCCCTGTCCTACAACGATTTTCTTAAAGAATGAATGTTACTGAATATCCTCCGTGAGATTTTGTTCATTTTTTAGCAAATCTGTGTGTGCGTGTTTTCCGCGTTTTCAAACGAAGAAAGACAGAGGAGTGTAGTCTTCTTATAATAACCTGCCAAACCTTTAAAGTAAGACATTTAAAGTCCATTACATGAGCTTCAAAGAGAAAGTCCATTGTGAACTGAGGGTTTACTTTTACTTGTAGACTTTCCTCGGATCTGTTCGACTTTCACAAATAGAGCAGAGACAAGTATTTCAGTGCAAGTTACAAAGACAACCTGAGAATTGTAAGTGTAAAAACTCAAGGTATCTTCGCACCTCTCTCGCGACAAGTCAGCGGTAAGTTTACGGATTACAACGCTAAATTCTGGAGTTTAATATTCCATGATGGACTAAGCGCTTCTAGTTTATTTCACAGGTTTAATCTGAAACAATAAGTATTTTCATATATTTTCGTTTGCGGTTTAACGTTTTGTAATTGATGTGTGAGTTATCTGTTGCTTCGTAAATAAATTAATCATTCATCATTTTTTCACATAACATGAAATTTAATACGCAATAAAAGTCTCGTGACTGTAGTTTCTGAAATTTCTGATAATAAACACATTTTATCTTATTATTTTTTTGTTTTAAGTTCATTTTTAATGTTTACACTTATTATACCTCTTTACTTACCAGGGAACATCGCGTAAAGGTGAACATTACTTGGAACGACAATGGAACAGTCTCCTATCAACAGATGAAGAGTTGGCATTTTCAACTGGATCTCACGAACGGTTCTTTAGATGATGTTGTCACCACTCTCAACGTTCCAGCTGTTGTAAGTATTTTTTGTTTGGTTTGTTTTTTTTAATTTCGCGCAAAGCTACACAAGGGCTATCCGCGCTAGCCGTCCCTAATTTTGCAGTGTAAGGCTAGAGGGAAGTCAGCTAGTCATCACCACCCACCGTCATCTCTTGGACTACTCTTTTACCAACGAATAGTGGGATTGGTCGTCACATTACAACGTCCCCACGGCTGAAAGGGCGAGCATGTTTGGCGCGACCAGAATTCAAACCCTCAGATTACGAATCGAACGCCTTAACACGCTTGAGCATGCCAGGCCTATTAATTTGTAAAAAACAGTTTAAAAAAAAACTCTACCAAGTTAATCGTATCCATTATTTTTAAAACACGGTTATTATTTTCTTTCATTTTTTCCTCGAAACCTGTAAAAGGTTTTTCACATGTACTGCAGTAAATATTGACACAACGTCAAACGATACAAAAATATTTTTTGATATAAAATGATATGCTCAGTTCGTTCCACAAATGTAAATGAATTCTTAATGGTATTTTTTTAGACATAAATGTTTCTACATTATAAGTTGAACTCTTACTATTGGATAAATACGTCTGAAACTGTTACGTATTTGTGCATTTTACAGATGTTTCCCTTGAACATTTAAAAAAATGTACTTTTCAACATCTTTCTCACCTGCTCAGTATCTCTAAATAATTTATCTGTCCAGTCCTCAACAGATGCTTGTGACTTGCATTGAATACTATTGTGTTTTTAAATAACATTTAATGGGGTTATCTCACCAGTTACATGTTTATATACATACTTTTTACCATCCTTGTATTAAACAGGAAAAACAATTTATTTTATCTATTGTTTTCCAGGCAGCCTCAAATATGTACCGTTATGCTCCTGAGATATTCTATAGATATGCTGTTGATCAAATGCTTAACTTGACCCACAGTTCTTGGTTTGTTGAGAAACCAGTCCGGCAACTATTATTTGAAGGATATAGAGATCCTTTGATAGACGAATCCCGATCTTTTTCTCCTATTCCACATGAAAAGTTTGGATGGTTTTATGGGGTAAGAAAGTAGAAATTAGTTAAGAAATATTTATAATGTAGAAATTTAAAAAGTGCCTAATTGTGTGTGTTTTCTCAGAGCAAAACCACACTGGACTATTTACTGTATCCATCGAGGGTAATCGAACTCCTGGGTTTAGCCTAGTAAATCCGATGACTTACAACTGTCCCACCGTGGTGGTGAGGGAAGCAAAAAGATTCATCACATCTCTACAAAGTAACTTCGTGGAACACATTCACGTGCTCAAAGAATTAGTCTGCGAGTTAATTTCGCATCCATTCAAACGACAAAGAGGCTATTGGAACCGACATTTTCTGAAATTCGGTTAAGTTTAAAATATTGAAATGTTATTAAGCATTGTCGTTGATATGAATTTATAATTTTGACTAACATTAATTGTATCAAATTAGTTTGTTTTTGTTAATAAAATCTAGTTATGCTTCCATTAATGTTATTTCACCTTCAATTTACTGAAAGTCTTTCTGTAGCTTGTTCTTATTTAGTTAACAAACAACTAATAAATAACACAAATCTTTGTCTGATAATAAAATGAAACTAAATGAAACAAGCCACCAAATGACACTGATAGCTCAAAGATTAGTTTCAGGTATATAGAACTAAAATTTGGGGATCAGTTTCCTTGTGAGGTAAAAAGAGCACAAATAATTCATTGTGTAGCTTTACGCTTAACATCAAATAAAAACATCCATAAGATAAATCTAGTGTTTGACTACTTACTAGACAAACGTTCCCTCTTTTACCGACAAGATTCCAGATAAAGCAAGTTACATATTACATACGTAAATGTTAATATTAACACTTTGGTTTTTCTACAAGTTACAAAATACTAAATGAAAGAAGGTCCAAGGTTCTAACACCACGTTTTGTCTACTACTAATAACTTAACAGATGAAACAGTATTTGGAGAACTGACATTAGACATATTATCTGACAACATACCAATCAAACGGAAAAAGGCACAAAACGCTAGCATTGCATTACCAACATATTAACATTTAATCAAGACTCAAAATGCTGGCTATATTTTGTCTAATATTGACAACGTACCACTCGAAATTAACTTTAAAGCTCTAACGTCACAGTATGTCGACGTCTGACAAATTACGAGTTGAATTAAACTTTAAAATGTAGCCAAAATGTTGTCGATTTTGTAACTACTGACAAAAAAATATGTGTAATAAACTATAGTAGCTCAAATAAACGACAAAGTCTAGGTATACTGTCATATCTCCTATCTGAAAATCATTCGTTTGTATCAACAAAACCTAGATGGTATTACCTGTTTGAAGCTATTCTATATTCTGTAGGTGATTGCTATCGTATGTATATCTGGAAATTTTATCAAACGTAATGTGTTCAACCTCTTGCCAGACCTGTAACCCATTGTCACCATGTGATGCTACGCATTTTGCAATATACCTCCGTTGGTTTGGCAAACGGCTAAGTAATGAACACTTCTATCTGTGCAACACAAACAACTTTGTTGGAATCAATTTATAGACACCACAAACATTAATTTATAGCTGAGATAAAAAGATATTAACAGTCGTCTCTCAATATGCTTATTTTTTTAATTCAGTTATAGCAAAACTGGATGTGTTATAGGTGAAGAAAACTTATTTAATTATATATTAAGGTATGTAAGTAACCTGACGCAATACGAAGCTTTGCCTTTCTTTTTCCCTTTTATAACAACAACTAGAAATATATTTCATTCCTAGTTTTTCTTCGTTAAGGTACTTAACATTATTCACATACTGTATTAGGTTTCGCAGTGAAGTGGAATTGGCAGTTCGGTTGGTTCGAATGTCTTTACTTGTTTAAGAGGATTTCCGATAGAGGTCGTGTTAATTTCCAATTTTATTGAAATTTGTGTTTCAGATAAATTAATCATATATTATAAATTTAGTACTTACTTATGGTATTCTCAGGGACACTGTTTTACTTTTCGGATAGTAACTGCAAATAACAGGAGGAACGAGCAGGAAATGTATCACAGTTTTAAAATGAATTCCGAGTTTGACTGAACTGATGAAATAAAAAAACCGGAAACAATGTTGTAAAACAATCTTTATTCAGTTCAAAAACAAATTA
The DNA here is from genome assembly GCF_004210375.1 of Tachypleus tridentatus. NCBI lineage: Eukaryota > Metazoa > Arthropoda > Merostomata > Xiphosura > Limulidae > Tachypleus > Tachypleus tridentatus. The sequence goes on along the minus strand of NC_134830.1, from coordinate 30,442,802 downwards.
ATGAGTACATACGTTGAGCTTGACAATACTGATACTGAAGATATGTACATATTTTCGTATTGTGCTATTCTCATCTTCCAGGCTGAGAAAGCATAGCATTATATGCAAAAGTCTATGCCATAATATTTCTTTAATCATTGTTGGTCATTCAAAAAAACAAAAAAAAACTACAGTAGTAGGCCAAATCTCTTCTGCACAGAAGCAGACATTTAAAAGAATTTAAAAAATATCTGTTATCGACTCTACTTAATACATTTGTTTTAAAGCAAACCCACGATGAGCAACTTGCTGTTTCTGTCACAAGGAAATGAATCCCAGATTTTATTATTATAACTCTGTAAACTTACTGTTGTTCTAATGCAATGATGAAGTTTAATAATTACAAAGCTACTTTTTATATGTTCTTGTCTGTTGTCTTTTGAATAACAACTGATAGAAGGTGTGGTTTCCATCATTTCCTAGTAAAACGTTATTGAAGCAATGTAGAATTAGAATCTGTGGGCTTTAAATTGAAACCAAAACTTTACATATCTCATGGACAAACGACAAAAACCAATTTATTTAGCCAACCTACATTAAACAATGAAAATAAATGTAAAACTTTTTTTTTTTTTACAGAAAAACAACTCCCATGATGGTTTCTACAACATCTTCACTGGAGAAAACGGGATAAATAAACTAGGACAGATTGATAAATGGAACGGAAGCGAGTATGTGATTGAAATGTTTGGTGTATTCTTATAGTTTAATATTTTTAATAACTTCATATTAGATTTAATGTGTCAAAGTTTCCTCAATAAGCATAGTGAAATGAGGTCACTTTTGATACGTCCTTGAAGTTATGTTTGATAACGTAACACCGTACAACATATAAACTGACTCATGATTATGAGAAACCCACTCGAAGTAAAAGTGTATTTCGGAATAGTTAATTAAGCTGAAGATGACTTAAGAAGGTCGAAACGTTGTTCTCTGTTTCATTAGTAAAAGTGTTAATAACCATACCAGCCGTTCTGTGATACATATGAACTGACTGCATCAGTAAGAGATATAATATCAATCATTTGATAAAATAAAACAATAAAAAACTTTTTGTACTGCTATTGGTTATTTGGATAATAAGAAATTTCAATAGCAAACTTTTTACTTAACTTGTGATAAGGTATATTAATATATTGTAAGGCGATGCACATTATTGTAGGATCAGAGATGAATTTCATTGACGGAGTGTATCCATTAAAAAACAAAGTTCCTCTCATTTGTGTTCCCTCCCCCAACACACCTCAGTAGCTCAGCGGAAAGTCTGCATGGTTGTGCTAGTAAAAATAGGGCTTCGATACTCGTGTTGGCGGGAACAGATAGCTCATCATGTAACTCTGAGGTTAACAATCACGAATCAACTCTCAATACAAGCGCCATCTTTTGTCGATGTTCTAAAAATCTTAAGGCCATAATTGTTTAAAATAATTTAAATTTACGATCTTTGAAATAATTTAGGTTATAAGTATTTGAATGAATTACAAGTATTTTAAGTTTAATCACAAATATTGCATAACTGTGTTTTTAATTTCTAGAATATGTTTAACTTCTATTTTGGACTTAAACATGCATCTAAGGATTCTACCTTTTCTTTGGCTGTATCAAAACAGATTGATTGTAGCTTTGATGTAACCGTATACATCAATCATACATCAATATTTCTAGCATGTTTAGTAGCACTATCATGCTAACATATAAAACAGGAACATACGACCAACAAGATTTTTGTATGTTCCTTTGATTCATTTTTATTACTGTATCGCAACTATCATGAGGCACAAGACCAGCACGTAATTCTGACGTTACGGAAAAAATTGACCTAATGCAAAATAAATGTATATTATGCATTCATACTGGTAACTAAAGGGCTAAGATCAACTGATTCAATTAGTTTAACGGAAAGCATTGAACGTGTCAGCATATATCAGTTCCCAATGAAGTTTCTAAAGGCCATCATCTTGTAGACGTTTCTCCAATGTAGAGAAACTCGTTTACATAAGAGAGTATCTATAGAAGCGTGTGTGTTTTTTTCTTATAACAAAGCCACGTAGGGCTATTTGCTGTGTCTACCGAGGGGAATCGAATCCCTGATTTTAGCGTTGTAAATCCGAAGACTTACCGATGTCCCACCAGGGAACATCTATAGAAGTATTCATGTAATTTCTCAAAACAAAACAAAACTGGACAGTTAAGTCAGTTCTAAAAAATGATTAATTACACAATGTAACACAAGTTTTGTTCCTGGATAACACGTGTTATTTCTTAATTGCTTATGTTACAAAAGTACAGAAAATGGCCATTATTCCCTTCAAACTTTGCTTTCGTGACCTGGATAATGAAATTTAGAAATGAACCTATTTTATATGTAAAAACGGGCAAATTTGCACATTTTCATTTACATAAGGTCTGAATAAAACAACATATGAATCAAGATTTACAGGTATACAAAGCTATACAAAAATGAACAAAAATGTTTAGAAGTGAGTAGTTTTTCGAGATGGCTGTTTTCTCTCTGGCGGAGTGGGTACAGGGAGCACAGGGCAGTGTGGCACTGGGGTGATGGATGATGGAAGGTGCAGATACATGATAGCAGATACATTCTTGCCAGCCCAACGTTTGGAAGGGTCCACCATGCAGAAGTAGCAATTGCTTGAGTGGTCAGGGGGTTCACGCTAAATTCTTGGAATAGCGAACTTCGTGGCTCTCTTTTCCCCTCTGTACCATCCTGCAAAAGAGCAAAATAAAATTATTATGAAGAATAAATTTATTTCATTCACAACTAATGTGTATGATGTTCATGCAAAATATTTTACATGTAATATTTTTTCTATACAATTGGAAATTAAAAAAAAATATTAAAAGATATTTAAATTTTAAAAGCTCTAAAATTTATATAATATAAAATCTTACTATTCAAGCAAGCAAAAATTGTCCGTCCTACTTTCTATAGTTTTTTTTGCAGTGCTCACAGGTAAAATGAGATGTTCAGGGTTTGTTTTGATCCCTGACAGACATACCGAAATATACCTTATAGGCTTCACACATTTTAGTAGATGCTGTCTCAGAGTACTTTATCGCTCTTGTCTTGATAAATTGGCCACATGCATAGCAGAATGCATCTGGAGAATGCTTGCAGCTTCTTGATGCCATCTCTGATGAAATCATATAGGTTTATATGTTCACTTAGGTAGCTAGAACTAAACTGAAGTGGTGAGTGGTGAGCCCCTGCATATATATATATTACTATGGAAAGTTCTAGAAAATTCTGAAAGGTTCTTGAAAATTTACCTAAGTTCTACAACATTCTAGGAAGTTCTCAAAAATTCTTGTAAGTTTTATAAAATTCTCTATCAGCTACTCAGCACTGAATCTGAATCTACCTGGAATGTTCTGGAAAATGGGTAAATTTGAAAAATTCATTTTTCATGTCACAAAAACAAAGTTCGAAGAGAAAAATAAGTCTTTTTCATTTACTTTCAACATAAGCAATTGGGAAATAACACTTTCTGTCCAGGAAGAAGAAAAAGTGAACATTTTGTTACATAGTGTGAATACAAAACTCTAAAGAAATGTTCACAGTGAAGGAGGACAAGATGGATCTGCAAATATGTAGAATGGAATTCTATTTTGTAACTTTTAAATGATTCGTACTGTTATCAACTGATTTTAAATGATTCGTACTGTTATCAACTGATTTTAAATGATTCGTACTGTTATCAACTGATTTTAAATGATTCGTATTGTTATCAACTGATTTTAAATTATTCGTACTTTTATAAACTGATTTTAAATGATTCGTATTGTTATCAACTGATTTTAAATGATTCGTATTGTTATCAACTGATTTTAAATTATTCGTATTGTTATCAACTGATTTTAAATGATTCGTACTGTTATCAACTGATTTTAAATGATTCGTACTGTTATCAACTGATTTTAAATGATTCGTATTGTTATCAACTGATTTTAAATGATTTGTATTGTTATCAACTGATTTTAAATGATTCGTACTGTTATCAACTGATTCTCAGTTTCGAAGATAGTAACTTATTACAAAATTAAGTTCTCGTCATTCAACTTGCATATCTAATAACGAAATAATTAAGAAGTTTTACTTGGTTCTTCGATCTTTAGATGTGAAATTATTTTACAGTACTAATCACGTAGTACTTCCGATGATGCTAACACGTGACACGTGATTCATTACGTAATCTTTTATTCTTTGTTGTACAGTGTAGTAAGAGTGTGGGAGAGTACATGTAACAAGATCAATGGAACAAGTAAGTCAAGTTGTTATTCAGCTATCTCACTCTGTTCTAGCTAGTTACTCTCAAGTCTCTTTCTGACTGTAAATATGTTTTCAGATTTTTAACTTATATAGGCATTTCGTGTTGAAAGAATGCAAAGTTTTCCCAATAAAATCGAAACAACTGTTTAGCCAGCTACGTGCGGAAATTTGGTCTTTGAAATTTGTAAAACAAAATGGCCAACGTACTATCCTTCCCCCCGTATGTCGAATTATAACACTTTAAAAACTCGTGTCAAAAAATTCCTGAGTGGTTTTTTATGAAAAAGCCATTACTTTATTCTGCCATTCCTAGACATAAATTTATTAAATTTGGCAAATATGCTAAGTGAAAGTTGAAGGTTACAGTGAACTGAGCATTAACATTCCAAAACGACCATTCTAAAATTATAAAATAAATTATCTTGAGATTATCTTATTTTATGGTTATAACTGGGTTTGCACGAGTCTGAGCAATCTTATACACATTGCGAGCCGTGGGACCTGTCCTAGCGTTCGTCTGATATCTGTTTACCGTGGTGCCTGTCATAGCGTTCGTCTGCCTTCTGTTCACAGTGGGGCCTGTCCTAGCGTTCGTCTGCCTTCTGTTCACAGTGGGGCCTGTCCTAGCGTTCGTCTGTATTCTGTTCACAGTGGGGCCTGTCCTCGCGTTCGTCCGTCTTCTGTTCACAGTGGGGCCTGTCCTAGCGTTTGTCTGTCTTCTGTTTATCGTAAGATTTGTCCTAGTGTTCGTCTGTCTTCTGTTTACCGTGGAGCCTGTTCTAGCGTTCATCTGTCTTCTGTTTACCGTGGGGCCTGTCCTAGCGTTTGTCTGTCTTCTGTTTACCGTGGGGCCTGTCATAGCGTTCGTCTGTCTTCTGTTTACCGTGGGGCCTGTCCTAATGTTCGCCTGTCTTCTGTTTAACATTCACTTTTGAAATGAAGGGAGAGCATACATGAATAATTTTGACGCCAAATTTTATTTTGCAAGCAGGATATTCTATACTAAATGGCTAGGAACGAATCACGCTGTCATTCATATGTCAATATTTGACGTAACTTAATAAAAATGTAGGCTTTCCTGTGTTTTTGTTGATTGATTCTTACCATAACTAAAATGTTTAACAAATACTTTTCGCAGTGTGTGCGGCTCTGAGAGAAACCAGGAGTGCAACACAATTAATCTTTTTAAAGTCCATAAAATAATTTAAACTAATAGATTTACCTAAACTTTTCCCGTCACTGGGGACGGGTACTTTTATTTGTATCTGATAATACTGTAACTTGATTTGAAAAATTAAAATGTATTAACACTATATGATGCGATAACTATAAATCGAATAAATACTATAGTATTATGATATGAATTATGCCTCTGTCTCTGCTCACATAATTTTATTATTTATTTGTTTACATGTTAATTACAAGATTTGCCTTTTTGTATTTGATATTATATAAGCAACATACACGTTCTTTTGTTTGTTTGTTTACTATGTTTGCATTCTTGCATTTTGGTATTATATAATTGTGTACACCTCTATATCTAGACCTGTGGATAATTTGTCAGGAAAGTAGATGAAAACCAATAATTATTGCTAATGGAGAGGCCATTTCGTTTATAATTCTATAAAACTTAGCACTAGAATGATCAAAATTTAAATTTTTCCTTCTTGTTATTGCAACCTTAGAATATATGCAAAACTTCACAAAATAACATTGGGCTCTTTTAGAATACAAGTCTTAGAAATCTCACTTTTAGGAAATAGGAGAAACATCACATTGGCCATTTGTTTATCCAGTTCGAGAGATCTAAAATTCCATTTATCACTGGATTTAAATTTATTTCAAATTTAGCATCCCTGAATTATGTAACATGGTATGTTTATCCAATTTTAACATGGAATGTTAGTACCTTATCTTTTCAGTGGCTGTTTTGAAATCGGGTCTGGCCCACAGATGGCAGTGCTTCCAACAATGTATCTGCTCGCAGTACACTTTTAATGCCCCATATTTTTTGCGGCACGTGTAAAGAAGTGCGTATGGTAGGCCTAGTGGCACCCTTTAGACTAAGACAGACAAATATTAGTGGTATATTGTGTATCAAGGATAAAATAAGTCAAATTTGAAATTTAAAATATTATTAAATTGATGATAAATTTGCATTACTAAATAACCTTTACTTAAAATATACAAAACTGCTGCAACACGCCCAAGACCCTTCCGCGGCACACAGTTTCAAAATCTCTGTTATGTGATATAACAATACTCAAATCGGAAGTGACTTGTCAAATAATTTCACGGCTAAGAAAACGTTTGCCAGTTTTAATAAACTACTACAATATACAGCAACCGAAATAGTGCATTTAGAGGTATTTAATAAATATTACTGTAAAAAGCGAAACTTAAAAACTCAGTGGAACTAAGGTTTTCTCGAATATTTAGAGGATGATTAATTCTATAATTATCAAAATAGAATATGATAATAGGGAGAAAATGACAAATATTTTTTTGCATGAAACAAAATGACAAAATAAGTTAGCCTTGTCAACCTTTATGTTTTGTAACTGAAAATTGATAATAATAATAATAAGTTAGCATTGTCAAACTTTATGTTTAGTAACTGAAATCTGATAATAATAATAAGTTAGCATTGCCAAACTTTATGTTTAGTAACTGAAATCTGATAATAATAATAAGTTAGCATTGTCAAACTTTATGTTTAGTAACTGAAAACTGATAATAATAATAAGTTAGCATTGTCAAACTTTATGTTTAGTAACTGAAAACTGATAATAATAATAAGTTAGCATTGTCAAACTTTATGTTTAGTAACTGAAAACTGATAATAATAATAAGTTAGCATTGTCAAACTTTATGTTTAGTAACTGAAATCTGATAATAATAATAAGTTAGCATTGTCAAACTTTATGTTTAGTAACTGAAATCTGATAATAATAATAAGTTAGCATTGTCAAACTTTATGTTTAGTAACTGAAAACTGATAATAATAATAAGTTAGCATTGTCAAACTTTATGTTTAGTAACTGAAATCTGATCATAATAATAAGTTAGCATTGTCAAACTTTATGTTTAGTAACTGAAAACTGATAATAATAATAAGTTAGCATTGTCAAACTTTATGTTTAGTAACTGAAAACTGATAATAATAATAAGTTAGCATTGTCAAACTTTATGTTTAGTAACTGAAATCTGATAATAATAATAAGTTAGCATTGCCAAACTTTATGTTTAGTAACTGAAATCTGATAATAATAATAAGTTAGCATTGTCAAACTTTATGTTTAGTAACTGAAATCTGATAATAATAATAAGTTAGCATTGTCAAACTTTATGTTTAGTAACTGAAAACTGATAATAATAATAAGTTAGCATTGTCAAACTTTATGTTTAGTAACTGAAATCTGATCATAATAATAAGTTAGCATTGTCAAACTTTATGTTTAGTAACTGAAAACTGATAATAATAATAAGTTAGCATTGTCAAACTTTATGTTTAGTAACTGAAATCTGATCATAATAATAAGTATGCATTGTCAAACTTTATGTTTAGTAACTGAAAACTGATAATAATAATAAGTTAGCATTGTCAAACTTTATGTTTAGTAACTGAAAACTGATAATAATAATAAGTTAGCATTGTCAAACTTTATGTTTAGTAACTGAAAACTGATAATAATAATAAGTTAGCATTGTCAAACTTTATGTTTAGTAACTGAAATCTGATCATAATAATAAGTATGCATTGTCAAACTTTATGTTTAGTAACTGAAATCTGATAATAATAATAAGTTAGCATTGTAAACTTTATGTTTTGTAACTGAAAACTGATAATAATAATAAGTTAGCATTGTAAACTTTATGTTTAGTAACTGAAAACTGATAAAAATAATAATAAATTAGCATTATCAAACTTTATGTGTTGAAACTGAAAACTAATAAAAGTAATAATAAGTTAAGCTTTCAAACTCTCTTGATTCTATAGCTGTAGACTATTAAACATAATAATATTAATTAGTTTATCTTTGTCAAACATCAATTTTTCTCTAGCTGGAGACATGTGGCCTCCGTTCAGGAGCTCCTCAGACCAGGACTTAACTATGTTTGTGACAGATATTTGCAGGTACGTTTATGTATGATAGTTCTCTTGTTTTTCTTTTGGGATTCAATTTCTATAGGACATGGCTGAAGTTGCAGTAATAGAGAGAGAGATACATACTTAATATTACAATTTGGATTTAATCTACGATCAACTGGTCGTTATGAAATGTCAATTTTTGAATGAACGATAGTAAGATATGTTTGGTTTGTTATGAACTTTGTGCAAAGCTACACGAGAGCTATCTGCGCCGTTCCTAATTTAGCAGTTAAAGACTAGAGGAAAAGTAGCTAGTCATCACCGCCAACTTTCAAACTAATTTTTTTTTTAATCAGCGAATAGTAGAATTGACGATCAGATTATAAAGGCCTCATTGATGAAAGAGCGAGCTTGTTTGGTATGACAGGGATTCGAACTCACGATCTATAGATTGCGAGTCGAGTGCCCAAACCATCTGACCATTCCGCTTCCGTTAAAAATAGTAAAATACACAAGGATCTAAGAGGAAACAATATGAATAAACCAAAAAAAACTAATTCCCGTATTTGTTTCAGAGTCACGGTATCACGTGAAGTACTCACAATAAGTGTTAAACTTATAATAGCTGTCGAAACAGTAATTAACGTTAATCATGACAAATATAATAACATAAAATTATTGGTAAAATACCATCCATTTACAGCAAAAATATTGTGTTTCGTTATATTTTAGGTCAATTTCTTTAAAGTTTTATGAAGAAACTCAAGTCAGACGAGTGAAAGCGTACAGATATGTAGCCGAGAAGACTCTGCTGGACAACGGAGAAGAAGACCCGGATAACAGATGCTTCTGTTTATCTGACGCCACCAGCTGTCTCCCTAGCGGAGCTCTCAATGTTTCTTCGTGTCAGTTCAGTAAGTGTGTCAACACCAAAGTTTTACCACCTCACATCAAATTCTGAGAACAGAACTGACATAACACAACAACTCATTAAGAAACGCTTCCGGTTAAGCTCTATGATTGAGTTACAAAATCTATACAAGTTAGACATTTAGTTATAAGGATGAGAACATAGCATTAAATTTGCTCTAAAAGCCACCTTACAAACACCCTATGCCAATGTTAATAAAATCTTTTTATGCATTACAATATATATATTGTAACGACTCTATATTAACACTACATTAAGTAAAGACTGTTGTTTTATGTAACGTGACTTTAGAACGACTCTATATTAACACTACATTAAGTAAAGGCTGTTGTTTTATGTAACGTGACTTTAGAACGACTCTGTATTAACACTACATCAAGTAAAGACTTGTTTTATGTAACGTGACTTTAGAACGACTCTATATTAACACTACATTAAGTAAAGGCTGTTGTTTTATGTAACGTGACTTTAGAACGACTCTATATTAACGCTACATTAAGTAAAGACTGTTGATTTATGTAACGTGACTTTAGAACGACTCTATATTAACACTACATTAAGTAAAGACTGTTGTTTTATGTAACGTGACTTTAGAACGACTCTATATTAACACTACAGTAAGTAAAGACTGTTGTTTTATGTAACGTGACTTTAGAACGACTCTATATTAACACTACAGTAAGTAACGACTGTTGTTTTATGTAACGTGACTTTAGAACGACTCTATATTAACACTACAGTAAGTAAAGACTGTTGTTTTATGTAACGTGACTTTAGAACGACTCTGTATTAACACTACATCAAGTAAAGACTTGTTTTATGTAACGTGACTTTAGAACGACTCTATATTAACGCTACATTAAGTAAAGACTGTTGTTTTATGTAACGTGACTTTAGAACGACTCTATATTAACGCTACATTAAGTAAAGACTGTTGTTTTATGTAACGTGACTTTAGAACGACTCTATATTAACGCTACATTAAGTAAAGACTGTTGTTTTATGTAACGTGACTTTTGATCCTGTTGTTGTTGTTCCTTTTAAGTCACACAGAGTTCGCGACTATTACTTAGTGGCAGTGTTTTTGATAGCGTATAAGTGTTTAATAATGTCGATTCACATCTTAACAATAGAATAGTTATGTTTGTTACTTTCTCCATAATGGAAAGCTTTCTAGTAATTAAAACTGCCTGACCATATTATTCAATATCTTTACTTTTATAATTGAAAATAAAACTGATATTTATCAGATCACGAGAATTTCAATGTTACAAATATACTATTGGAAGTTACTGTAAATATACCACATAATTTTGAAATAATCTATATTCAAGTAATAAAACGTTTGATGTAATAAATTGAATAAACGTGACTTAAAAACAGTCGTTATTCATTAAACCAGGTTTGACGTGTTAAAACTTTCTACTTCGTGTGTAGATGCTCCTGCAATAGTAACTTACCCGCATTTCTTGTATGCGGATCCTACCTACGCAGCATCTGTAGAGGGGATGAAGTCGGATCCTGAGAAACATCAAATGTTCGTCGATATTCAGCCGGTAAATCAATTTTTTTTTCTTTTTTGTTGTGTGTTTCTTTAGGCGTCTAAAGCTAATGTTTGTGCAGTGAAAGGAGCCTTGGTAAAAAAAATATCCTCCACAGAAAACTTGGGCTACTCTTTCACCAGTGAATAGTAGAACTAAAGGTCGCATTATAACATCCCCACGGCTGAAAGGTCGAGCAAGTTTGGTGTGACGGTGATTCGAAGCTGCGAACCTCAGATTACGAATCAAGTGCCCTAAACACCTTGCCGTACCGGGCCAAACAAAACAGTAAGGATGACATTTGCATCATCCATAATAAATTGCACACAGTGTAGTAGAATATTAACAGACAAAAATAAGATAAACTGAATTCCAAGGTAATTAAACAGTTACGTATATTGCTATATGGTAATTCTCGCGTATGATATTATGTAGAAATGATGCAAATGATGGACTGTTTTTGAAGGATTAATATTAGCCATCCCTCCATTTATTTCCTTTTATGAAATGTTTTTCATTTGCTTGTTGTTTTTATAATACACTGTTTCAATAGACATTGGAAGGTTCTATTTATAACCAAGTTCTTCGAACAATGTAGTTCCAAGTGTAATATTTATTGTTTATCTGTTATTGGCTGGTTATTCTTGTTTCACTCTGTACTTAAAACTTTTATAAGAACACCAAACTTCTGTAAGAAAACTATCTCCAAGGGGTAATGTTTGTTTGTTTTGTTTTGTTTTTTGAATTTCGCACAAAGCTACTCGAGGGTTATCTGCGCTAGCCGTCCCTAATTTAGTAGTGTAAGACTAGAGGGAAGGCAGCTAGTCATCACCACCCACCGCCAACTCTTGGGCTACTCTTTTACCAACAAATAGTGGGATTGACCGTCACATTATAACGCCGCCACGGCTGAAAGGACGAGCATGTTTGGCGCGACAGGGATGCGAACCCGCGACCCTCAGATTACGAGTCGCACGCCTAAACACGCTTGGCCATGCCGGGCCCCGAGGGTTACGTAATGATAGCTACAAATATGATTATTTTTATCATTACTGGTTAATAATAATTATAAAAGCGGGTACTCCGTTTGAAACTGTTACCTCATTGAAAATGGTTGACATCATTGTTTTGGTTTTTGAGTTATCATGTAATAAAAACAAGCAAATTTAAAAAAAAAGAACAACAAATTCAAACCTTTACTATGATATTTACAGACATTCCCAGAACTTTTGACTCAGTCATTACATAGATATTGCTATAAAATGAAATACTGTATAGTATTGTAAAGTTTTGATGACCTATTTGGAAGATATAAAAATAGTATTTCGATAGACAATCCGAGTCGTATCTACATTGACGGTGCTGCCATCTGCCTGATAATGTGTGGCTGCAAAATATTCCAGTGTTAGATGCGCTGCGGCTGTTCGTTATAATAACATATTTGCGCTGTGTAATGTGCCTTTGAGAGTGAAACCAATGTGTGAACACCCAAGTAAGAAGTGTTGTAGTTTCGTTTTACATGAGAAAAGAGAATTCATTAGCTTTTGTGACTATGTCAGTGAAGTCTCAAATGTTACCGAATAGTAGGGTATCAACATTTTACAAACGTTATTTACATTAATGCAGCTTCTGTTTATGAATATATCTCATGTTGTACGACGGATTATACGTGTGTGATTAGGCTCGTACACGGAACGTTTAAAAGAGGGTCTAATTTGTGAAGTCAAAATCCACTATATTGTGCGAAGGCAAAATCATCACATAACGCATCGTAACGCTAGAGGGGATATGAATTTTTTTTAATAAAATAAGTGCTAAGAGTTTAACTCTGGAAGCAGTTTTGTATGAAACGATAACTTAAACAATTGCCTGATTGTTCATATAATTTTCAAACATCCAATAAAAAGTGGGCAAATCATCATTCTTTAGTAACACTGCATAGGAAGCTACACTTAAATTACCATAAATATGTATGTTTTATTAGAGTAAAGTACTGTACTATCTACATGCAGAGTTGTTATTAGTTGTTAAATTATGTTACTGACTCTGTACAACAATAGTATATTAGCTGTTTAAATCGTTGGCCTCTGGCCAGTAACGAAGCGGTGAACCAGAAGTGCGTTACAAAGACGTAGTGAAGCTTCACCTAATCATAGCTGATATGTTTAATACTAACTGGGAGTCCCTCGCCATAGGTAACATCATATGGCGCAAATCCATCAAGGACTCTTCGGAGGTCGCACACCAAAAGTGGGCGAAGATCTCCCAGGGTCGTTGCCTTCGGAGGCACGTCCTGCCTGCAGTTCCTCTCATAGAGAAACAAGACATCTGTGAAAAGAAATGTGCCAGCAGTTCGGGCTTCGATCACAGAAACGCTGGAAGCACAACTGAAAATCCAAGAGGTTATGCTTTCGTCTGTCCCCTTTCTATATGTCATCTTCGATTATCGAAGAACTGCCGAAGACGATCATATACATACATTTAGGCACCATTAAAGTAACATTAGCATTCTCCATTCATCTGGGGTGTTTTTTCCATAAATAACTTGCATACAGTTTTAATATTATTAGAAGTGTCGTAATGATCATGTATTAAAGTTAGAGCACTCAGTATTACTTCTATTTATGTGCACTTCAGGTAATTATTCAATTGGTGGAGAGCAGTTTACTGACGTTCACATAAAAATAAAGCTGTGGATACAATTGTGATAGCAAACAGTGTAACGAACACTCGTTTAACTTGTTTTAACATATTGTTTTGAAACAAATGGATACTGTTGCCGTTTCTTAATTACTGAAATTTGTTGTAATAAACACCTACTGTAAATAATCCGGCCTACAAAATCTGACAGCAGCAATACGGTTTTAGGCTTTCAATTACAAAGTGTTAACAGAAGCCATTACATGCGAATGTTTCAAGTCACGAAAATGCTAATGCTTCATCAGAAGATTGTAGGCTACGTATAAAACGTTAAACACCATTAGCAGCTGTACTATAGCTATATAAACTTTTTTTTTAACAACACAAAAATGGGGGCCTGGCATGGCCGGGTGGGTTAAGGCGTGCGACTCGTAATCCTAGGGTCGCGGGTTCGCATTCCCCTCGCACCAAACATGCTCGACTTTCCAGCCGTGGGGCATTATAATGTGACAATCAATCCCACTATTCGTTGGTAAAAGAGTGGCCCAAGTAGCCCACTGCTAAGTTAGGGAAGGCTAGCACAGATAGCCCTCGAGTAGTTTTGGGCGAAATTAAAAAAAACAACAACACAAAAATAGGGCGTGAGATTTGCCCCACGTACATGCGTCGTGATGAAAATGTATAAGATGCTGCAAAGGTCCGTGTGTCTTTTTCTTCGTAAATAAGGACAGGGTAGGTTCATAAAATGTTGCATGACTTATCTCACAGTATGTGTAGAAAGTGACATCTGGCTTTAAAATACTGCTTGAAAATCGACTTTAGAGACTCTTATGACACAAGGTTTCAAATCTGTCAAACAATTTCGTTTGATAGTTTCTCTAAAAAAAAAGAAAACTTTTACACAATGATTCATGAATAAGAATGACCACTGTAAGTTACTGATACTGACCACTAAATTTAAACAGGAGACAATTATTTTACACTACATTAAACCTACACCGTCAGTCGTTGAAAATGGCCAACTGAGATGGCAAGATTGTAATGTATTTTTTATAATTCATTTTCGTTGGCCCATTTTTTTCTCATATTTTTGTAATTCTTTATATGACTTTCAACAAATGTGGTAAATCTATCTTACAGGATTTGGGAATACCCATGAACATAGCAGCAAGGATGCAAATCAACATTGTTTTTGAACGTGTCGAAGACATGTCGTAAGTATTACAGTTAAATAACAGGAATAAAATATATATCTTAAGTGTTATAGTTTAATAATCGGAATAAGCCTGAAAGAGACAGAGAAAAATAACTGAAAGTTTAAAAGTTCAGAAGGTATTCGTAAAACTTGTTCTTACTATATCGTTATAGCTCACAATGTTTAATTGAAAAAAATAATTATTGAATTTCTGTTAACGTATACTTCTTCATGTGTGTTGTTTTTTGTTGGTTTTTCTATAAGTCAAATATTTATATTGGACTGTCTGTTCACTGAAGTATTAAGTTACAATATTACTAACTTATCGCTGATCCATTGTGAGACTGTTTATTGAAAATTTGTAATGGATGTTTTTGTTTCTGTCGCTCATTGGTACATAATTGTCAATAATGTGGACTAATTTTTATACGAATGTGTATTAATGTGCCTTATTGTGGTTGTTTCTGGTTTCTTAGTTTCGTGTATTTTATTTGATCCTGTTTCATAATTAACGTAGAAACGTATTTAACAATATAGTTTATCATTGCAAGAGCATTACATCTTTCTTAATGTTGTATAAATGTTAATTAATATCACGAGCATAAACTCCGTTCTAAGAGTGAACGTTTATGCTAACACTTACTAATTTTAATATTCATACCTCATTGAGAAAAAAAAAATTAGATTTTAAGAACTCTAGTTTCGCAGTACTACATTTAAAGAATACACCAATAAAGATATAATCAAACCTTCACGTACAACTGCAGTGAATGTCATGTTTTTAATGTGGGAAGACAGCTTCTATTTAAATTTGTGTTCTACATTACAAAATAGCTGTTGTACGTACTGTAGTTATTATCCTAACTGTTTGAATCTTGAATAACCAAAAGGTAATTTTGTTATATATTTTTGTTTGTGTTGATATTCAATAGATGGCGCAAAAGTTTTAGTTTGTTTTTGAACAAAGCTACAAGAGAGCTATTTGAGCTAGCCCTCCCTAATTTAGCAGTGTAAGACTAGAGGGAAGGAAGCTAGTCATCACCACCCACCGTCAACTCTTGGGCTACGCTTTTACCAACGAATAGTGGGATTGATCGTAACATTATAACGCCCCCACGCCTGAAAGGACGAACATGTTTGGTGCAACGGGGATTCGAACCTGCGCACCCCCAGATTACGAGTCAAACGCCTTAACCTACCTGGTCATGCCGGGCTGAAATATTAGTTAGCTACACAGTTTAGTTTTTTTTATAACAAGGGTACTTCTCAAGTTACTTGTGTAGTAGGTTATTTTTTCTGTGTAAGCCAACTAGTAGCCTGCGTGTGTCACCAGTACACGCCGTATTATTAACATTTCAAAAACAAACATTCATGTCTAAAGACAGGGCCTTCATGTAACAGAAACATGTAGAATGTACAGAACTTGTGGCTGACGACTTGTTCTCACTCTCCAAACAATTCAGCTGTTAAACCTCGCTATTTTTTTAAATTATCTCTGACTAGGAAAGTGCTTACAGTTTGTTTGCTTGAAGTTAAGCACAAAGCTGCACTATCGGCTATCTGTGCTCTGCCCATCACGGGTATCGAAAAACCAACTTCTACCGTTGTAAGTCCGTAGACGTGCCGCTGTGCCACAGAAGTAACGTTAAAATCCTGTACAATCTGACTCGTAGATGTTTCCTGAAAAAAAATCTGTCATTAGTCATTTTTTTGTTTGCTTGAAACTCATGGGTTTCTTCACGAATCTGATGCCCGTTTAAGTCGTCACAACTGAGCAAAATTCTTTTTTTTTATTTCTATTTTGTTTTTGAACCTGGTTTGCATAGCGATACATAACCCTAAAGAGTTCACACGAGGGCAATCTAACATTGTTAAAAACAGTTAAGTATCTCTCACAGGACCCAGCATGGCCAGGTGGCTATGGCACTCGACTCGTAATCCGAGGGTCGCGAATTCCAATCCTGGTAGCATCAAACATGCTCACCCTTTCATACATGGGAACGTTATAATGTGCGGTCAATCCTATTTTGCGTTGGTAAAAGAGTAACCCAAAAGTTGGCAGTGGGTGGTGATGACTAGGTGCTTTCCCTCTAGTCTTACACTGATAAATTAGGGACAGCTAGCGCAGATAGTCCTCGTGTAGCGTTGCGCGAAATTAAAAAACAAGCAAACAATATCTCACATCCTTCTTCCTTATTGGGTTAAGATGTTTAGGTAAACTAGGTCAGGTCATTCCATAGCATCAGTTATAACATGGAAAAAAGTTGAAATTCTGTGAACGTATTTTTTCTGTTTTATGTTAGCTTATAGTGATTTCTCTGAACAGGTTTTTCCAGAACATCAGCTCAAGAATCTACTTTCCGATATTCTGGTTTAGTGAGGTAATAAGACATATTTATATTTATTATGTCAGTTGGGTCTTCAAAGTATGTGACACTACGTTCAGAATTACACAATATACATTTTCTTGGGAATACCAGGCCTTATTTAACAAGACTTCTTACATGTTTCGGTGAGTCACAGATTGTCCACAATCCGGAGGAAAACAGCAGTGAAACATTCTTTCATTGTTTATATACCTTTCATATCTCGCATAATACTAAACTTCTCGACTTGACTCTTAGCACAAAAGGTGCTGTCACCTATTTATCTTCTTTTCTTGAAATAGCTTTCCAGAAATAAATTCCTGCAACCCCTGGACAAGAATCTGTAATTTAAAGAAAACTTTGGATCATTGGATACTTCTAATGATTTTTTAATATTTAGCTCGTACTTGTTATAAAGATATTTAATCAGTTTAACAATGTGAACAAAAATTGTTGTTCGATACATATTCATCTGAGTGTACGTGTGTGTTTTCTTATAGCAAAGCCACATCGGGCTATTTGCTGAGTCTATCGAGGGGAATCTAACGCCTGATTTTAACAACGTAAATCCGTCGACTTACCGCTGTGCTATCGATGGGACGTATTGATATGAATCTCTTTCATTAATTTTTGATTTTGTATAGCTTATTTATGTCCATTAAGTTTACATTTTAAATTTCTTCACGTTTGGTCAACGTATGTTAGACCACAGATACGAGAGATTTTTTGTAAATATCACAATCTAGTAATTCAATTTTATTTTTAACACTATAGTAGTAAATATGTCAAAATTTGACGGAAGGTTCAGAAATGTTACTGTACAATTGAAATCTTTCTTTATGCATGTTATCTGTATATGACAAAATCGTTGGAACATATAAGAGACATATAGGAGACAGATATTGTTTTAGCAGCATAAGTAAATGTCAGTTAAGTACATCGTGGAATTCTTGATTTGTTGCATTAACAACATATTATTGTTAATAATATTACAATTGAACAATATTTATCAGGAAAGTTAATATCAATAATATTACAATTGAACAATATCTCTGACAATATCTATCAGGAAAGTTAATATCAATAATATTACAATTGAACAATATCTCTGACAATATCTATCAGGAAAGTTAATTCCAATACTGAATTTTCTGTAAACAAATGTGTGTGTTTTAATATAGCAAAGCCACATGAGGCTATCTTCTAAGTCCACCAAGGGGAATCGAACCCCTGATTTTTAGGGTTGTAAATCAGTAGACTTACGGCTGTACTAGTGTGGGACTTCTTTATACGAATAAATATTTAAAGCTCTGTGTACGTAAGTGGTGAAAGCTGGGTGGCAGTATCTTTTATGTGGCAGCATTGCAACAGAATTTTTTTTTTTTTATTTTGCAGTAAACGTAAATAACAATTAAATATCTCTTTTATTTAATATTACTGACAACAAAAATACTCTAAACATTTTTAGTTGTATTGATGGAAAGAAGATTCATAAACTTGGGAAGATTTTGGATGGGAGGAAAAAGCTATATAACTCATTTCTGTATCCCATCACCTAACGAAAATATTCATCCACTCTGTGAGTGAAGTGTACTGATGGTTGAATTCAGGAATGATTTTCCTCCCACTCCAAAGGCCCAGCATGACCAGGTGACTAAAGTACTCGACTCGTAATCCGAGGGTCGCGGCTTCGAATCCCCGTCGCACCAAACATGCTCGCCCTATCCGCCGTAGGCGCGTTATAAAACGACGTTCAATCCCACTATTCGTTGATAAAAGAGTAGCCCAAGAGTTGGAAGTAGGTGGTGATGACTAGCTGCCTTCTTTCTAGTCTTACCCTGTTAAATTAGGGACGGCTAGCACAGATAGTTTTCGTGTAGCTTTGCGAATAATTCTAAAGAAACCAAACCAAACCCATTCCAAATGCTCTCTAGTTTCTGATCGTTTCATATCACAACAATTTTAGGATAAATACATATATAATTACTAGTTTCTACACCTTTTACAAGTCGAAGTCTTGCTTCCAGTAGGGCTGTAAATTCTAGGTGGAAGGCACCACTTCACCGAGATATTTAATTATTTTCTTTAGGGAGTCATAATATAATCTATAAACGTTACTTCTTGAAGCAGGATGAGTAATAACCATGATACTGCGCAACGTAATAAGGAATACTTTCATATAACGTACATAATGGCTTACTGATCAGATTCTGCTATTAATACTATAGGTTGAAACTATCCTATTGTGGACTACTTACTGCTCTAGGTGTGAAAAGGTACATCCTAGGGTCTAGTGAATTGTTTTGGTTCCAGATTGGTCGTAGGCACACCGTAGTTTACGAGCTACATCTGACGGAAAAGAAGAAAGAAATCGATGTTTTGGGGGCCCGTTTTCTATACGTCAACAAAGAATAACCGAACTTTAGAAGCAGTTTTGTACTTGAATAAATAAGGGTGTTTTTGTCACTGATCTTTTGGCTGTGTTTTGCCGATATCCTGGCGTACATATAGTACACGCTGTCATTTTTAACCTGACTCCTTGATATTGTCATCACATAAGGAACGTGCCATCAACATATATCAACCAAGTACAGGCTGTCATTTTTAACCTGACTCCTTGATACTGTCATCACATAAGGAACGTGCTTTCAACATATATCAACCAAGTACAGGCTGTCATTTTTAACCTGACTCCTTGATATTGTCATCACATAAGGAATGTGCCATCAACATATATCAACCAAGTACAGGCTGTCATTTTTAACCTGACTCCTTGATACTGTCATCACATAAGGAACGTGCTATCAACATATATCAACCTCGCAATAGACTTAAAAAGCTGCACTTACTGCCTTTGAAACTCAAGTACGAACAACTCACAGGGAAGTGGTCAAACCTGATAACTCATTGTCGTACCTTCCCCCTTTTTATAAAATATATATAAAATTTACGATGGTAGTCCAACAGTGTATTAAATGTATTATATACTTTGCTTCTAATGCTGAAAACCTCTTGCTACATGCTAGTTTATGTTTAAACTTGTAAAATGTCTTCTGCTGGAACACTGGTAAATAAGAAAGCCACATCTAGAGGTTCCAGTTGGTCTGTTGGAATATTCTTACTTTTTCTAATAAAGGCCCTCCAGTGGCTCAGCGGTATGTCTGCGAACTTATAACGCTAAATCCTGGTTTCGATACCCGTGGTGGACAGAGCACAGATAGCCCATTTTGTAGCTTTGTGCTTAGTTCAAAACAACAACAGCAACATTTACTAATAAAGTCCAAGAGTTCCTAACTATATATGTATGTAAGTTACTTAAGCAAGCACACATTATAATAATACATTTAGCAATCATATGATAGCAAAATGCTCTGTTAACTTCAGTTGGACAGAACAGCAGATATATATGTATATTAATTATCGAGTAACTTTTTCACCTCATGCCAAACTTAGTTATTTTTACTGCTATAGTCTTAGAAATAAAATTGCATTAATAAATATATATGGTATTTATAAAATCTCTTGTTTCTGTGATTTAACGTGTATTGGCCAGACGTGTAAAATTTTAAAATTTAAACTTAATGAACATAAATCAGCTACACAAAATCGTAAAATTAATGAAGGTACCTCTAATGAGTATATGGCGAATAACCCTCTTTTTTGCGATGTTAATTAGAAAAATCTTAAATTTATGGAATATTCTAAAAATAAATACGAACTAAATATAAAATTTTTAGAAATATTTAACAACTCGAAATTAACTTTAAATAGAGATTTTTGTCCAGGGGTCGCAGGAATTTATTTCTGGAAATGTGTCTTTGAAGAGGAAAAAATATGTTTAGGTGGCAGCACGTTCTATGCTAATTGTTGGGTCGAGAAGTTTTGCCTTACGCAAGATATCAAGTGTATATAAAAATTAAAACAGAGTTTTACTGAAATTTTTCGTGATGATGATGGATTTCGAAACGTTTAGAAGTCCATGGATGAATCTAGTGCCTTCAACGAAGTTTTTGTATTGAGTAAACTTAAACGTCGTGTCACCTAGTTTCTAATAATTATTTTACACAGAGCCGTTTCAAACTTCATATGAATTTTCATAAAGAGAAATAAATATGCCAAAAAATCATTTATCATGTATAAGGGTAGATAGACAGAATCTCAGAACGTGAGCTGTGATGTGTAGAAATAGAAAAATAAAAAAAGACAAATCGGAAGATAAAAACTAGTATACTGACAAAGATAAAATGCAACCAAGTAATCGGTGATAGATAAATAACTAAGTGAATCAATCTGAAGAATTTTCAGAAGAAAGTCTGGCAGATGTGAATAGAAATAAGATAGAAATAAACAGATAATAAAACGTGTCTGGGCTACTTAAGTAAATAATAAAACGTGTCTGGGCAACTTAAATACATAATAAAACGTGTCTGGACTACTTATATTGTGTGATACGCCAGTTTTGAAAAATATTTCTGAAAGTTTAACTTTTTTTTTTTTTCAGACAGCACAGTTAGATGAATCAATGGCAAAACAGCTCCACCTGGTGACCAACGATCTACCAAAATACTCTACCATTTTCTGCTTTGTTTTATTTGTTATTGGTGGTATACTTTCCACCATAGGTGTATTTATTTTCATAAGGTATCGAAAAGGAAAAGTAAGTTTTCTAATCTTGACAAATAATTATATACTGCTATCGAGAGTATGGTAAAAAAAAAATGATATAAAATTAGTGAACAACACAAAAGTAAAATAAAATATGCACAACCAGCTGGGATACCCATCCCCTAGTCGGAAGTTATATAAATAAATTCATGTTTGTTTGTTTGTTTGTTTGGAAATTTCGCACAAAGCTACTCGAGGGCTATCTGTGCTAGCCGTCCCTAATTTAGCAGTGTAAGACTAGAGGGAAGGCAGCTAGTCATCACCACCCACCGCCAACTCTTGGGCTACTCTTTACCAACGAATAGTGGGATTGACCGTCACATTATACACCCCCACGGCTGGGAGGGCGAGCATGTTTAGCGCGAATAAATTCATGATTAATGAAAGGTTACTTTAGAACGTAAAAAGTTGCTTCCCTTATGTGTAATTGCAAAAAACTCCAAAATGCCCATAAAAATTGCAAAACACAAAATGTGAAACAGCAAATTTGCCTGTATGTCTAGATGGACTCAACAAACCTTCGTGCCGAATGTGGCGAAGGTCCATAAACAGGGAACGAAGCACTGAAATATGATGCAAAAGTCCACCGCTGGTACAGCCGTAAGTCTACGGATTTACAACGCTAAAATCAGGGGTTCGATTCCCCTTGCTGGACTCAGCAGATAGCCCGCTGTGGCTTTGTTATAAGAAAACGCACACACAAAATGCAAAAATGCCCATAAAAACAGCAAAACGCAAACTTGAAAATGCGAGTGTATTTCTCAAAATTTCTGTTTTGCGTTTTTTATTACGACTTTGTCCCCTATTAATGGACCTTCACCAAATTTGGCAAAAAGGTGTTTTTCAATTTTCACGGGCTTTTTGCGTTTTTTATAATTATATATATGAGAACCATCTTTCTCTGTTCTAAGATAACCTATCACTAATCTACATACCTTCTGTCTGAAGAACAGTTATTTCATATCGTCATTTAAATACCTTAACGGTCAATTCCACTATTCGTTGGTAAAAGAGTAGCCCAAGAGTTGGCGGTGAGTGGTGATGACTAGCTGCCTTTCCTCTAGTCTTACACTACTAAATTAGGGACAGCTAACACAGATAGCCCTCGAGTAGCTTCGTGCGAAATTCAAAAAGAAACAAAACAAACAAAATATCTTAACTAGAACTACTATGTGATTTTTCTCAGTGTTTTTATCGTACTGAACGTGTTGTTTTGTATCGTTTATTGAGTGATAAAGTCTCACTTGATCAACATTTACAGAAAGTATTCCACAGTAGAATTTCAGGTTCTCAATTCCAGGTAACCTAAGCTCCAGATGTTGAGTGCATTTCTTCATTAAACATTTTAAAAATAAAACTATTATAAAGTACTGACAGTGAACTATAAGCTTCATAATGATAACATTGAAGCTTCTATTAGATTTCTGATCTATGGAAACCCACACATCGAAGGGACGCTACAAGTGGTGTTCTTGCTCTCCAATGGGTCTTTAAGTAATTGTATGTGTATTAACTTCTAAAAA
Source organism: Tachypleus tridentatus (assembly GCF_004210375.1). Classification (NCBI taxonomy): domain Eukaryota; kingdom Metazoa; phylum Arthropoda; class Merostomata; order Xiphosura; family Limulidae; genus Tachypleus; species Tachypleus tridentatus. The sequence continues at coordinate 30,419,521 of NC_134830.1, read as the reverse complement.
CTGCTCTGACTGCATGCTATTTAAATATACTTTGAATGTTTTTCAAAGAGACATGACAAAGAGCACTATGTCTTCAATTTTCTCCTGCTTTTCCTTATCAAGTGTTTCGAGTTCAAGTATCCATTATTAATGAAGGTTTATTTTCATTCCATCCTCTTGGTTGTTTCGGTATTCCGAAACTTGTTACTTCTAGAAACTATAAAATTTATGATTCCTATCTGTACACTGTTTTCGGGTGTTTGTTTGTTTTGAATTTCGCACAAAGCAAACACGAGGGCTATCTACGCTAGCTATCTCTAACTTAGAAGTGTGAGACTACAGGGAAGGCAGCTAGTCATACTCACCCACCGCCAACTCTTGGGCTACATATTATGGAGGATTTATTTAGCTATGTACTACTTTTTGCCTACCATTCCATAGGTGAGATGACGTTTGGATTTGTCTACGTAGGGGCTTTAGCTTTTCCACATGTGTAAAAGTACAAGAGCCATGAACGATAAAAAATCAGTAGTTTACCTTCGTTTTGAGTCTTCGAATGTTGCATCTAGAGGTCTCACAGTGCTGGTGATTGGCTGAACATTCTTGTTGTTGGTAGCATTTATTAGACCTTGAATCCACTAACTATGATATATGAGTGTTTTCAATAATTAGACTTAGAAGTTCCTTCAAGCTTCCGATCATAACTACATTAATATACAAGCATTAAAACCTTATCATGAATACTTATACAAAATATTTAATATACTCATACATAAGTCTACAGATTTTCGTGATTTAACATTCAGGTCTTGTTTCACTTTTCGTAGAGGGATTCATATGAAAAAAGATAAATAAACTCTATATCTTTCTCTTTTCGCTGTTCACAATTAATTCCTTACAATATTTTATTGTTTATTTTAACTTTCGTTCTCTGACACAAATAACAAAATATCTTTTATTACTGCGTAGATCTTTACAAGGTTTTGAGTTTTATTTTATAAACATTTTATTTTATATTCTGACAGAAGAGAAACAGCGTTGTAATTTTTGTTTTTATTTTTTCAGAGACAAAACAAAAGCTACAAGAAAGTGCGTACATACAGGGGGCGATGATCAAATCTTAAAAGTGGACAACTCTTCCACTGGACACTCATTGTAACGAAATACATCACTGATGAATACACTTCGGAAAGTATAAATATGTGTGTGTGTAGCTTCTTAGTTATTTCTATGCAAGCGTTTTATTTTAGACGCTGAGACTTTCTTACCTGTGAACTGAATACAGTAAAATTATTAGGTTGAGGAATAATTCGTGAGCGTTTTTTAAATAATTTCATTCAAGCATTACATGCAAGACTATACAATACTTCAATGCATGAACACATTACACCCAAAACAGTTATTATGATACGTTATTTCATGTAATACCTAGGTATATAGTATGCATTGTTTGAAACGAAATTGCAAGAAATTAAATGCGAAAAGCAGGTGGTGTCGAGAATGCTCGATTTTGTCCACTTGACATTCCATTTAATGAGCTGAAAATGAAAGCAAAAATTAAAGACATATGAAAATCAAACACACCATCTATTAGAGCAAAAAATTATCTACCAAATGACATGAAATATTTTGCAAAAGCGTTTCATTTATGAATATATTTTTTAACTTGAAAAAACGCTCACGAATTATTCCTCAACCCAATAAAAGGATGGGTGTCAGCAAGGTTCTTAAAAGGCCAGTGTAAGATGTAGAATACACTTACACAAATACAGTAACGGGTATAGTAGGTCGTTTGTGAGATTTTATATCCTTTCCATATCGTAATTTTAAAGATGTCTGTCACTACTAATGTGTGTTCAGACCTATATTCTGGACATTGGTAATAAAAAAACAACATATGTCACAGCTGATATGGTGATGGTAGAGACGTTTACGTCATATTTCATTGTGACAGACCGTACGGCATAATTAACAGCGAAATATCAGTATATTTGACAACCATTTGACTTAAACCTAATCTTCGTGTAATCTGCGAATCATTCGAATAGTCACATTTTATGTACAGTGTGAATCATTCTAGACCTTAGTCCCGGTCATCTTCTTGGGTGGTGGTAAGGGAGAAAGCCAAAATGCCGTAAATCAAACAGTTTGAACAGAACGTTTCGCTAGTAATATCGGCTATAGTAAGCGAACTGTTAGGACTCCAAATTCTCAGAAATGTCAAATACTCAGGGTAGGAGTGCCTAGGGCGACACCTAAGTTATGGTCAGTCTTAAGACTCGAGCTGCATAATAGAAAATCCACAAAATTTAAACCTTCGATGTCACACGTGATTGGCGCTTGATCCATAATAGATTATTATTTGCATTCTTGCCTGAAAGGTGTATCTAAGAAATGTAACCACAATTGTGAGATATTGGTCAAGCAAAACCTTTCTGGGTGCACACTGATAGAAACAGCACCAGTCCATTAACTATAGTGAGCCATTTGTGTGTGAGTCAATACACCTTATATAACATGAATAAATTTAATATTGCTTATCACCCTCGATGCTTTGTTGTTTTTCACGTTTTGCATCTGTTGGAAACGTGTTATTTCATGAGGCACAGAACCGGAACTTTACATGTTTTAACTTCTCCATACGCACCACATTCTATATTAAGAAGTTTAATTCCTTTTTATATGGATCATGTAGTTTTTTGTTTTATCCACTGTATTGAAGAACAACCTTAGAACATATTACCGTTAACAATGGCAACTTGTTATGACAAATAACATGTATTATTTACAACAGTTAAAACCATATTCTCACCCACTTTATTGTTTCGTGAAACAATGGGCCATTTTGGATCGTTATAAACACCCATCCTTTAGCATGATTAACTTCTAAGTAAATTTCGTAATGGCTTAAGTCCTTTAACTTTGGTGTAGAAGACACAGTTAACTTAAATCAATAAATAAACCCTTTATGTGAGACAAAATCCCTTTTTTGATCTTACCTGCAGAGAGGGGATGATCGGCTTGGACTCAGCAGGGGACATGATTATCTAACATGTATATGACCCATTTTTTGTGCTTTTAATTAGAATTCTTTAAGGTTAAGTATTGAGTTACTAATTTTATGTGTTTGAATACAGCTTTTATATTGATATTCAAATTACTAAAAAGATTCTAGTAACTTTGTTAACAATTTCTGAAACAAGGTAGAATGAAACGTATGTTTGTGTTGTTGATAGGTAAAAGATTAGAGTTAGTATGATATTTTTCACTATTTAGAAGTTTGATGCAAGCCCTGTTTAAGATATTTGAGTTAAAACATTTATATCATCACACGATTTCCGTAGAAGTACGTTTCATCAACAATAGCACTCTTCCTTATGTTTATAAATCGTAGTTTCCCTGATTATTATTATACTAACATGATGTACTTCTTTACTCCTTTTTAAATTACGAATATAAAATGTTTGTCTGAAATATGCTAGTGCCAATAAACACACTGAAAAATAAAATTACTCATGTCTGCTGGTCTTGGTTATTTAAGTAGGATTTTTTATTTTGTATTCGATTTTTTATCGAAAATTGATGGAACGTGACTTAAAACGTTTTTACATCATATAAATGTCTATCTTGAAATTTAATACAGAAAGTGCATCATCATTTCTGTTTTTGTAGAAGGTTTCAATGACTAAAATATGTAGCAAGATATGTATAAAAATGTTCAGACAGATAAAATAAACTAACTCAGCTCCACTTTTTGAGATCATTAATCAAATAAACACTTACAAAAATGGATGTGTCTGAGGAGCACATTAGGTATATTATGCTTTAGGAGTTTAAAAAAGGCAATAGTGCAGCAGTAACTACACGAAACATTCATGGTGTGGAGTCTCTCAATGAAAGAAAATGTCAAAGGTGGTTTCAGAAGTTCAGATCAGGTGACTATAGCTTAAGTGATGCACCACGTTCAGGTCGTCCTAGTGAGTTCAATGATGACTTGCTACTGGCTGCACTTGATGAAGATTGTGCTGTAACAGTTGAAGAACTAACACAGAAGCTTAATTCAATCCATTCAACAGCTCACCGTCATCTGCAACAGCTTGAAAAGGTATCAAAACTTGGAAAATGGGTCCCCCATGATTTGACAGAAGCCAACCTTAGAACAAGAGTGGACATTTGCACTTCTTTGAACTCTCGTGAACGTAATTCACTTATTTTAGACTGGAGATAAAAAATGGATAGTTTATAATAATGTTAAGTGTCTCAAACAACGTCTCAGTGCAGGTACACTGGCTAAAGCACAGCCCAAAATGGACCTCCACTCTAGGAAAGTCTTGTTAAGCATTTGGTGGGATATTGTTGGTATGATACACTTTGAGTTGCTGCCACTCAATGTAACTATCACATCAGACTTATATTGTCAACAGTTAGAGCACTTGAATATTGTACTGAAAGAAAAGAGACCTGCTTTGATCAATCGTAAAGGATTGTGTTACACCAGGATAATGCACGAGGATCACATCTGTAAAGACTGAAGAGCGAGACTTGGAAAAACTTTCACATTTTCCTTATTCTCCAGACCTTGCCCAATCTGATTATCATCTATTCCAAAGGCTGCAGAACTATCTTGAAGGAAGAAGAGCTTGAAACACATGATGCCAAAACTACCCTCTCTACATTCTTTTCTTCCAAACCCCAATAATTTTATAGCAGTGGCATTCGGAAGCTTGTGAATCGTTGGCAGGAAGTAATTAATAATGGAACATACATAATTGATTAAATAACATTAAAAGTGTTTCAGATCCTTTCTCTTTTTCTGAACCTAAAATCGGACTTTACCTAAGAGATTACCTGATATTTATAAGCAACGTGTGACAAAGAAATCCATCAAATAATTAATGGGATGTGCAAACGAAATGCAATTGTAGAAAAATATTTTGTTTCGTTTTCAATACGAAGAGTGTTTATGTTTTTGTACTAAATATACCAGTAATGATTGAAAATCAGACTCTATATACCCCATGTAACGAAAAACTGAATAAATCCTTAGTGCCAGGTGGTTAGGACGCTCGACTCCCAATATACCAAACATGATCGCTCTTTCAGCCACGGGGGCGTTATAATGTGACACTCAATCCCACTCTTCGTTGTTAAATGAGCAGCCCAAGCGTTGGTGGTGGATAGTGATGATTAGCTGCCTTCCCTCTAGTCTCACACTGCTAAGTTAGGAACAACTGGAGCAGATAGCCCTCATGTAGCTTTGCACGAAATTCAAAATAAAACAAAAACTGAATAAATCCCATTACTACTCTTAGTGGCCAACCACATCGATTGATTTGTGTTTAGTCAGAAGTGAAACTATGAAATCCGTGCATTTTAAAAGAGTGCATGTATGTTTTCTTATAGCAAAGCCACATCAGGCTATTAGCTGTGTCCACCGACAGGAATCGAACCCCTGATTCAGTGTTGTAAATCCGAAGACTTACCACTGTCCCATTTTGAAAAAAAGAAAAACTTTTTAACACATTCTGAATCATTTCTAGTTTATTAAATTACACTAAACAGGTCTCACTACAAATGCCTATGAGTCAATGGACAAACACATATCTCTCAAATTATAAAATAATTTTCCCATTACTTTTTTTACAAAAGTGAAATTATATGTAATTACAACATACAAAATAATTTTGCTTTTATATGTCATGTGCGGGCATTTTTAAAGTTTTTTTCTTTTGTAATAAAGCACAAAGCTACATACATGGCTGTCTGTGCTCACGGGTACTAAAAACCTGGTTTCTAGCATTGTAAGTCACATACATACCACTGTGGCACTTCGGTAAACATATAAAAGGGTAGAAATTTATCGACACATTACATCAAATAAGGATTATAAGTGGAATTCCTAAAATGTATTTTACAAAACATGTAATAGTTTGGTTTAGTTTGTTTTGAACTTCGTGCAAAGCTACACGAGGACTATCTGCGCTAGCCGTCTCTAATTTAGCAGTGTAAGACGAGAGGGAAGGCACCTAGACATCAGCACCCACCGCCAGCTACTCTTTCACCCACGAATAGTGGGATTGGCCGTCACATTATAAAGTACCCATGGCTGAGAGGGCGAGTATATATATTCGGTATGATGAGGATTCGAACCCGCGACCAATCGAGTGTTTTAACTACCTGGCCATGCCAGGCTACACGTAATGACTCAGCTTTATTGAATATATCCAAACACTAAGACGCTAGTTTATTTTGTTAACAATAGGATTTGACTGTCACCTTTTTAAAGCACCTACGGTCCCAAAGTGAAAAGCGAAAGCGCGATATTTTATGACACCGCTGAACCACACTAGGCCTAACGTGAATAAGGAAACTTGTCGAATATATATATATACACACTGGTTATAAATTAAGCAGTACCAGAAAAAACAAAAATGAATAAAACTGCAATCGATCGGATAACTATTTTAAACTCAATTCAGGTAAATTGAGTGAAAATATAATTAATAAAAAAATGCGTAACAAAATCTTTCAATCTTTTTGTCTCACGAAATCTTATAAAACACTTAATTTAATCTCATTTCAAAAACAACCGAACGAAAATTCTAAAAGTTATTACGTTTATTTTAAATAAATATAATACTCTAGTACTGTTGTTCTCTGAGAAACTTGTGAGGAAAAACATGGTTATAAATACACGATACCTGTCCTCGTTATCACCTCGTACACCATATCAAGATATACACACTGAAACTTAAAGAGTGTAAGTTCGGTTAGTTATTTTAGTTTGGGCTTTATTATGAGTACTCCACCTCCCTCAGACTGTAGACTTCTAATGTTAGAAAACGCGTTTCGATACCTGTTGTGAACAAAATACAGAGCTTTGTATAGCTTTGTCCCTTACTAACAAATAATAACTTGCTCTGAGTTTGTATTAATTTCATAGCAAGTTGTCACTTCTTCTTTTAATCAGCTGTTGGAAATATTAAACACAGTAAAATCTATAATTACATTGATACTAATGTGCGTGGGTGTGATATTCAACCGAAAACTATATTTTTCTGACGAGTTTATTTGGTAAATATTTCATCTTTATTCAACAGTTATCAACAAACCACCAAATTGTACTAGTGATACAAATTACTTAAATCAAGTTGCGAAACAAAAGTAAGTGTAAACATGACAGTAAAAACTTGTACAATAACCGAATTTCTGGCGCTTGTGATCTACAATCACAGAGACGTATTTAGTTGCTAAATTTTTTACATCTGGATTTGTTACAGAATACGAAACAAAGAGCGAACAATCTAATATTACAATTCACTTTACATAAATGTGACATCTATTATAACGTTATTACATAGAAAAGCAGATAAATGGATACGATGTAGAACATCTTAAGATTTAGGGTACAAATTAACTCTATTCACTTCTGTTTCTTATACCACATTATGTTTAGTTATCAGACTGGTTGGCATCACAGATACGAAACTTCAAAGACAAACAAAAACTACAAATCAAAAGACAAATTATATAAGCGCCTTTACACCTTGTTAAACCCCAAAACTAATTATATATAACTCAAAATCACTGTGAATGTTAAACTTTCGTGTGTATCAAAAATAAAACATCTAATGAAAGATTAATACATAGTTTAAGATACGTATTCGGGTTTTATACAATGATTAAACTAGATAAATCCAGAAATTATTCAAAAATATTTTGTTTGTACGAATCCATAATGCTTCGACCAACTTTCTTCAAGCTGATTAAACTACTAAAAGTTACAGCTATAGAGGTTTATTAACAGTTAAACGTTATAGTTATTAATAACAACAGTATTTATTGGATCACTCTCGTCAGACAAGCTAAATAAATCTGACCGTCACTCTTATAACAGCCCTAGCGTATGTAGCGCGATTTATCTTTTTGTTTTTATGATAAATGGATGTAAATCGTGGATCCTATAATTCATAGCCCAGCACACTAACCATTAAGTCAAGACAAGCCCGTTTTAACTTAAGCAGCCTACATATTATAAAGATACATGTGAAACAATTTTCCCAGAAAAATTCTCACCCGTAAAGCATGCATAAACTCGTTAGGGTTTTAATGTTCGCTCTTCTTGTAAATGTAAAACACAGGTTAAACTGTCTAGCCTGGCAAGTCTTTTGAAAACTTTATGTGCTTGCTCAAGGATATATTCTATAAAGAAACGTTAATAATAAACCAAACATAATAGGGAACAAAGTGCAAAGTAACAGTTCACGAAACAAGGGTAACAGCAAGTTGACATATCAGTAAATGTTTGTTAATTTTACAAAACAAAAAGCCAACAAACAAGAGTATTTCGACTCATTATAACACTGGCACGATAATAACCTAACACACATGAAGTGTCGCAAAAATGGGATACCCTATAACCTGGGCGCTTTCGAAGGTCGAACCTTTTTTTTTTTCTGGAGCAAACAGTAATAACGATTACTATCACTATTGTAACGAACAGCGCCATTGTCCTTTTTCCACGAGAGTACGAATAAATGGAATGATTACGTATTAAAATCGCTACAGGTGTTACAGACCGATCTCCTGTACACAGCTACCCAATCAGTTTTTAATTATATCTGTAATACGGTTAGTTCCGTAATCGTCGCTAACTCGCTTTTGGGACAAAGGAGTATAGACTTTCTGTTGTCAGGTTTTTGGTACTTTAATTAGATCTAACTATTAGGTGGAGAAGCTTCACTAACAGAGCATTACACATTGATCAGATATTGCTTAAAATTGAAGTCACAGACTAGAGAAAAATGGTCGGACGAATAGCGATAAGATGGAACACGATTCTCACCAATGTCTTCGCCACGTGGGAAGACTAACAAAGACAGAAGCTCCAGGGTGTCCTTACTGAAAAATATGTAATCTAGAGTGTGACACACCTCGCCCTCTACTCTGATCTTCCAAGTGGTGTAAGGTGGCTCCTCGTGTTCATTACCGAGATGTGCATATGCACTGTCCAGTCTGAGTTCAGCGTACGTTGTTAATGTCCTGTACACTGGTTCCCAAGGTTCGGCGTTGAAATCGCCAGTGATAATAACTGGTCGCTGGTCATGGTGTAACCTGATGAATTCTAGCAAGTCCTTTCCTTGTTCATTTCTTACCGTAGATAACAGCGCTCCCTGGCGAGCTTTGAGATGCGTAGTCGCTACACAAAACTCTTGTCCATCCGATTTCCGCCGGAAAACGCACAAGATCATTACCTGATTGGACTGACAGGAATAGATTTCTAGAATACGAATATCAGTTTTCAACAAGTCAAACTTGCTGATATCGTAAAATATTGCACAACCATCTGGACCATTGTTACCTTTAATGTAGTAACACGGAGAGTCAGGCTTCGGGAAGAATGTTCCGGCGTAGCCTATAGCTTCCAACGTTTTCCTAAGGAAGTAAAAATGGTCCACTTCCTGAAAGCACAGGATGTCGGCCTCATACGTGAGGATTTCTTCTAACATCCTCCAGCGCCGGCTCTTCCAATACAACGCTTCTTTCGGACAAGCCACAAAGTTGTCGTTTTTTTCTCCTAGAGCTGTTAAAAAAAAAAAGGAGTAGAGCAACCTGTTAAAAATACATACTTTGTTTTTGTTTAAAATTCTCTCTCACACACAGAGAAAAAATGTTAACGCAATCGAAAATTAAGATATTCGTCACAAGTGAACTTATTAGTAATGAAAACGAGATTTTGAAGTTATTTTATAATGTAATCTCCATAATTCGTTATTCTGATATTTTACGTGAAAAGCCAATTCTCCTTATGACTATATTAGAAATGAAAAGATTAATCATCAAACCTCGAGAAAACCGAGATAAAAATCAAAATGTTGGCTTATTTGTTGTATTTCGCGTAAAAACGCGCCAGTCGTTATTTAGTAATAGATAAGAGGAAAGATAGCTAGCTAAAAGATAGCAACAAAATTAGTGAAGTTTTAAAAAAAACCTATTCATTTACTAAAAAAGCATGAACATGTCTAATGTTATGATACGATGACTGGGTGAATATTATAGTATAAGATATGATTGCTCCTAAACTTCTTTACTTTTTATAAAATCTATGTCAGAACTCTTATTCAGCTCATAATATTATTACTTACAAGTAAATAGTCAACAAACACACGAGAAAATACAATATAACAGAGGTTGTTCGAGCAGCATTGACAGAATGTAACAAACACTGATTGAGTTCAGAACTCATACACGCGTCTCAAACAGTGTCTGACGACACTAAGCTGCTTGTTTTGTCCAGCTGTTGGTTGGTTGACGTTTTATGGCGCAAAGCAGCTAGGCTACCTGCGCCAAACGGAAAAAAATTAAAAGTAAAATTATTAAAATTCGTATAGAGAAATCATATTAAAACAAAAAGTCCAATTTTTGAATTAAAAACTTAAATAGCGTTAAAAAGGCCAATGACCCTTAAAAAACTAAAAACATTCGTAAGGTGGACAGAGTCACCATCACGAATGACACTGTCCAGCATCAGGGATAAACCCGTGGACAAAACATGTCTAAAACGGTGCTGTTGTTGAGAGTCGTAACGACGACATGACAGTAAAATGTGAGTGTCACGCAGACCATATATTAATACATCAATCCCAGATAAAAGAAAACGATGAGTTAAAAAACTGTGACCAATGCGTTGCCTAGTTAGGACAACTTATTTCTGATCCTTCGGAAACAAGATGACCAAAGTCCAAAAGAGAGTTTTATCTGGAAAGCTTGTTGTCACGTTGCGCACTCCAAGTCGACTGCAAACTGTCGCAGAATCGAGTCTTGAATACAGGACCATAGTGCATGTATCCGACAGACACAACAGTGATAGCGTCAGAGAAAACAGACTTATCTGCGGTGTCAGAGAGCTCGTTCTCGCGAATACCAAAGTAACCTGGTGTCCAGAAGAACTGGACAGAAATATATGTTAAAGAGAAATGGGTCAGTCGGTTTTGAGTATCGGCGAAAACAGGGTGAGACTAACGTGAAGCGATTCCAGGGCCAGTAGAGAACTAAGGAAGTCAGTATAAATAGCACAATTCAAGTACTGCTTAGCTTCTATGTGACCTAGGGAAAGAGAAATGGCGTAGAATTCGGCAGAGAACACAGAAACTGTAGAGAGGATTCTGTGCACAACCACCAAACCATAACAAACCATAGCAAAGCCCACACAGTCAGATGATTTTGAACCGTATGTACAAAGAGGTATGGAAGGATGGTTCAAAAGATGTTCAGCAAATAACAGACAGTATTTCCGATCGGAAGTGTCTGCTTTTCACAGATGACTTAAAGATAGGTCACATTTGGGGACTGTAAGAAGCCATGGTGGGATGGGCTGACCAGTTGATACAGCAATGTTATCCAAGGACAGACCCAATTCACCCAACTGTGCCTGGATACGAAGGCCAAAAGGAGCAATGGCAGATCGTCTGGTCTGAAAAGGTATGGCCCACCGAGGAGGGAAAACACAACCTGAGGGGGGATGCTTTGGTAAGGAACGAAGTTTCGAAGCATATAGTAAAGACAGTTGCAAACTGCATAGGTGAAGAGAGTGTTCATAAGACACTATGTATAAGCTCTAAACTGGAGAAGTGTGGAAAGCCCCAGTGAAGAGCCAAAGTCCTTGAAGATGAAAGGGATGCAGCATCTTTAAGGCCGAGATCCTAGCAGAGTCATAAGTTCTAAGAACTTTGTCTCAGGGACCACAGGTAGCACAACTTCACTGATAGAGTTCAGGGTCAGGGTGAATACCCTGTTGGCAGCAAATGTGCATGCACACAGTTGTAGAAAAAGAGAAATTAAAACCGTTTGCTGTGGTACACTTCAGTAAACAATTGAGGGCAATCTGTAGCTGCCACTCGATATACCTCATGTTCAACAACTGACATAAGATGTGAAAGTCCTCAACATAGAGCCTATTTGCAACAGTAAGAGGGAGTTGTCCAGTGATGTCATTAATTTTTATACTGAAAAGTGTGACACTCAAGACACAATCCAGAAGGACTCCAAGTTCCTGTAGAAAAGAATGGGAAAGTGTCAAACACACAGTTTATTGCAACTACCTATCCCTTAAAAATATTTCAATAAAAATGGGCAAATGGCCATGCAACCCATATAAGTGGAGGCCTAGCAAAATGCCATACCTCCATGTACTATCATAAGCCTTCTCAAGGTTAAAGAATACTGACACAAGACGTTGTCGCTGGAAAAAGACTTCTCTGATCAACATTTCAAGTCGAGTTAGGTGGTTCGTGGTGACAGCTGTCGTAGGAACCCACACTAGGTGAACGAGTAGAGGTTGTTTGATTCAAGGAACCATTAACCATCCTCTCTAAAGTGTTACAGACAGCTTGTCAAATCAATCAAATGGCAGTTTAAAAGAATCTTGGGAACCTTTCCAGGCTTAGAGAAAGGTAGGACAATAGCCTGGTGCCATGTATCACAAAAAGATTCTCCTGTCAGATCCAGTTAAAAATAACCAGAAGAATAGCAAGAGAAGCAGAAGTGAGATGGCTCAGCATCTCCTAGCGTATATCATCATGTCCAATCAATGTACTGCCATGCATTAAGAAGAAAGAACATTCTCCTGCCAGATCTGGTTAAAAACAACCTGAAGAATAACAAGAAAAGCAGGAGTGAGATGGCAGAGCGCCTCCTAGTGGATATCATCAGAACCGACCAATGTACTGCGAGATTGATGAAGAGCCAATTTGAGTTCTACCAGTGTAAAGGGAGCGATTATCGTCATAAAAACAATAAGCACAAAAGGAAAGAGGGCCATCAGAGAGTAAGACCAAAAGCATGACCGACTTATACTGCCCACTGAACTTCAAAATCATGTCCCATATGACTTTGGAACTGGTAGTAGAAGAAATGCTGGTTGTGAATTTAATCCAAGATTTCTTCTGGCTTTGACGTCTTACTTGCCGAGCATGTACCTGGGCTTGCTTAAAAGCAACGGAGTTCGAAAGTATGGGATACCCGTTTTTGAGCCTTTAGTGCCACAGACGAGGATACCATGGAAAACGTGTCGAGATTTCAGGAATATACTGAGCAGCTGCCTAAGTAATACAAACAATCACTACTGCCATGCAGTCATCTATCGCTGGCTTACAGACGATGGCATGATCATGTTCTGTGAGAGCAGTGAAGGAAGACCAGTTTGCTTGATCCAGTTTCCACTGCAGCACGCGGATCGGGTGGCATCGACCACGGCCAGTCTCTCTCAAAATTATAAGAAAATGATCACTGCCTCATGGATTATTGTCAACCCTGCATAGAAAACTGGAGAATAGTGAAAGGAAGCAAATTGATAGACCAACAGCAGTAAAGGACTGACTAGGTGCATGAAAATAAGTATAAGAACCAGTATTGAAGAGAAAAAGGTTGTGATCAGAGAGCATATGCTCTAAGGAGCGACCACTCCCATTAATATCAGCAAGTCCCCAAAGAAATTATGTCCATTAAAACCCCTTACGATTAAAAAGGGAGACAGCAACTGTTCAACGAGTGCATCAAGGTCTGACTGATCATAGGTCTTTCTAGGAGTGATGGTACGACCCAAAGAAACACGGATGGCCACGGCCTCCAAGGGTGTGTCAAGTGGCAAAGACAGGGTGGACACATGCTGATCGACCAGCAGTGCTATCCCTCCATGCAGTCGTCCATCACACAACCTGTCATTTTTGTACAAAGAAAACTGTATCAGCGGGTTTCAGAAACGTCTTCTGTAAGGAAAGGCATACAGGATGTCATGCTTAGATGTCATCCAGATTAGAAGAGCCCTTCTGTTTTCGACCACATTTTTTTCTTTATTCGAGGGAGGTGTATTGGCTTCCATGGATCTTACCCTGGGTCAATTGGGCAGGTCTCTGTCGTTGGAAGATAATTCCAGCAACTGATGGCGTTCTGCATCTCGGGGCCGAAAAAGAAGATGGACCCGAGGAAATGCCCGTAACTGGAATCAAAGGAAGTGGATCTGGTGGTCTGCTGAAATGAATGGTAGGGGCAGAGATGGGTGATGACATTGGTTCCTCAACTTTCTTAACCATGACACAATAAGGGTCTATTTAACACTCATAGGCATTGTGGTCCTTGTCACTGCAGCAAGCACACCTCAATGAACGTGATGTATCCTTGAGTGACCGAACCACTGACATTAGAAACATCTGAGGGTTTGAAACATATAGCCATACATTGCAATTTATATAACCTGTCTTGATGGTGACAGGTAAATGTAGTGATGTAAACATTAAAATTATGACACTGGTTATCAACACAGTTCCATATTTGTGAATGGAAATATGCCTCCCTGCAGAAACTCTTCGGGTGGAGAAACCAGCGAGGTTCTCTGACTCGGGGATGTTCTTCAAATTCCTCTCAACAATAACTCCTCGTGACGAATTCAAAGTAGCATGGGTAGTAACTTCAATGGATATATTCCCAATGGTCTTCGAATGCACGAGGAGTTCACTGTGTTTAGGAGTGGATATTTCCATCAATTTGTCACCAGAATAAAGGTTTCTGACTTGGGGGAGCCAGCAAGCCCCTCTAGACCCTTCCGAACAAAAAAAAGGAGACATTTGCCCTAAATATTTGTCCAAAAGAGAATATTGCGTCAGTAAATGAAGTACAACTGTTGAAGAGGTTAAATTGCTGCTCAGAATCTTCAAGACGTGGTCGTTTACTTACGGTCTGTTTTTCACTATTTTATTTTTATTTGGAGGACCCATATTAAATAAAGAATATTTTGGTGCTCACTGACCCCACCCACCATGAAGCCTTACGAGGGAACGCACTGCAATGCAAAACAACGACACTGCAACAATGCCACGGTTTCGTGAGCACTATACCCAAACACCAGCACCAGATATGATGTCCACAATACCTGTTGAAAACATCCAACACTGGTACTCGGTTGACCCTAGCCCAACTGGGCCAGCCAACTGACCTTCGGTGGGTCACCCTAAGGCCGACCGTCTACAGGAATTCAAGGCCAAAGAAGTTAGGGTTGGACCCTTCAACCACCAGGATCCTCTGTTCCCCTTCACAGCAATAAGATACGAATATTTTATCAAGAAGTGGTGATACGACTGTATCGAAACATATCCGATACGATACGATATGATTTATGTATCTTCACAAAATTTGGCAAGCTTTCAGAAAACATTCTAAATCTTTTGTACAGAGAAAAATCAGAATTTTTTGCTAAAATAAATAGATAATTACAGACAAGATTGTCATAAGAAACCATTGGTAAAACTTCTGTATCTAGATATTTCTTGTATTACGGCACCAACATCTAGATAAACTTCGAATCGACGTCTCTGATGAAATACGAACCCCTTAGATATCACCTATTAGTCAATACACGCTTTAGACCGGGAAACAGGGTTATTCAAATAGAAGGAATTAAACAAATTCCACTCCTGTTCAAGGGCACATGTTAGCTTCAGAAAAGCTCTTGGAAACGGTTGACTACTGGAAAAAAAAACAAAAAAAACTCTATAGAGCAAGAAACCCAGGCATACTGTATATAATTCAGATTCGTTAACCTCAATGGACAGTCCATATGGACGATATCTTTACTTTTATGGTACCGATACACCAGTCAAAAACTATCGCTGTCGTTGATTAAAATGAAATCAGTGCTAACAGCACTGATGAAAACAAGAACGTAGTATCAGAGTATCTCACAGCTGTTTCGCAGACCAGTCAAGAACCTGTCTTCAAAATAAACAAACAAAAAGTATTTGTATGATAACTGGTCATAATGTACGCTCAGACCAGGGCACCACCATTTCTGTAATGGTCTCATTCCGCTGGTGTTTGAGAAATAAAAAGTTTCCCGCTCTTTCCAGATCAACATAGAATCAGTCCCAAGGCAGAATCTTGACTCACCAATGTAGTTAACATTACACTATTATTCTTAACTCCATTCCAAATGTTGGCGACATTAGTATAAACAGGCCTGTCTCTAGGAGGGTGTTAATGGGACATAAAACCATTGCACGTCCACGATACAAACTCTTTTCATGAGCGCTTTTGGCTGCGGTCTATCTATACAGATCTTCCCGTAGCTATGGAAAGCTCTCGTACGCGTTGGTCATGCCCTGGCTCAATAGTGTCTGGTATTAGAGTCAAATAATGGTCAGCTTGATTCGTTATTGCTCTAGGACAACCTCTGACACATCTCCGGGGAACATCTCGTCTCTTCATATTATCTCTTGAATCTGGACAGCACGCTTCTGAATATATTATATTCATGTAGTCTCGGCCTAACATTACCAATCTTTCACCTCAGATTGTCATCCAGACAATGCCTTTCTAATCTTTCTTGCACCACTTCTTCACAGAGAATCTGACAGCGAACAACGAACCGTACAAGGAAAGCAGCATCTCATCGTTTTATTTGTAGAGACATACTTAACATGTTTACAAACAAAACAATCTTTTTTTACATTTCTAAGTGAGATTTAAATATTGTCGATTACAATAAGTAAGTAACCCAACTGTTATTAATCTTTACCGTTTTATTAACAGTTTCGTGCCAAGCTTGCAGGTTTTTCCTTAACCTTTGGATACCAGTGTAACTGTTAGATATAATAGCAACATCACTTCTCCATCGTAAAATATTTTAATGGTCTAAGCAAGAGGATTAGTCGTAGTAGCCATCACAGCGGTGTGCATATACTTATGCAAAATTCTTTGCACAAAATTCAACACAAAAATTAACAATGTTACATACATACACATACCTGGATGTATGTAATTATTGCCATTATTGTTGTATTTGGAAATTCTTGCAAAACTATCTGGAGGATATCTGTGCCAGCTGACCCACATAAACTAGAAATAACGCATTATCTACTAAAATCTACCAAGAACCAACTTTTTGCTAACAAATGATAGGATTAACTCTCACTTTACAATGTCTCCACAGCATTAGCGTATTAGTGAAACACAATTTAAATACCTTTAAAACCAATAGATGGCACTACAATACATGTTCCTGACGTTTTCACCTTCAACAAGTTTTTAAAAAATTATAAGCATTTTTTGTGTAATGTTAAACCATTGTGGACCACCCCTTGACCCTACGATTCTTAGCCTTTGGAAACAATTAATAAATCAGCGAGTTAAATGTGTGAACATAAGAATACTTTTTTCAGAATAATGTTTTTACATGGTCAACTCTTTACCTGTGTGTATTTGTTAGGGGTGCGGCGATACATCGTTTGATAAGACTTATGTACCTTCACGAAATTTGGCAAGCTTTCTGTAAACGTTATAAATCCTTTGTACAAAAGAAATGAAAATTTTTGAAGCATTTTTGCTAAAAATTAATGTTTTAATATATGAACTCAAACTAGTTCCTGTTCCGAGTGCAATGCGATTTTCATGTTAAGATTAAAAATACTTCTCTCCATATAAAAATTAACAAATTTATTTTGCGTAATTTCTAAAACCTCCGAAATAACTTATCAATATATTTCGATAATCTTCATATTTTATCTGCTATTAGGTTGTTCAAAAATAATAGCGAAATTTAAATGTTAGCATTAATAAGAAATAAAAAAAAAGTTAAAAGCAACTTTATTAATTTAAAATAGGAACCGAGTGAAACTACACACTATTGCCAACGGGTAACAAGGCTATTTATGCCATGACGATAATGTTTTGAAGTCCTAGAACTCAAATGTATTTTTTGAATTTCGCGCAAAGCTACACAAGAGCTATCTGCGCTAGCCGTCCCTACTTTAGTAGTACAAGAGTAGAAGGAAAGAAGCTAGCTATCATCACCCACCGCCAACTCTTGGCTACTCTTTTTTTACCAACGAATAGTGAGATTGATAGTCACATTATAAAGCCCTCATGGCTGAAAGGGCGAGCATGTTTGGTGAGATGGGAATTCGAACCCGCGAACTTCAAATTACGTGTCAAGAGCCTTAACCATCTGGCCATATCTTTAAAAACATTATTGGCTACTGCTCCGTTGTTGAATTTTGTCCTGTAAATGTTATTCAAATGCTTGGAAAAGTCTGGGGAGTGAGGAAGATGAGAGAATGATTCATAGCTCAATTTACCGAGTTTCTGGAGCTTCATTTGAGAGTCGTGTGGACGAGTGTTATCATGACACAAGATTGATGATCTGTTATTGACTAATGCTAGGATTTTGTCACGTAACTTTCTATGTATTTCTTTCAATTCTTGACATTTTAACTTCCCCTGTGATATTCTGGCCCTGATTGAGCAAGTTGCAATAAATAATACTGCACACAGACCACCATACAGTAACCATACTCTTCTGTTGGCACAACTGTGGCTTTGAGAAACGTTTTCGAGCTTCGTCACAGTTGAACTACTGCGCAGATCGCTTTTTGTTGTCGTAAAGGATCTACTTTTCATCACAAGTGACAATTATATTAAGAAATGCCATTCCTGTTGCACAATATCAGCATAGAGCACAGTTCAAAACAGCAATTTTTCAAATTTTCAGAAACCTACTTGAAGTAAAAATGTATCCCATGACGGCTGGATTTTCTGAGTTCGTGTAGAACCCAGTTGTCGAGCTTTCTTACTTTTTTAGTTTGCTCGAGATACTCCGAAATTGTGGAAATGCCAAAATCCAATTTTTGTTCCATATCTCAAACAGTTTAGCGCAGGCTTCTCTCCACTAATATTCCCAACTGGTCGATTCCAACAGCAGAAGGACGTCCTCTGTTCTCCTAATTTTCACGAATCACATCTCCGTTACGGCATTTTTGAAACCAAAGCTGCACTATAAGTTCGGTCAGTTGATAATGCGAGCTGTTTGCGATGCATTATGACAAACTTTTAATTCACGCAAAAAATTGTAAGGATCAAACAAAGACAGGTTTCTTATCCCTATAAATGATTAACATTTATTTACATAAAAATCTACCATTATTTTTCGTGCAACCTAATATATTCACTACTATAATTTTTATGTAAAGTCGGTCAGTTTGACCAACCTCGTAACCACCATAAAAATACAAAAATCAAATTTAACCATTTTTCTTTCTATAAATTTGTAGCAAGAAACAACATTTGCTTACACTAAATAACTTAAAGTTCTTAACATTATAAATCTGTTTATAATTAAATTTTATTGCTCTTCGAATTGTGTTTTCATTTAATTCCCGCATGAAGAGTTTGAAACTACACGTATCTACATAAGTACCATATCGTCGCATCAATATCTAGATACGCATCATATTGCCTATTATCATATCAATCCTATATATATAAAGAGGGAAAGATGTTACAGTTTTGCTCGTCTTTCTTTCGTCCAAAGCAAAATTGATACGAGAATCTGTGATGCAGAGGTCTAGTAAGTTCCTTGATGAATTTTGAATAGAGGAAACTACAGTCACACTATAAGATAAGGCAAATGAAGAAATGCATTTCTACGTCACAAGCTTTCAATTTTATCTTTGATGTAAAATAAAAGTGAAGAGCAGTTGTTTCGCTGTCTACTATCGAATAATGAATTTGACGCAACGCCATATCATTATTATACCTATATTAATTCATGTTATCGTATGGTGAATTAAAAATAACTCAAAATCCCATAAAATACTATTCCGCTTTATTAAGAAGCAAATTTGAGCAAAACAGCAGAATATACATAAACCCAAGTTCTAATAAACGGTCGTCACTCGCAGGTGATGACAAAATACAAATGTTTTTCTTAAAATAGCAGAAAAAAACAAAAAGATATTTTTGTATATATATGTTTACTATGATGCAACTCATTTTTATAAAATATATTACTTAAATAATTATTTCGAATAAATTCTCTGAACCAAAACAAATTAGCATTTACCGTGATGTGAATAACGTACATTCAATTAGTATATCTAAAAATTCTGGTTTGCTTCATTCACAGCTCGCTTTTTTCTTTTTAAACGCAATACAACAAATAATTTATTTGCTGATTATTATGTGTAATATGAATTAGTAAATTTTCTTCCGATTTTGAACATCATTTCAAACAATGATAGCTTAATGATATACTTACTCATTTAGTATTTTAGGAACACTTAAAAACGTTTTAAATGTGTATTTCTCGTAGATCTTGTGGTCTGTAATTCTTTTTAAAAATTTAATAGTTTTTCATTTTTATAAGTTTCAAAAAAAAATTGTTAATTTCATTTAAAAATGAGACTGTAAATGTAGCCCACGCGCACCAAATGTAATTTCTAGTCTTAAATTTTGTATATTATATTCACCTTGAAAAACACCCAACAACAACAGTTAAAAACTTACTTTGTGATAAAACATTCCATTGCATAATACGAATAGATTCCTGAACATGAGGTCTGACACCGTCAACTGTCGATTCTTCGGACTCACAAGAGGGTGCTGGAGGTCCACGTAGATTATGAAATGAACGTTTAATTAGTAGAGGTAGATGTGATAATTCTTCTTTACACTTCAGCATCAACTCTTCCCGTGTAACTTCTTCTGTTATATCCAGATCATTGTCCTCCTTATCTTCATTCATGATCTTTGGAGTCGAAGTAAAACTTCCCATCCTGTAAAACATATTACACTCAGGGTGGATCAATATATTATATATTGACTACTGTATTTTTAAAGGCTGATTTTAGAAATGTAAATTAAAATTTGGAGAAAATGATTTTTATGTTTTTATTTTACTAGTTTAACTAGTTAAAATGAATGTAATTTAAAAGAGGAAAATATTCCCCCCTTTTAAAAATTAATCCTACAAATTTTAATTTTATCTGTAAAATCTGCAATAATTTCAAAATACTCGGAATGTGGTTAAGACACGTAATAATCAATATTGTGGAACCAGTCGTAACACGATTAACTCGTATCTCCACAAGTGCGCTTAGCATCTTAGTCAAGAAAATAGTAATCTCTTCAAGCAAATATTTAAGAATATTTCTGAATCTCCACATTGAATGTCTAACATGTAAATAGATATCTTATATTGTCATAATGTTATGCAATTATTTTAAATACTCAGGCATATATGTGATGGTAAATAATTATTTTAACTTTTATAAATTTTATATTTCTGGACTCAGCATTAAAAACTAGATTCATTTTTTTTTTCTATTTGAACGCCGTGCATGAAACAGACAAGATCCTTTAGGGTTAGCACCACTCATTGAAAATTGTATGACATTAAGTGCATCGTAAACGAAAGTCAAGGAAACGAACAATTAATCAGTTGTACTTAATTAATCCTGACTTAAAATAACTTGTGTTCTGAATCCAGTGAATTCATTCAGTAACTTGTTAGTATGCGCTAAAATACAAACTCAACCTAAAACGATTTGTTAATACAGGTTTTAAAATACCAAGCCTAATGCAAAGTAACTTCTTAGTATTAGTTTTTAACACACACTTCAACCTAATGTATAAAAACTTGACAGTGTACGTAGTGACACACTCTAACCTACTGTAATTTGCTGGTGTATGTCTTAACACTTAAATCTAATGTAAAGTAACATTTTGGTACAAGTTTTAGCATACTTAAACTTAATATACAGTAAATTGTCAGTATATATTCTGACGCAGTTGAATCTTAAGTAATGCCCCCCGCTAGTACAGCGGTATGTCTCCGGATTTACAACGCTAAAATCAGGGGTTCGATTCCCCTTGGTGGGCTGAGCAGATAGCCTTTGTGGCTTTGCTAAAAGAAAAACACACGAATCTTAAGTAAACCAGATCAGTTCCCTTTCTGAGTTTGTTTCGTTAAAAGTTATCGATGTATGTTTTCCACTGAACTTAAACTAAAATAAGCAAATTGTGAACGTACACTCTGACACAGCTGCAGCTTTTTTAAATCAAAGATGCCAATACAT
Organism: Tachypleus tridentatus; assembly: GCF_004210375.1. Classification (NCBI taxonomy): domain Eukaryota; kingdom Metazoa; phylum Arthropoda; class Merostomata; order Xiphosura; family Limulidae; genus Tachypleus; species Tachypleus tridentatus. The sequence continues at coordinate 30,397,640 of NC_134830.1, read as the reverse complement.
ATTCTGACGCACATATCAACCTAAAGAAAAGATGCAAAAATATTTTGTGACACACGCGTGAACCTAACGCGAAGGTATCAATATATGTTCTGAAAACACACACACACACGGTTGAACAACGATAAGTCTTCGAATTTACAACGCTAAAATCAGGGGTTCGATTCCATCGGTATGGCTTTGCTATACGAAAACACACATTTTTGGCCCGGAATGGCCATGTAGTTGGAGTGCTTACCTCGCAACCTGAGGGTAGTGAGTTCGAATCCCCGTCTACTAAACATGCTTGCCCTTTCAGCCGTGGTGGCTTTATAATATGATACTCAATCTCACTATTCATTAATAAAAGAGTAGCACAAGAGTTGGCAATGAGTAGTGATAAATAGCTGCTTTACCTCTAATCTTTCATTGTTAAATTAGGGATGGCTAGCGCAGATAACTTTCATGTAGCTTTGCGTGAAATTCAAAGCAAACCAAACCACAATTTCAAGCAGTACAAACTGAAAAATTAAGTTACGGAAAAGCAAACTGGAACAACTATACAGATAAATCTTAGATAAAATCCAACCATAAAGAACACCCAAAAAAGACGCGAATACACCAGAAATTGATGAATATTGCCAAATAACCATCAAGTACCTCATTATAACAGCTAAACAAGCAATGCCAAATCACACTCAAACATAAACGACACCTACATGGCAACCACATAAAGAATTAATAACAATGATAAAAGAAAAACGACAGCTTCATGGACAATACACGCAAAGTAGAGATTCCACAGTTAAAACATAAATACACTCAGAAACAAAATTAAACGATGAAACTGACCCAAAACAATTCTGGACACATTTAAAAGAGGTTCACATATCCAAGAAACACAAATCACCTACCTCTAGAAGAAAACAACAAACAGTATACAAAACCTGGAAAGGTTGAAACATTTAAAGAACACCTGAAACACACCTTTCGAACAGGAAATGAACCAGATGTGAATACACATGTGAATACAATGGGTAGTGATAACTAGCTGCTTTCCCTCTGATCTTACACTGCTAAATTAGGGACGGCTAGCGCAGATAGCGAAATTCACAAAACAAACAATTATCCATCTCAAAATATGTACTCAGAAACTGTTTAAACACCTCAAGCACTTAGCAACCTATGACTAAATTCCGGATAGATCCCGGTTTCTTGGAAATAAGTGACTATACTAATGCTCTACAAAGAAAAAAGAAAAAAAAGCCAGCAAATAAACCGAATAGTTACTGCTAGAATAGCCTAACTAGCTGTACAGCTAAACTTTTAGAAAATATAATCTGTAACCGGACTCGCCACATTCCCCGAGATCAAAATGGTTTTAGAAAATTCAGACAGATTTCCGATCATCTTTTGCACTTGTCAGAAATAATTATAGATAATTTTAGCCAAGAACACTGTTATATATCTTATCGGCATCGAGTAAGTACTCGACACTATGGCACATGGCCTGAGGTTCCATGCGTCAGAAATGGAACTACCACAGTATCACCAGCCGCCCATCAAACTTTCTGGACCACATAAAATACAGAATAAATGTAGGAAGAACCCTTTCAAAGCCACTTAATCCATAAGAAGGGGTAGTTAATCCGATCTTATTCATCAAGTATGTAAGCAACATGCTATTAAAATATCTCGATTTGCCGACGATGCTGTAGTCTGAAAAAGTGCTCTCACCCACACCCTCGATAGCTGCAAAAACAAAGTAGAATATTGTCGAAATTAACGTCCCAAAAAATCAACAGCTAGTCTTCACGAAACGTAAAAAGGGCCCACTCAAATTATACATGAACAAACCCTACCGCAAAATCTGCCAAAATACCAAGAACTAACTTGTAAAGAATATTTTATCACAAGTTTGGAAACGCTCAATTTATGTCAGTTGTTAAACACGTAAATAAAATAATAGAACCTCATAAGACAAGATACTTCTATAAAATTATATAAAACATACGTACGCCCACTAATTGAATATGCCTCCCCATCTTAAGTAGACACAGCACCAAAAACCATAACCCACAAAGCATACAAGATACATTACTCACCACAGCACCCAGCACCACCTCATCGAATTTATGCAATTATACAAATAATACCCAACAGACTCCTGCATAATTCACTAAATTATTTTGCGAAAAGTAGATTTCTACTGCAAACATGATAGAGATAGTCCAAAGTACCTCTTACCAGTAAATATTTATATTAGAAATAAACATGTTATGAAGCCACCAAATACTAGACTTAAAAATCTATACAGTGGAGCCCCTCACTAACGACTTCCCCTGTCATACGACCGGAAAATTTTTGACGGTACCCTGTTTGCATTAAATTGACCCCTCGTGGACGACTTCCCCTCAAACGCGACTAACGACCTACCAAATTGAACAATTTTGATTATTTTACCTCTCACTAACGACTAAGTGACATTATTATGTGGCATATTCTGTGAAGTTACATAGCGGTCTGCCTTCTCATTTATGGCATATTACAAATGAGTTTAATTATTCCGTAGTTAAACAGTATTACGTAATCTACTTCAACAATAAATCTATTTCCAGTGCGTCGAATCGAAAAGAAGATTAATTTTCATTGGTAAATTAATCTTATTCTCAATGCGCTCAGTGCGCTTATTCTATAGTACATAATGAATTAGGAACACTAAATCGGATTATTTAACAGACAGGATTAGTGTGCATAATATGAAGATTCCTCATAACACAGACTCAATTTTCACCAGAATGTCGAAGAGAAAGTTGCTTAACTTAGAAGAGAGAGTTTCCGTCATTAAACGACACGACAAAGGGGAAACTGCAATAAAAATCGCCACGGATCTTGGAGTTGGTAAAACCCAAATTCAGACAATCATTAAAGAGAAAGAAAAAATTTTGAAAAAGTGGGAAACATGCGAAAATCCAGAAAAAAAGCAGAACAAGAGAAGATGCCTATACGACGAGTTGGACGAGAAGGTGTGGCAGTGGTTTGTGAATACAAGATCCAGGAATCTACCAATTACCGGGAAACTCATTCAAGAAAAAGCATTAATATTGGCTTGGCAATGAAGGCTTCTCTGGTAGCAATGGATGGTTAGATAGATTCGTAAAATGGCATAATATCAAAGCAGCTATTCCCTGTGGCGAAAGTGCTGAAGTTTCTCAAGAAGCAGTTGAAGATTGGACTAATCGTCTCCCATCCATCTGTGAAGGCTATTCCCCTAATGACATATTTAACGCTGATGAGACTGGGATACAATACAGATCACTTCCAACGAAATCAATGGTCAAGAAGGGAGAAACGACATCCGGTGTAAAAAGTTTCGAAAGAAAGAGTTACAGTAATGCTTTGCTGTAGCATGTCGGGAGAGAAAGTTCGGCCACTTGTTATTGGTCATAGTGTTAAGCCGCGTTGCTTTCGTAATTCTGATATGAATTCATTGGGTGTAGATTATTATCACAACCGAAAAGCTGGATGACAATTCCCATATTTACCGAACGGGCAAAAAAATTTAACAACAAAATGAAACTTCAGAAACGCAATGTTCTGCTTTTTATCGACAACTGCACTGCCCATGTTGCAATCCCGCTATCTAATGTAAAAATCGTTTTACTTCCTCCTAATGCAACTTCTAAACTACAGCCTTGTGACGCCGGAGTTATACAGACCGTCAAACTGCTGTATCGCAAAACATTCTTGAGACAACTTTTGTTTCATATGGATAACGACCAGACGGCTACAGGTCCCGAGTTGTGCAAAAAAATCACTCTTCTGAACGCAGTTGTGTGGTTACGCGTCTCTTGGCTTCGAGTTAAGACTTCCACAATTCGGCTTTAACTTCTGTTTAGGCGAAGTGTCAAACGAAAGTGAAGACAATGTTTCAGAAAACCAATCTGACCCCGACTTCAGGCCTGTTTTGAATGGTGTAACTCTTGGCGAATATGTCAACTTCGACAACGAAACTCCAGTTTGTGATGATTCAGTTTCTGACAATATTATCGCGTGTCCTGAAGAAATCGAGAGTGATGATGGTGAAGAATGTGACGACACAACTGTAGAGTCTTTCGAGCCAATTGACTGTGCCACTGCAATGTCATATGCAGAAAAACGTTTACAGTTTGGTCTCAAACACGGCAAAATGGACATTGTAGATTGCATGGTAGCAGTGAGCAAAGACATTGAAACTGTACAATTTTCGAAGAAAAAACAAACAAAAATTAGTGATTTCTTTAAGAAAATGTAGTTTCTTATCGTATTTTAAGTCTGTATTTGATCATTTTTGTGCGTGTGTAGCATTTCTTCTACAGTGATTTCTTTATAAAAATGTATTTTATCATCGCATTTTAAGTCTGCATGAGCATTAGTGATTTCTTTAGTTTACGATCGTATATCCAGTCAGTATTTGAACACTTTTGCGTGTAACATTTTACAGTGATTTTTTTTAAGAAATGTATTTTAGGATCGTATTTTAAACCTGCATTTGAACATTTTTGTGTACAGAATGGTGAATAGACTTGTGTTTAAACATTTAATAGCCTCATAAAATCAAGGTAAAGTAGTGAGAAGTAGTGAAAATATATTTTGCATTACATATTACCGCATTTTTTATTTCATTTTTAAATACTCCATACCCTTAAAATGAACAGAGACCGATTGCCTATTATAAAAACGTACATAATTTAAATCTTGGTAACGAATTGGGTATCCACCCCTCACTAACGACTCCCCCTCATTAACGACCTTTTTGTCGAGGCATTTCTGAAGTCGTTAGTGAGGGACTCCACTGTATTAGTTTTAAGCTAAGAATACAGCATTAAAAAAGTGTATATGTTTGTGTAAGTAATATCTGACTATTTAGCTTAACGAATGCGACAAGTATACACCGAAACATTCGTGAAATGCAAGCACTGCAATAACAAACAAAGCAAGAATATATCATTGAACCTCAGGACGGTTATTAAAAGTGTTAATACCAGCCGTCATGAAATCACTTTTACATCAAGTAGGTTTCTCGTCATCACAAAAATGTATCAGTCACATGAATATAACTAAGTACCTACGTGGGCATTGTCCGGAAGGGGTCAAAGTATCTCCCACTTCCTCTGACCCTAAGTAATATTTATATTAACATTCGACAGAAGCCATATCTAATACGGAAGGGAGGGAAAAGGTTCATATGCACCTGACCCTCCCATTTCAAGACCTAAATCCCGGTGGATGAATTTCCATTCTAACACGAAGGTGTCAAGAAATGTTGGGACATAAATTTAAACTTAATGTTAAGTCCATAAATGTTCTAAAGCAGACGTATACTCCAAGCAAGAAGAGTTGTCAATAAATAGTTTTGATTAAGCTTACTTCAGTAATTCAACAGTAAGAAAGAAGCTGAAATGACAACTTTTATTAGGGCTGACAAAGAAAAGTGAGAACATTATAAAAGCATACAGATCTTCCAATGTTCGTCTTCCATGTTGCAGAACTATATGCGAACATTTTACGATACAAACGGAAGTTTTCTGACAAATTTAACATAACATTTTGAGCAACACAATCTATTAGTCCATCTCGGCTGTTCCATTCCTTAAAGTATCTAAAATATTACTTAGGTATCAAAACAAAAAAAAAGGAAATAACTACAGCTCCTTGTTGGCTTTTTTCTTCTTTTTTTGAAGGTTTACTGAACTCGGATCATTCTAAATAAAACCGGTTCATAAGTCAGTATGATGGTTAAACACACGGTACATCTGAACTCTGACTCAGTCTCGGAAAAGAAGGTACTAAACTTCACATAAGCATTGACGTCACATTGACGTAGTTGGGGAATCTGGCAAACTGCCATCTTAAATCCAAGCGCAAGAATGTATGCGACAGGTTTATAAAAAAGCAGAAATTACCAAGAACAAACTAACAAATGCTGTTGCTGATGTTGAATTTCGTACACAACAACTCGCACAAGCTGATTAAATTAAAATTCCATGATTATGATTGTTTATAGATTTATTAACAGTTAGACGTTTTAACTCTAAAAACAGCAACACTGATACTGTTTGCGTCTCAAGTAACATATAGTAAAGGGAAGAAAACTAGTTAATACGAACCATCGCCAACTCGTGGTCCACTTTAACAACTTGATAGGATTTTGACCGTTACTTTTATAACACACTCACAACCCAAAAGTGCTGGGTGCGATTGTTTTATTTATTTTTGTCTAACTATTATCAAGACACGCTCAGATTTACACTGCTCATCTCCCACACGTGCACGCGCGCCTTTAGTTTTGACCTAACCCTAATATTCTACTACAAAACTATAAATAACCAGCAGCGTGGCATTTTATTACCACTACTTTAACACAGATACTCTGCGACTTAAGTTGGATACGACATATTTATTACAAGTATTTAAACGTCCTGAATCCACCTCTTCACTTTTACAAGTTATATTTTCTTTGTATAACAATATCATTATGAGTTCACAAGTATATACATTTCGGTTTAATTGAATATTAAATGACGTCATGTAATTTGATATATATTTTTTTCGATTATTTCCTTAAGACTTACCTCTATTATTTACTCTTATTTCATAAAACTTCATTATTTATATAATATATTATACTGAAACGGGAAACAAAATAAATACTACCTGACAAGATACATCAAGAGAGATTTCGTGGTCGCGATTTTTGTGTCGTGTTTCAACTCAGCCATTATAATATATGCAGATACTATAGACACAGTTATTACTTATCACTGTCACAGTATCAGCAGATGTGGTTAAGGAAACGAATTACGACCACTTGTTGAAACTCCTGACACTTCGGAGTGGAGTTTGAGAACCGGTCTCCACAAAACAGAAACTGTAGGGTTATGTATTTTTATCCTACCTCTAATTAGTATAGAAGTTTGTGCAACTACGAGATTCGTTGAATTTATACTGACTGTTACTTTCGAATGCAGTACGTTTCAAATGGTTTTCTTCGGAGCTTAAGTGAAACACTAACACGTAGTCAGTTTCAATACACGTGTAGCATTACGTTCTCTGGTCTTCCCTCTCCCAACTTGCGAAACTTCCTTCTCGTTCGCTCGCTTCGTAGCTTGTTACACCATGGCTACTAAAAACCAATCGTTCTTAACAAAAGGTTGCAATACAGGCGAACTCAAGTCTTCTTATTTAAGTCAGCCAATTAAAATGTTTTTTTTTTCTTGTTCTAACGTAACTGGTCAGTTTTCGTTTCCACTTTACTTGTGAAGAGAAAGGTACGTTTGAAAATATTTTCTGAACCCGAACGACCTTATTCTGTTTACTACCCCAAACGTGTTGGTTTTCTGCGACCTTGCTCTAGTTGTAATCCAATCAGAGTTAAGAGTAATAACAAGGCCCGTAATATTTCGGTGTGAGAAGATAATAATCTATTAAATAGTGTGTTTCTCATCATCACACCCACGTAATTTCCGGTTATGCGACTGTGGGTAAAACTTGTCTCCCGATTCATAACTGTTTTATGTTACAGAAGTTAAAAAAATACCATTTTTAAAATGACAAAAATTCACAAAACTGTATTTATATTTATATTTCTCTATTTTAGTTCACTATAGTTCATCACTTCATAAATTTCTACACGGCAACTAATTTGAAGAGCTCCGTATTATTGAATTTCGAATAATGTTTTAATAATACCAAAAATTTGGTGCTAAAAACTATACCTAAACCGGTTCACAGATGTTTATTTCAGTAGTACTGTCAAGCACAACTTTAGTACACAGTTTGTAAAATTAATAACTAAATTATATAAATGGCAATGTCTGTCACTTCACGTGCGATTTCTTGAAATAGGGTTATAGAAGCCAAAATACATATATCCAGATAAAAGAGTTTGATTACTGTCTACCCATTACGATTTCAGTGACGGAAGTGCAAGAAGGCCGTGAAAAAAGTGAGGTGCCACGAAACATTATCAATATACTGAGTGTTGGTATAATAAGCCTAAAGTAGAAACGTAGTATGGGATCATCTAGCCTAGAGTCAAGTGTATAAAGCGTGTATTAAAATAAAAATATTGATTCTATTTTAAACTTAGTTTCTGAATTAAGATATTTTCTGTTGTATCCACTAATGTTTTTAATAAACAAACTTATTTAATCAATGGAGACTGTAAATTAAAAAATTAATTTTTGTTGTCGTCGATACACTTACAACATACAGATTAACAACATTAGGTTATACATTTATTGCTAAGCATCATGGCATAAAAAGCCATTGTTAGAACATACTATTACCAAACCGCATAAGATTTTCAATATATTAGTTGTTAATCTAAGTAATTTTGACAGTACCTGTTATATGAATACGCCGTGAATTTATTTCATGAATGATTTTAATTATTATTGGTTTACAAAATAATTTATCAGTGTTTAACTGCCTAACTTGCACTTTCTGCCACTTTGTTGTGTGACGAATTTATTATCATATATCTAATTTAATACCGATGCTTGTTTAAAATAAGTATTTATTTAGAAATATACACAACTTACACTGTCAAATCAGTATTGCAAAATTTCTGCGTATCCACTAAAACTGCACAAAATTATCGAGTGTAAGATATGGTTTGTTTTTGAATTTCGCGCAAAGCTACACGCTAGCCGTCCCTAATTTTGTAGTGTAAGACTAGAGGGAAGGCAGCTAGTCATCACCACCCACCGCCAACTCAAGGAGTACTCTTTTACCAACGAGTGTAAGAATCAGCAATATATAGTGTGTACGTAAACACTGGTGTTTCGCATTTACATTGTTGCGTAAGCTGAAATTACGAGAAACTCTCCTCACTTCTATAAATATAACCAACCAAACGCGACGCGCCAACATATATTATTGGTTTGCTATTGTTACTGTACTATAAACTTCTGCAGCTATAACTGTGATTGTTATAACGATTATTAACAGGAAACATCAGATACTTGACCAGGAACGTTGACAGACTTCGAATACTGCAAACCAATTAGCGGATTCGCATTGGATATTAGTATTTTAAAGAAAATTTTATATAACTTTAGCAAGCGATGGATAACTCTGCATTGGGACCAGTGAAAAATGAAGAACACAGAACTAGTTAGCTCCCTGCAAGTGAATTGCACCTACTTCAATTCAAAATTACTTCGCTCATCGTGAACCCCATAACATGTCAACGAAGTTCCAGACCAGATAAAACACTCAGGATTGTTTATACGATTATAAACATTGTGTGCAAAAATCACTATTTGTAATAACCGTTAAAGCATATTGTGTTATTGTTTGTATATTAAAATATAATTGTATTAAGAAAGAAAATTGTGTTTATTAATCTTCTGGGCAAGTATCATAAATTGGAAATGTATTGGCATTTATTTAACTTCTTGATCTAAATTATCATTTAACCAGTTTAAGGCTGTTCGAAATTATAATACGTTACGTAATAGTTGTCCCAGGTTGATTTCACAAAATTTACTTATTTCAGTTCGTCATGAAATGTGAGGTTAATGTATACAATGGGGTTGGGTACTGGTACTTTCTCAGTCATTTTTGATAGGCTATGTGCTGGTATGAAAAATAAATAGCAGTATTTAGTATTCTAGTTTAATCATTAAGCCAAACGTTATTGGAAGGCGACCTTAAACACTATAAAATTACAATGTGTATTTTTTAAAAGCGTAAAACTATTTGTATGGTTCAATCACAGAGATCGAACCTGAAATATCAGCGTTATAAGCCCTCAAGTTTACTGCTAAGCCACGGAGAAGCGCTTTATTTCAAACTTACTGTATAATAAGACATAAAAAACAGCGTTTTTTACACGTTTGCATCAAACGTTGTCAACCTTATAATTATGTATTACTTAGATACAAACAAAGAGCAACCTTTAAAAAACTAACATCATTACAGAAATAAACGTTAAATATATTAAAAAAATTGATTATTTTTGGGTACGTGCATTTCTTCATGTGTTACTTTTTGCTTTGTCTAATCTCACTGTTCTGTGCTCGGAGAGTAGAGATTACGAAACAGGTAAGAGTTGTTATGAATTTCGCGCAAAACTACACGAGGGCTATCTATGCTAGCTCTCTATAATTTAGTATTGAAAGACTGCAGCGAAGGCAGCTAGCCATTACCACCAACTCTTGGGCTACACTTTTACCAACGAGTAGTGGGATTGGTCATAAATCATAACGCCTCCACGAATGAAAGATAGGACAGGAATTCGAACATGCGACTCGCAGGCTGATTACGTAACAGCTGTATTTCCTGCTTATTGTTGAATACAACAATAAAAAACATAAACTTCGTTTGTATGGTGAAACATTATCATTAAATCTAGCTGGTAAGCCACTGAACAGTAATAAACATACCTTTTTTTATTTTGAACCAAAATTACGAACACTGCTTGCTGTTTATGGATTTAGGAACAATACTAAAATACAATTTTGTTTTACTGCATGTTCCTAAATTTAAGGGCAGTTATCAACACTAATTCGCGCGTAGAGAGCCTAAACCATCTTCGGTATTGTTAACCCTAATCTGTATTGGAGTTTATTTTACTTCATTTCTTATTACTGGCAGAAACTCCGCCCTAGAGGGGTTTGTTTATGCTAACACTCACTAATCTCAATATCCATACCTCGAGAAAATTTAGAAAAAGTAATTTCCGTTTCATAGAAATACTGCACGAGAAAATTGTTCGATTGTGTTCTTCGGTCACACGCAATTCATTGCGTCAAAATGATTCAATGTAAAAATAAATTGTTTTATAAATTTTACTGATATAAACTGTAATATTTTATATATTAAAAGTGGTACACTTTGTTGAAAAAAATAAGTTTTTAAGAACTCCAATTTCTCAGTGCAACATTTAAAAATTACATCAAAGATATAATCAAACTCTCACGAAAAGTCATACATGTTCTTATTGTGAAAGAAGTAATTTTATTTAAAATTGCGTTCTGTTATAAAGAAATGGTTGTTGTAATACCGTAGTTATGTTTCAATTGTCTGCAACTTGAATAACCAAAACAAATGAAATGTTTATGGGTTTTTCTTTGTTGTGATACCATTCAGTAAATGACGCAGGAGTTTTGGTTGCATACATATATAATGACATACACGTTATATCCATTATAGTAAGAAGATGAAAAGCGGTGTTTCAGTGGTGCTGTTTGCACACCATCTTTGTTCGACATCAAGCCAACCTGATGAACGTCACTACAACCCACGAACTATGCAAGTAGTCCAACAGGTAAAAATAATGAAGCAACAGCTGATAATATAGTAAAATCTATAAAACACACATACGACCGATAACAGAACGTGCAGCACCAGCTTGGATATAACGCGAAAACTATTTAAAACTAAACTATAAACACTACAAAACGCACTACTTACAACAGCATATAGGTTTGTAAAAAAAGGAAGTCAGTGATTGGATAAGTGAACCACTTGCCACAGATTTTGTAAGTCCTTGAACAGTGGACAAGTACCAATTGATTGGAAATTAGCTAATGTCACTTCCATTTTCAAGGAAGGTAACAGAAGTTGTTCCAGTAATTACTCTACTAGTCTTACATCAGTTGTGGAAAAAGGTTTGGAAAGTGTGATAAAAATGCTTTGCAAGGTCATTTAACAAATTTATAAGTATCATTTGGATGAAAATAGCCTTAAGAGTACCACGAAAGAAAATAATGTTGGTGTAATGGTTGATCAGTCTCTTAAGCAATCCAAGCAGTGTGCTATTGCTAGTAGTAGGGCAAATAGGATTTTAGGTTTTATACATAGAATACTGAATAAAAGTCTTAAGAAATTATAATTTTCATTGTACAGGTCACATTTGGAGCACTGTCTACAGTTTCGGGTTCCTTACCTTAGAAAAGACATTGAATTGTTGGAAAGGGTTAAGGAGGTTATTAAAATGGTACCTGTGATGGAGGGATTGTCATATGAGAAGAGATTAAGATCCTTAAAATTGTTTATCTTGAAAAAAAGAAGAGTTAGAGTGGATCTGATTCAACTGTTATGATTGTAAAAGGAAGTGATAATGTTGATGTGTCAACATTTTTCATAATTAACAGCGAGAATTATAGAACAAGTATAGACTTTGATTTTATTTTTCAAACAGGGTGTTCGGCCTATGGAATGAACTGCTTTCAAATGTTGTAGAGGCAGTAAATTTTAGCTAGTTTAAAAGAAAATTTGATAGATATAGGAATACGTTCTTGTTTTTATTTTTTAAAGGCCCGGCCTCGCTAGGTGGTTAAAGCCCTCGAATCTCTTTAAGTTCACTTCTTACCGATAAAGATTTAATGTCCTCATAGGAATAATAACGTCCAAAATTACTCACTAAAGTTGACAATTCGTGTTGTTCGACATCTATAACATTCCTGGTCAAATTCTAAAGATTTTCGATTAAAATAGACGTCAATCACAATTATAGCCTCCTGGTCCTATAGCTTACTAACCGTAGCTGTCCGATAATATTCTCTTCTCTCTCGGCGCGTCGGTTATTACACACCAATCACACGAGACTCAGGATTTTTAAGACTATTCTAGCGCGTGATGCTGTTAATCACAAATATTATATAGATGTACATTGTTGATCTTTACTCAAGAATTCTCTACACATTTTGAGAACAGGCGGGACTTGCACGATACATAGTCAACAACATATGTCACATGCAAAAAATAAAACCATACAGAAAAAGCGTAGGTATTATAACAAATGTGGTAAATCCCTTACAGATAGAACAACTGTGATGGACCAATAGGTTCCTTGTTGTCCCTAAATATTACGTTATACAGAGTACCAAGATAAACATCCTCGGTGTAGGTGTAGTCTTATAGCAATGCCACATCAGGCTATCTGCCGACTCCACCGAGGGGAATCGAACCCCTTATTTTAGCGTTGTAATTGGGGAACAAACTTCCTCGGCATATATGTTCAATTACACAAACATAGAAACAATAAATGACAGAGTCTTACATAGTTCATTAAATTACTTCCTGAAAGATTGGCAAAAGAATTATTTGTAATTTACAATCGTTTACGGTTGCAAAATTCAAAACAACTGCTCTTGTTGGAATCACCACTAACTACTGATAAGCCCAAGACTGAGAACGTACTCAACCAATACCAGAGCGAATAATTATTAATTCATGACCTATAAGGTTACTGAACCGAAAGAAAAAAATGTTTAGTGGTGTAGGAGTGATGAGACGTGCAAAAAATGGGTAAAATATTCAACGTCATGATGAATCACGTGCTTTGTATGAGTAGATACTCCTACAGTGCAGAATGAAAAACCTGGCTAGTTTTTTTCTTTTAAATAAAATAACGTTATTTTAATATAATTAAATAAATGCAACAATAGGGGGCTAAAGTGATATCAGCAATATAAATTTTAAAGGCTTATTTGTGCTACTGTTCATATTTGGTCGGAAATGGGGATCGTGAGCACAAAGTTTTTGAGCGTTTGTTAGGGTTACCACAAAGTGTGGTAATTTGTTATATAAAATCATTACATATTTGACAGTTGTTTGTATACTGAACTATTTAACAGTTATGTAATTAATTTGACACCAAATACCTATCTTGGTGGTTGAAAGTAGAAGTAATAAACTTACATTTAATGTATCCTAAAATAAAAACCCATCACGGAGAACAAAAGGTAGTAATGGACCAATCACTAGTATACAATATTTCCTCGCTTACTACCTTTTAAGTATTTAGCAAACAACTTTATAATATAGGTCATGTAATAATTTAGAACGTGCGATACAGTCATTAAAATTCATATTCATGGACTATCGCTTTTTTGTATGTGGGGAGGGGTCATATCAGGTTTTTTATAAAACCAGATTCTTTACAGCAAATGTACGTAACTTGTTGGCAGTAAATTTCAACAATAAACGGCCAGCACACAATCCATTCATTTTAAGATAATATATATAAAGAACACATGAAACGTATGTATAAAAACTTCGTTAGCCTATTGTTTAACCACAGTCGAATCTAGGGCTTTAAATAATTGTTTTTCGTCAAAAGTCCATACACAGCAGTTCAATTATTTTTCAGGACCCAACTAACAAGAAGAATTATTTATCCTCTCCTCTGTTATTACAATACAATCAGATATAAATTGACTTTGGTTACCCAGTGCGTTAATTCTCTAATAGTAACATATCAAAAGTTCACACAGAATGGTAACAGTTATTTTAAAACCCAATGGACAAGATGAATTATTATTCTCTACCTCTGTTATATAAATATAAACTTTGAAACTCTCACTAAATTTATAAACAGCCCATTGCAGCTAAACTGACAATCATGTAGTCTAGCTTCACTTTTATTAACTTACTCCTCCCTGCATGTCCAGGTGGTTAAGGCACTCGACTCATAATCCGAGGTCGCAAGTTCAAATCCCCGTCACATCAAACATTCAGCCATGGGAGCGTTATAAAGTTACGGTTAATCCCACTATTCGTTGGTAAAAAAGTAGCCCAACAATTGGTGGTGGGTAGTGATGACTAGTTGCCTTCCCTCTAGTCTTATACTACAAAATTAGAAACGGCTAGCGCAGATAGCCCTCGTGTAGCTTTGCGCGAAATTGATAACAAACTAACTTAATTCCTGCAGAAATCGTCAACCACTTGGTCTAGATCAGTGATTCGTAACCTTGTTGGATGTACTGAATCCCGGAAGTTTCGTAATTCAAAAATAAAATATGATTTTTTCAAATTCAAAACATAAGTGGATATTTTATTAGTGCACAAAATGAACCAAGCATCAGTTGCACACAATATCACTGTGTTCAAAGAACAAAACCAACAAAACATGAATTTCACATAAAAAAAAAAAAACTCAATGAATATTTACTGCAAATCAATACGACTTTTGCTGTTGCCTTTCAGAGACAAGTTCATAAATGCACGGCTTCACCATTCCAAGTGCCACTCTCATATCATTTTCACAACAAAGTCTGTTCCTTTTCTTTGTTTTTATGCCTACCATCCTCGAAAAGAATTACTCGCAAAGATACGTTGTAACAAATGGTATGAGTATCTCCACGGCTTTCTTAGAAATAAGAGGGTACGCTACGATTTGGTGACACCAAAACGTTGAGAGCGTTGTTGTTCTGAAAAGTTGCTGTTGAACCTGGTTCTGCTGAAGTTAAGCGATTTCGTCGAGGTATTCGTCATTGACATCTGCTGTCGCAAAACTAAACGTGAACGGCTGTCTCACCCATGATGGATATGACTTTCTGGCGGGGAAGTATCCGTCGAGAGACTTTGCGAGCTCATCTAAGTTCATGGCAATTGCTTGCTTCAGTTCCCCGGGTACAGAAATGTCTCCGATTTCAGACACATCTTCAATCTCACTTACACAATCGTCCAGCAGGGGAAAGTTTGCGAAGTTATCATTCTCTGTTCGTCGTTTCCATAACGGTAGCTTTTTTTGAAACGCCTTCAGGTTTTCTTCCGCTTCGATGATGTTGACTCTACCGCCCTGCATCTGTTGATTGAGATGATTGAGAGCATTGAAGATATCGGCCATGTATGCCAAAATGAGAATAAACTCAGATTTTTCGAAGCAATCTGCATGACAATGTTGGTGCTCTCGCAAAAACAAGGCTTCACACGCTTGGCAAAAACACGATTCAGCACCTTTCCCCGGGATAACCACCGAACGTTAGAATGGTCCAGAAGTACCTCGAATTCAGAGCCCATTTCATTACACAGCTCTTTGAAGATGCGGTGCTTCAGGGAACTATTTCGCACAAAGTTCACACATTCCACTTCGATTTTTAATACTTCTGCCAGTTTTGAAGGCAAAGTTTTTGTTACCAACGCATGCCTGTGCAGAACACGGTGTGTTACAATGATGTGTGATGCATCGGCTTTCATCAGCGCACCAAAACCAGAGTTTCGTCCCACCACGACTGAAGCTCCGTCCGAACAAACTGCAGAAACCATATCCCACAAAAGATCGTTGTCTCTGAAAAAGTCATCCACAAGTTTCTTCACATCGGCTGCCTTAGTTGTTGTTGTTGAGGCTTACAAAATAAAAAATCTTTTATCTCGTCGCTCTTCACATAGCACACGAATACAACAAGCTGGCTTAGATTGGAAACGTCGATGCTCTCATCAAGTTGAAGGCTGAATTTTGCTGGACTTGAAATCAGATCTCCAACTACTTGAGCCAAGATGTCATCGCTCATGTCATCTATTCTGCTGCTGATGGTGTCATTTGAAAGAGGAATTTGGGATAACTTATTTTCAGCAGCTTTTCCCAGGATGTTATTCGCCATCTTCAACGCAGCTGGTTTTACCAGTGCTTCACCAATGGTGTGTGGTTTGCCCTGCTTTGCAATCAGGTACGCAACTTCGTACGATGCTGTGAGGATCGGTTTGTCGATGGGTGCAAAGCCGAGAACAGGCAAAGTAGCCTTTTCATCGAACCCGGCTTTCTTTACCTTGAATTCAGAAAGCGTTGTGTTCTTGTATTTCTCTCATCTCCATGCAGCTTTAGGGAATGTTCTCTTAGTTTTGCCGGTGCTAGACTAGAATTGCTCAACTTGGCATTGCAAATCATGCATTGAGGACGCTAACTCCCATCATGTTCCGTTATACATGTGAATCCATACTATACGTATTCGTCCGACCACTTTCTGTTTTTGATCGACATAATTAGTATGGAGGGATTGAAAGATTAGGAAAAAAAATCACAAATGACGCACGATTACTACACTCACAAGTCGACTGCTAAGCGCAGGAACTTCCCTGCAGCATAGATATTAAGGCCAAGTGATGTGACTTGATCAGCCGCAGCCAATGATGGCCAAGTGAAGAATGACGTCACGAATCATACGAGTGGGGTGAACGGTCGGACACACACATAGTATATGTGTCTTGTCCTCCGCCGAACTCCTGAGACTGACTCACCGAACCCCTGGGGTTCGATTGAACCCAGGGTAAGAACCACTTGTCTAGATTTATTTATCTCTCTCTTAACTTACTTTCCTCCTTGTATTCTGTATCTGCATGTATGTATAACACGCGAAAGAACAATCTGGAAAAATCTAGCCCTCTAGTGACAACAATATTACACATAACGAGAAAACTTTGAAGTTTCGAGTAAGATGACGTCACTAGTAATGCACAAACCTAGTTCACCATTAATTAAATTGCATACAAAACATTCGACGAAACAGAAATTTTTCATAATTATCGTTTTTATAAGAATTAGTTTTCACCACTCTTATTATGCAAAATACATAATCAGTAAATAAACTAATAATAATTCTTAAACCGAACAGTCTTGCGAATCCAACAGGATGGTTACGATACTTTTAGTAGAGCATGATATAAGTGCCGAGATATCTCTGATTTGAGTCGAGTGCGGCCTAGCAGTTAGCATGTTGGGTCATAAGCCAAATGGTTCAGAGAGTGTGATAACACTGAACGCGCTCCGCACTTCAAGCCTATTTAAAAAATTAGAAAAAAAGTTAGTTATTTCCGTTATTCGATTCAAGCTAAACAATGCCCATGTGACGGCGAGTGATGTAAACTGTTTGCCTTCTTTCTGGTCAGCATCTCAAGATTAAAATTGGCTGCACAAGAACCCTCGGGATCTCTGACCAATTAACTAAAGTCCTCCTCATCAAATCGATTCTTTTGTATTGATTTCCTTCACTTTTTTCTCTGTCATATTGCTAAATAAAAGTATATTTCTTGAGCTTTTTTAAATCTGAAATTACTTGCAAATCAATTAGATTTACGGGGGAAATTTGAAGTAAAACTGTTCACGTCTTGCTATAAGTTATAGGTCGCTGAGCAATGTTATCTCTAAGTATATTTAGCGTAAATACTTCCGTCCTTACCGAGCCACTTTACTAGGTTGTAATGTAGGGCATAGTTTTTTTTCAAACTACGTTCCGCGGAGCCCTTGGGATCCACCATAGTAATCTGGGGCTCCGCAAGGAAATTTTAGAATGTCGATATTTTTTCCTAAGACTATAAAGTTGAATTAGAATACGCTGTGCAAAAAGTAAAATATATCTTTAATATAACACATTTATCGCATTTTGCACCTTTTAATAATTTTATTCTGCCTAACGCCAGACCATTTTATATAGTTCTCGCGGCGAAAGTGTTAATACTATCTCAACTCACTTCGACAGTGCCACCACTGATTGCTAGTAGATATGGCACCATCCCAAGATCGTATGCGTCACTGGTGATGCAAGATAGCCCAGTAGTTTTCTATGAAACAGCGGTCAACCCTGGGTAGTGATGCCAACTGTCTTTTAAAAGCCAGATCTGCATTAGCGGCTAAATCTCAAACAAAATGAAACATGACGTCATAGCTTGCAACTTGTCTAAATTTGAAACATTGTGATGCAGTATCAATTGTTTCAATTTAAAAGTATATTTATATGAAGTATAATTATATTTATGACAATTATAATTGTAAATTGTTAGGTTAAGTTAGATTCCTTGTAGTTAAACTACGCATGGCCAAGCGTGTAAAGGCGTTTGACTCGTAATCCGAGGGTCGCGGGTTCGAATCCCGGTCGCACCAAACATGCTTGCCCTTTCAGCCATGGGAGCGTTATAATGTTACGGTCAATCCCACTATTCGTTGGTAAAACAGTAGCCCAAGAGTTGGCGGTGGGTGGTGATGACTAGCTGCCTTCCCTCTAGTCTTACACTGCTAAATTAGGGACGGCTAGTGCAGATAGCCCTCGAGTAACTTTGCGAGAAATTCAAAAAACAAAAACAATAATTAGACAAAGTTGATACCAATGAGCTCTATGACGTCATGTTTCATTTCGTTCGAGATTTAGATGCACGTCAGATCTGGTTTAATATTTTGTTATTTGGCTTAAAATTTCTTTTAAAAAAAATTACAAATAAGAGGTTAACCTTTTCATTTAGAAAAATATATTATTCTAGCGACCAAGCCTTTTTTCCACAAATACATTTCTGACTTCGTTATGGCAACACTGATCTTCGGTTAGGATGTCATCGCGAGATGATAAAACAAGTGCTTGAACGAATTTTCACTAAGAAGCTATTTTGTGTCCGTGAAAATACTTTCGAAGTGCCAAAGATATAAGAATACGTGTTTAGTCAAATTAATAATTAGTTGCACCCTTATAATGGATAAGTGGCTGAATATCAGTAATAAATCTGATACAAGTAAAAATCTTCATAGGCTTAAGCTTGATAAGAATTCATCGGCGTTATCGTCGCGTGCAAGTAATTCAACGCAGGATGATGCAAGAAGTACTGAAACAAGAAAGAAAAGAAAGTTTGATGAAAGTTTTACTTAATATGGTTTTACATGTACAGGTAATGAAGATGGACCTAGTGTGTTGTACATGTTGAATGTAGAACAGTGTTGAGTAACAGTAGTTTGCACCCAGCAAAGTTAAAACGGCATCTAGAAACCAAACACTCCAAATTAAAAAATTCAACTTCCGAGTATTTCAAAAGAAAGTGTTTGCAATTAAATACATGGAAAGCTACATTACGTTCGTTTGTCCATCAGAACAACAAAGGTGTTTTCATTGCTCGTGTTAGCTACCATATTGCAAAAGATGGTGAAGCTAATACAATTACAGAAGATTTGATAAAACCACGCGCAAAAGGTTTGGTACAGTTCACGATTGATGACAAATTTCTTAAAAACATTAACTCTGTGCCCCTTTCTGACAACTCGATTTCTCAAAGAATCAAAAATATGTCAGCAAATTGTTCAACAGAGTAAATAAGGGAAGTAAAAGCGAGTCCAAATTTTTCGCTTCAGATGGATGAATCAACAGATGTCGCAGGTTATACGATGGCGCTTGTGTTTGTTCGCTATGTTCACGAAGCTAGTTTTGAAGAAGACAAGCTAACTTGCAAACCTATGCTAATTCAAATAACAGGCGAAAAAAATATTTAAACTGATCGATTTATTTATGGAAGAACATGAGGTCAAATAGCAACTTTGCTCAAGTATTTGGACTGATGGGGCTGCAACTATAACTGAAAAATGTTCAGGCGCAGTAGCACGCATAAAGAAAGAAAAAGCCGGACATCGAGAGTATCCGGGCACAGGACAGGTAAAACTTTCAGTGCCTGTCCTGTGAAAGTGGGTGTTCTCGGGATACTCCCGTTCCCCCCCCCTCCCACATCTAAATCTCAGGTATTGGATCTTTAGATCCAAAGTTTGTACAAAAATTTGCTGCTTCATACTGAAGTCATTCTCATACTGAGAATGGCTTTCTCGGAGAAAAGTCACTTGCTCGGTTTTATAAGGTGCGTGATGAGATAGAATTCTTTTTTATCTGCATAGAAATTAAGGGGCAAATGCTTGAAATAGAAAGTGGCTTACCTTTCGGACGTATTTGCCTATTTAAATGAAGTGAATGCTACAATGCAGGGTAACGTACTTCGAAGCTCAAAGTAAAATGGAAGCGCTTCAACGTAAGCTAACACTGAGGTAAATGTATACTTATGGAAGAACTTGGTTGCTTCGAAAATCTTAATGGTTTTTTTACTTACGAGTGAAATTTTCTTAAGTGAAGATGCAAAAGTTTCAGTCTTGCAGCACATATTTGATTTGTGTACAACTACTGGGGAGAACTTCCTTCCTCATTTAGAAGAATTTCTATAGATTCAAAATCTCTTTGTTGACTCTGCAAATACCAACGATTTGCCTTTGAAAGAGAAAGAACAGCTTGTAGAAATTTCAGCTGATTACACCCTATAAACAAAATTTCAGCAGGAAGAAATTACACAGTTTTGGATTAAAATGTCATGGAATACCCTGAAATAAGTAACAGAGCTTTAAAAATTTTGATGCGTTTTCCAGCCACATATCTTTGTGAGCAAACATTTTCACTGTGTACAGCTACAAAGACCAAATTTAGAAACAAGCTAAATACTGAAGATGATTTACGCTTACAGGTATCAACCATAACTCCAAATATTGAACTACTTTGTAAACAAAAGCAAGCCCATCCGAGCCAGTAATAAATAGATAAGCACACTACTTTAACTGATATAAATTTCACAAGCAGAAATTTTTGAAGTAAGTTGAAGTAGAATTGTTTCTTTAAATACCGATATTTTAAATAAATTTATATTCTAAAAGCTTGAAGTAAACTTTATACGGTGCTAGTGATCGATTTTTTTCCATTTTTAGAGTATTGTTTTATTAAAGCTCCAGAAAGATTTTTCTTTCTGTTGTGAAGCTCCGCAGGTCTAAAAAGTTTGGGTTTGATTTGTTTTGAATTTCGCGCAAAGCTACACGAGGGCTATCTGCGCTAGCCGTCCCTAATTTAGCAGTGTAAGATTAGAGGGAAGGCATCTAATCATCGCCACCCACCGTCAACTCTTTGGCTACTCTTTTACCAACGAATAGTGAGTGGGATTTATTGTCACTATATAACGCTCCCACGACTAAAAGGGTACGTTTGGTGTGATGGAGATTCGAACCCGCGACCCTCGGATTACGAGTGGAGTGCCTTAACCACCTGGCCATGCCGAACCTAAAATGTTTGAGAGCCCCTGATCTAGGGTACACGTTACGCAGTCTTTGAGCTTTCTTTAAACAACTGAATTGATTTAAAATACCGGTAGTTTTTATATGACAAGATAAAAATACTGATTAATTACGAAGCTAATTAAAGATACATAATTTTCACTAACATTATAAATATGTTATTAACTTATTCATCCGAGTTGTACGTGTTTTTTTGTTGTTGTTTTTGTATATAGGACTTATTTAGTTATAGTTATTGGATTTTGTTTTATGAAAATGGATCAACATTGATTGTAATTTTTATTCCTATGGCCTTTCTTCCATTTACGGACCTTTTCAAAACAATAAATACATAAAATCGATGTGAAAAAAAAAGTGTATCATTCTGAATACACCTCGACGCATAAAATACAAAAACAAACCAATTCCTTGTTTGTTTATTGCTACAATGTTAGAAATGAGTTATCTGTACTCTGCGGATTGCGCGTCTCTAAACCTGATTTTTAGACCTAGGTTTACTGCTGAGCCACCAGGGGCGTTGAAAATTTTGGAAGAATCTTTAGAGAGGTACTTTAGACAATCAAATGTCTTCTTATAGTGGTACGTGACATAATAATAACCATGTATGATTTAAGAAGTATGACAAATCTTGAATTATACCATACAGTTACTGACTGACTATATATATATATATACAAGTAAAATAAAAATAAACTGGCACCTTGTAAAAACTCAGTGTCCTTTATGATAAAATTTTAGCTAGCTTTATTAATATATTTAAACTGTTACTACAATTCAGTTTGTGAAATATCCAAGTTTAAAAGCTCAGCAAATATACACATTGTAAAACAGGATGTTAAATATACTGGTGAAAAGTATGTGCCGTTTCGGTTACCTCAATATCCTGTAACACAGGATCGTGCACAGTTATAACATAATGATCTGTTTCGGCTCGATCAGTATACTGTAATACATCATGTTAAGTATACTGGTAAAAGTATGAGCCGTTTCGACTAACTCAGTATCTTGTAAGGGTAAGATTAAAAAGTGTGATCCGTTTCGGCTAGCTTATTTATCCTGTATGTTAAGTAAATAGTTAAAACGTACGAGCCGTTTCGACTAGCTTAGTATTCTACGGCATTCTATGTATATAAAGTGCATCAGTAGCACTCCCCTAGTAAAAAGAATTACTTTACAATAGAAAATGAATTTATAACGAACGACGAATGTGTTATTTCTGTTCATAGATGTCCTACAGGACGTGATAAGAAACTGTTCTTTGCCACGTGACTTTTAAACAAAACTACAGTTATCTTGAATCACACAACTAAGGAAACAAAATGCAAACGCATATGGCAATCTTTCTCGAAACGTTCACGCTCATATTGTTATCAGTGCTGGCTTTTGGAGCGGAAATCTAAGGAAGTTTAATCGGAACTTTTGCACAACAGCCTATAAAAACACCAGAGCTATAGTTTAATGCGATGTTTACTCCATTTTATTGAACATAAGTTTCAATACAAAGGTTTATCTGACAAGATCACCCTTATTTAACGTGGGTGATATATAAACTAAAACAATGTTTCAGTAAAAACCGTGTTTAGATCACGATGAAAGTTTACAGCTACCCTTCACTGAAGCTAACTTGTCGAATTTAGCTCTATAAAAACTCAATGAATCGAAACCCCATCTGTAGCGTAATAAGTCTTTAGACTTACCGCCCAACTACCGGGGACAAACTTGTGTTCTATTAAAAAGCTTTTCAATTTTGTGTAAATATTTACTTGGTCCTGTCCCACTAACACAGGGAATATATGTATATAATGTAGCTTATAATTTCCACGAAAGGGGACAATGTGTTTTAATCACTTCCATCACAATACAGTGTGTGTGTGTGTGTTTTCTTATAGCAAAGCCACATCAGGCTATCTGCTGAGTCCACCGAGTGGAATCGAACCCCTGATTTTAGCGTTGTAAATCCGTAGACTTAGTGCTGTACTAGCAATGGGCATCACAATACACTAGTGTATAATCTATCAGTAAGTTAGTAGGCACTGAAATTATGTCACATAAGGGACTTAACGTTGAAATCTGACTGCAGTGATGTAAGTAAAACGTGCGCATGCCATGCATTACGAGAAGAATTATGCAGTTTGTAGGCTGCAACACAGCATGCCATATGAACTTTAAAACCAATAGATAAAGATAAGCGCTACACTTAATTTTGGTTTTATTTAGTCTTGAAACAACATACTTTCGGGAACCCTAGTAATCAAGACCAACAAATAGGCGATCGTCATTATGAACCACTACCATGGATTATGATGTAACCTACCATCACCGTTTAAAGGGCACGATTAACATCGGTCGCAGTTATCGATTCGTTTGTTTTAGAATATTTACGCAAAGCTACACACAGGACTATACGCGCATAGCCTCCATAATTTTGAACTGATAGATTGAACGGAAGATAACTAATCTACAGTACCTTCCGCCAGCTCTTGACTCACTCTGATGAAATAGTGGGGTTAACTCTCAATCATACAAAGCACTGCTCTAAACTGCAGAGAGAGAGAGAGAGAGAGACAGATTTTGAAAACGAAAGGCGAACCATAAATACTCGGATTCACAGTCCAGCACACTAACCACTAGGCCACACATGGCCCTAATTTCTGTATAATTTACAATTTAAATGCATTATCTGATATTTATATAAATATAACTATAGTGTGATTATGAAATATATTTATCCTTCGCAGTTACGGCGCTCAATGTTATCTCTCTCGACAACTCTCAGAACAGAAACTGATACGAAAGTTTTGTGAAAATTCGTGCAGCCTCCATCCTAAAATCTGTTAATTTCCAGTTAGGTAAGCCTGAAATGAATTTGTTCAAATGGTTTCTTGCATACCTGTGACATTTTATATGTTAATCTTTAGTGCTAGTCGTTTTCCCAAACCCATTTGAACCACACATGAAGACTTACTGTTTTGTACAGATTCTTAGACGTTATCCCAGTTTCCAAATAAATCGGCTAGCTCAAAACGAACTTAGTTTTTAACTAAGTTTATAACTTAGTGATAAGACTGAAAGCTTATAAACACTAAAAAGTAGGCCTGGTACCCACGGTAGGGACATCGAAGATACCCTAACGTGTAATTTGATGCTTAAAAACAAACGGTTAATTGGTTTGGTTTGAATTTCGAGCAAAGCTACACGAGGGCTATCTTCGCTAGCTGTCCCTAATATTGCAGTGTAAGACTAGAGAGAATGCAGCTAGTCATCACCTCCCACCGCCACCTCTTGGGCTACTCTTTTACAAACGAATAGTGGGATTGACTGTTACATTATAACGCCCCCACGGCTGAAAGGGCGAGCATGTTTGGTGTGACGGAAATTCGAACCCGCAACCCTCGGATTACAAGTCCAGCGACCTAACCACTTAGTCAGCCCAAACAGGGCCTGCAATTATTAAACATTTATAATGTTGGGTCAATCCCAATATTCGTTGGTGAAAGAAGTAGTCCAAGAACTGGCAGTGGGTGGTGATGACTAGCTGACTTCCCTCTTGTCTTGCACTGTTAAATTAGGGGCGGTTAGTGCTGATAGTCTTCTTGTAGCTTTGCACGAAATTCAAAACAAACCTTTAATAATTTCAACACAGTTCAAAGAAAAGTTATATATTTTCTTACGATAGTATCAACACTGTTCTTGAAATTCCGCATTTGAAATGACTGAATACTACGAAAGTTAGATGTTCATTAGTTTGTGCATTTACTTCTGCGTCCACAGAACAAGTGGAATACTTACATTTGTTGGTATCGCAAACTTATTAATAACAAGCCTCCTGACTGTAAAATTTTCTGGTTCAGAAGTCTGCATTTTTCACGTCGATTAATTAATTCCAGCTACACATAACAAACGTCGTGATACTTACATATCAAAAAACACGATCTTACTGTAGTAAAAACATTTAACCTTACGTGAAATTAAATTGGTAGGTTTACCCTCATACAGCATACGATACCTGTATTGTACCAATTTATGTAACGATGTACAATAATCACACGTATTCATCATATACAATTCCATGACACATTGATAATACGCAATCGTCATAGCTCATTTTATCATGAAAACCCGACAATATATATACAAGTCATATTACACAATGAAGACAACATTAAATAAATGAAGTTACGGCACCTCAGACAGTAAATAGCAATGTCTAATTTAACCGTATAAATATGCAACTAGTAAGACATTATTTCATTTGACTGCGTATAATATTTAGAGGGTTTAGGCAAAAGAATACGAGTGTGTTATTCAGCGTTAGTGGGCTTTAATATTCCAGTTAACATAACTCAATTAAAAATACCATAGGAATTCGAGCAAATATGTTAACAGTTAACTAGTTAAAGAGAAAGACAGATGACTGGATGGATGGACAGTATTTTGTTTTTGCTTATTTATTTTAGAGCAGAGCCGCAGAATGGACAATTAACGTTACTTCTGCCGAAGGGATCAATCCCCGAATTTCAGCATTATAAGCCCTGAAGATTACCACTGACCTACCAGGGGCTAGATAGGTAGTGAACATCAAACAAACCTCTATACAGTAGATACAAAAATTAATGGGAACAGCTACTTTATTAAAGGGTTGAAAACATCAGTTAAGGAGTGAGCTATGGTTTTGAGTGTAAGTCCTACCACTTGCGCCCCCCAGTGGCACAACGGGCTGTCTATAGATTCGCACCACGAGAAGCCGGGTTTTGACATCCGTGGTGGGCAGAGCACAAATAGGCCCTTGTGTAGTTTTGTGCTTAATTCCAAACAAACAATCTAGTACTTACAAATTACTCTATTGTTATTATAAACACCTTTTCATTTCATTGTAACTAGTATAAAAGAGGTATGGACCCAAGTTTATAAATTTATTAGTACCACTTAGCACATTCCGTGTCAATGCTTCAAAGGCAGGCAAATTAACAAAACATCGGCTGCAACTCTGGCATCTGTACAACGACAATAATCACAGTCAGCTAAGCGATACTTCTATACAAGTCTTTATCGCCATCTGTTGTCTGGTATATTAAGCGTCAACAATTTTTTCAAACAATATTAACATCAAGTCGTTAATAAGCAATCGTTCTTGCTCACAAATTAATGGCTTTAAAAAAAACTCAAAGCAATATCTCAGTGTGGTTGAATATCACGCTGAATGGCCAGATACATACCGGTAACAATAATATATATATATATATATATATATATATATATTACACACACACACAAATAAAAATATATACTTAAAAACTGGCCTCAGTATCCAATTACACAATTGTTTATTAAATCAGAAAAACTATAACACACGGTGACATGTTACACTATGATGATCCAAACATGACCTTACATTACGTACTAAAGTTCCTTATCTATTCACCCTTGAAAGTAACCTAATTACATAATAGTACTTTATATATTATTGTTGAATTCAGTATGTGCTTAACTATAAGGTAATTTTTATTATGGCCTATGTACACACTATTGTATTCAATATGTACTTAACTGTAGGCTAGTTTTTACTGAACTCTTAGGCCCTATGTAAATACTGTTGTATTCAACAAGTGCTTAAATGTAGGTTAGAGCTCTTACACTCTCTATACACAACACAAAACATATAACTGACCTGAAAAAGCGAAACAAAAACCGAGCACAAGTTCCTAACAAAGTCATAACAGTCAATGAATTTGAGCCTCTCTTCTGTAAATAAACAGAAAGAAATAAAAACGTTGTGTAACAATGTAAAAATATGCATGTAAATGAGACAAATCAAGACTGTTTTTATCTTCAATATATAAATCCTGACTGTGCAGTATTTTAATAGGTGTATTACAGAATCCTGGCTCAAACCTTGGGCCATTCAATTGTAGGATGATGCCTATTGCTAAATTATACTTGGCCCAGAACTGTAGAAAAATCAACAAGAGTTTTATTCATTTGGTTAGAATATACAGTGGTCTAGAAAGTCAAAATCAATTGTTTAAAAGTGTAATACATTTCTTAAAATGCAGAGATCTAATTTATGAAAATAAACATTCAAAACTTATTGGGTCAAACATACCACACTTGTTTGAAAATAATTATAATTTAATAATCTTTCCTCTAGACACTTTTTACATATCATGAAGGAATTTATCTTGAAAATGAGAGTTGTGTCACTATCATAACATAGCCAAGTAAAAACTGTTCATTAGTTGTCACAGGTGTAATTTGTACTTTACTAGATTGGTACTTTCTGTGAAACAAAAATGATGTAATTATTTTGCTCTCTTACAGTGTCTGTGACTTAATACTAACATATGTGCATTTAATATCAAATTATTTGAAACAGTATTAAAAATGTGTAAGTGTAGTACTTCCAGACACTCTTTCGTACTCATCAGGCTTGGTCAAACCTGCAAATAAGTAGAGGTTTGAGAAGAAAATATATTACTAAGTTAAATTTAGTTCTCTCAATTTCGACCAAATGAAAAACAATCTTTTTCGAATTTACAAAACAATCACAAAATAACATGTAAAAGGAAAGAACCTTTACAGAAATGTGTGAAAGTCTATTATCTGGGAGAAAAACTGTTTCAGGCTAAGAAACATAACATATATACAAAGTTCAGTTCCAATCTTCTCTTGATGTATACACTGTCTATGTTTCCTCAAAGTATCACTTGACTCACCAGCACAAAAGGTTGCTGTCTATCTTCATATAATGTATTCTACTTTACAGCAGTCTATCTTCATATAATGTATTCTACTTTACAGCAGTCTTTCCCACGAGAAAACACGTATAGTACTACAAATAAATGACCCAGAACAACAAGTAAATATGGCAAAAGAAACTACATTCTTGATGAGACTTAAATGTTAAACTTACTACTTATATGCATGAAAATTATGAAAATCTGCAGAACATTAAAAGAGCTAGTATAGATGGTTTTCAGGGTGTGAAATGACTTGACAAAAAATCCTTCCAAAAGAAAGTACATAAGGTAAAATTTTGTCTTGAATATTTAATGAGTGACAAATTTGTAATAATTTTAATGACCTGTCATGAGGTCACAAAATATATGTTTGGCCATAACGTGTAATTAAAATGCATGGTTAGGTGAGATTGCAAGCAGCAAAATAAATACAACAATCAAGTTATGCAGGAAGGGATAATCAAAACTTTAAGATAAATTTTGGTCAGTTACTGAGGCAGTTAAATCAAAAACCAAGCAGGGTATCTCTTAAACATTATAAGATTATATTATTTTGGGATATGATAAACTGTTGTGAAGATTAATTCTGAAAAATTCTTATTAAGAAAAAGTTATTGAATATAATTATCTTAAATATGTAACTTAATGATAAGTCTTGGAATACTTAATACCATGTGTAATACTTCTACTATAACAACATAACACAACGTTTTGGTACATCATGGGACCTATTTGTCCATCTTGACTGTCCCATCCTCTAAATTAAACTAAAAATATTAATAAATAAAACCTTAAAGCCAGCCATTATCATTCATACACTTATCAAGCTTTCTCTTAAAGCTCACTTAAATTTGTTGTTTCCACAACAATCGAAGGCAACCAATTGCAAAAAGCCAACCACCCTGTTAGAAAAATAAAACTGTTAAATTGTTGATAACTCTTACCCTGCCAAAATTTATATTTATGTCCCTTCATCATACTATTCTCACTTTTAAATATGAAAATATATAATGTATCAACACTATTAATTCCCTTTACAATCTTAACCCTTTCAGCGCTGAATAACAACTTTTAATGTTTGGCATGGCGCTGAATATATATGTTTGATACTTCAACTAATTACGCTATCAGTACTAAAAGCATGATATCTCGGCAATAACTCAACAAAAGTCCCTGAAATGTTCAGTGATTGTACCCAGTACTATATATGTTAAATTCGATACATAAGAGTAACAGGAGTAAAGGAAGGTCACCTGCCGTGCTGAGCCTACAAGTTCACAGAGGTCGCCAACTGTGCTAAAAGGGTTAAACACCTCAATCAGATCCATCCACACAACTCTTCTTTTTCAAGAGAAAACAATTTGAAAGATTTCAACCTCTTATCATGTTCTATAATTTATCTCAAATGAGTTTCTGATTTATTATGTTACATATTGCAATTTTAAGTAGCCAGAAAGCAGAATTTGAATTTATAAGTTAATTCAATGCCAATACGTATCAAATTTATGATATTTGTAAACAAGATTCATACCCACAGTTTTCTTTCTAAACACAAATATATTTTAATATATATAAACAACAATACAATTTACAGTAAAGGTTATCACAAATAATGGTTTATATACAATAGTTTTACAAACATACAATGCTGAGTTTTCTATCTGCTCTGGAACTGAATCTTTTATCAATGGTTCACAGAGAGTGAAATAATTCTATGTTGATACACAGGTACACTTCACTTGGTGGGGATGCTAGCTAGCTATATTCTTGTCTGGTTTCCTGTAAATTTCTCACAGCTGAAATTATACATTTTCATAGAAATACTAACATCTGAAGGTAATTATATGAAATGGAATTGTTTGTAATGTTCAAAGTCTGTAAACATTCATGGTCAAATGTCTGTAGTTTTCTGATTAATAAGATCACAAATTATAACTTCAGAGGTTTATAGTATATTGACTACAGTGACCCAACAACATTAAACTCTCTCTGCATGTTGTGATGGCTACCTTTTATACTGATTGGGTGAAATTATTAAAAATTCAACTGCCAATAATATTGATATTCATTAGAATTTTATACACACACACACACCATACATTGTTGATTCTTGTGCTCAAGAATCTTCTAAAAATTTAGTGAACAGATGGGACTTTCACAATACACATTTAACAATATACATTACATGCATTTATAAATATATATTAAACTGAAACAAACATAGATATTAAAATAAATGCATAACACTAAATCCATTACACTCTCCTCATATGACAACCCCTTCATGCAAGGCACCATTTTAGTAATCCTCCTATGAATCCTTTCCAATAGTTCAATGTCCTGCTTAAAGTAAGGAGCCCAAGACTGAACACAATACTCCAAATGTAGCCAAAACAGAGATTTATACAATTAATTTATAACTTCTTTAGACTTGTATTCAATATTTCTGTAGATGCAATTTAAAATCCTTTGTCTTACCAACAGCACACTATTTTTATAATTAAAATCCATCTGCCATTCATTTGTCAAACTCACTAAATGAACCAAATTCTTTTGTAAGGCAGTATCATCCTCTTCACAGTCAGCAATGCCCAAGAACTTGATATCATCAACAAAGTTAAGTAATTTATTGACCATTCCTACATTTACGTCATTGATATAAATCAGAAGAAACAAAGGTCTTAAGACTGTGCCTTTAGGTATCCTATTTGTAACATTAATCCAGTTTGACTGAACTCCACTTGTTACAATCCTCTTTTTTCTTCCATCCAGACACTCTTCTATCCAATTTCATAACTTATTCCCTACACCTATAGAAAAATGAAATGAAATGACACCTTGGCAGGGGTTTAGTTTAGAGAGAGAGAGAAGAGTCTAAGGAATTCTCTCCCCCAACAGGGGTGTTCAGGAACGTTGTAGTTCCTCTTCATCTCCACTTGTGGAACATTATTCAACTGCACATGGGAGTTTTCCTGTATTTTAATTTGGCTTGTTTGAGGCAATGAAGTTAGGTACCTATAGAGAGATGTCTTATAAACCTTTTATGTCGAACCTTGTCAAATGCTTTCTGAACATTCAGATACACCAAACATACACCCTAACCATCAGAGTAATGCTGCATGCTTTATATTAGGAGAACACTGACAAAAGAATTCTTTATCATTTTGTAAATTTTCAGTCATAGCCATCTTTCTCATTCGATGTTTAGCAAGCATATGCTTGCTAGAAAGTTGTGCTGAACTATACAAACAATATCTGCAAATTCCTGACCCCAATAGCCTCGAGATAACAGCACCCACCGTCAACTCGTAAGCTACTCTTGTCTCACTGAATACAGGGATTCAGTTCACCAAACAATGAATTTATTGAGTCACTTCTCAGACGCTAACCATTAGGCCACACTTGTCCCTGCAACATAGAAGTCTGCTAGCTAGCAGTTACAGATGGATCGGTTAATAACAGAAATTGACAAGACTGAATATTCTTGCTTTAACTACTTCTTTTAAAAATACACTTTTATTTTTAATTTCATTTATATTAATAAGTACACTAAACAAGTACGTTTCGTGGTTATCATAAGAGTTTTTATATTAAGAACATACAAGTAATTGAATGTAATAACAAGCGGAAACTAAACATTTTAGAAATTTGAAACGATTAGGCGGTATATGTGATGAAATTTAGAAGTATTTCATTAACTTTATTTTTAACTTACATTCTTTCAAAAATTGTAAATTTAGGTTACTGTAAGACAATTATTCGAGAAGTCAATGAATGTACGTACGGTCTCGAAAATTCAAAGTAACGACGAGAGACGTCATTAACTTTACGAGAAACATCTTTCAATAATAAAGCCGTACCTCTAACTAAGCTCGCTTTAGATCAAACGATAATGTACGATTATAAATAAAAAATAGTTCAAATGTGATTCAGTTGCAAGATAAACGCTAATATTCTAGGTTCACTTACCCACGATGAACTCAATTCAAATTGCCTATTATGTAGCCTTGCGCTGAAAAAACAAGTAAACAAATATGTGTATTAGTAAAGTTCATTTTTTATCATCAACTTAGGTCGTAACGATAACGGTTACTTTTTATTGTTGACGTTCAACTAATCTAGACTTTAGTTTCGTATTGTTATGGCCAAGTTAAGCTCTCAGGGGCCCTGAAGGTTAAACAGAACAAAGATCCCCAGATACATATATCTATATACGCCTACAAGTACTTAGAATACAAATATACAAATAGTATTAGCATGTTCGACACTCCGTATTTGACAAATAAAAACAGTACAAGTTTGTTTGTTTTGAATTTCGTGCAAAGCTACTCGAGGGCTATCTGTGCTAGCCGTCCCTAATTTGTCAGTGTAAGACTAGAGGGAAGACAGCTAGTCATCACCATCCACCGCCAACTCTTGGGCTACTCTTTTACAGACGAACAGTGGGATTGACTATAACATTATAACGCCCCCACGGCTGAAAGGGCGAGCATGTTTAGTGTGACGAGGATTTGAACCCGCGACCCTCGGATTACGAGTCGAGTGCCTTAACCACCTGGCCAACAACAGTAAGAGTAGCACAAAATAGCAACTGATAGGCAATATACAGTTTTTTAAAACAGCTTTATATTTCAAGGAAATTTAAAACGAGAACACTGAAAACCGTCTGATCTACGAGAGCTAAACTAGCTACAATAATGTTTCCAAGAAATGTAATTAAACGTGATAAACATGCTGGCTGCAAGTTTGACGTGTCAATTTATAGGTAGTAACTTGAAACTGGTTTATTCCAAAAAACTATAGCTTGGTTAGTTTGTTTAATAATCTGGCCACACGTACTGGAGCAGTCAGTAAAACTGTTGCGGAGTTGTAAATTGGTGTTCTTCCCACTTTGAGTATCGAAACCCAATATTTAGCGTTATAAACCCTCAGACTTACCAATAAGGTCACTAGGTGCTATGCCTAAGAGAGAATACATATTGCTATGATAAAGTATTGAAAGTAAGTACCTAATGACTTACCTTTAAAATTTATACTTGAAAACTAGTCTGAAGAATAAAAATCCAACCAAATAGACAATATCTAAGCATTTACAATCTGAACATAGGATATGGATTAAGTATAGTTGGTAGAAACGAATGCCTTAATTACTGACACTTAAAACAATTTAATTGACAAATTTTCTCGAAAATTTCTTAAATAACAATATCGGTTTTATATCGTGTGCACATCAGAATAAAAAAACAGTTATGTTTAATATTATCTGGCAAAGTTTGCACGTAACTTCTTGTGCAATACGATGTTCAATTCCTGAAATTTCACAAATATTAGGATATTAATTTTATTAAAATCGAATTTTATATTCACTCGGCCTTTTCATGATGAAAAACTGTTGTCTTACTCATAATAATGACAAAGCTTTTACTGTTTTTTCTTAGATGACACTTTGAAATTAAGTATTTATAATTTACCGGTTAGTTTAGACAGTTGGTAATAAAATGCTCACTAATCAACCTGAGATTGAAACGTGTGAAAATTCTACACAGAATTATGTAAACTACCAAATAAAGTTATAGGGTGGCACGTAATTCTTTACTCTATACAAATATTTCAAAATGAAAAATTCTTTATTAATTACTTTAAATCATAAGATATTTTATCCTGTTCAAAAAAGATCGTATCAATATAGCAAATATAAGATGCATCTGTTATTTGTCAGGGTTAACAACTTAAGACAATGTATGAGTGCATGCAATGATAAATAACAAAACTCTTAACTTTCACACAGTTTATTTATATTATTACTGCACACATTATTACCGAACCAAAATGTTATACAAGCTTTAAGAACTCAATGTATATACTTAAGATGTGTGTGTGTATACACACACACTGCACGATGGTCAAGTAACTCTGTAGGAAAAGGTAGTAAAAATATAGTGACGGTAAAGAGTGCTTTCTGTTACCCTTTTCAGCACCCAGCTCTTAATGTATTTCCACAGTGTTTCACGTGATTAATTAATTAAGGCTCACTGGCTGCAGATGTGTCTTACTGATCGAAGTTGAAAGGTCGTGGGTCAAAGTAGAAAGTGGCTGAATTTTCCTGAACCTACGTGTTTTCCTAACGTCATGGATGCTTATAATCCGTGATGACGAGAAAACCCACTTGTAGAGAATTATGTTTTAAAAACGGCTGGTATGAGTAGAGAAAGCACTAGTAGAGGAGCGTATAACGTTTCGACCTTCTAACGATAACCGAAGGTCAAAACGTTGTTCGCTCCTCTACTAGTGCTTTCTCTATCCATACCAGCCGTTTTTAAATATATATCATGAATGCTAAATTCAAGGGATGTTTCAGACACCAATCTGTCGTGGAAATCTAATCTATTTCTAAATAAATAGTTTATATATTCTACTTGTACTTGAGTAAATAATAATAAAAAAAAATACTTGTTATATAAGCACCTACCTATTTGGAAAGTCGACAGACGGGTACAGCCTGATTGTTTATTAGAGCCTAACAAGGATTCACAGGTTTGTCAGAAACAAAAATTATGGGTCGAAAGAAACACACACGCCCGCCTATATGTTATATATATATGAATATATAATTCTGTGGTTGTTATAGAACAGGGAAATATTTCTTTTAAACTACGTCAAACTGTAAAGATGTATAAACAAAACGTAGAGCAATTTCAAGCCAACACGAATATTCTAGCATACCCACATAAACTTATCAAACGTAACACAGATACTATCACATTTAAACCGTAGTTTAGTTATGTATGTAAGAAACTCCATTTGTAGTTACTCGTTCTAAACATGGTATTTAATTACAGTAAAAGATGCATAATTTATTTAGAAGTCTACAACATCGAATTAACTTTAGTAATTAGATTTTAATCGGGATTTGTTGTAAAATTTTCTGTTGAAAAACTTGTTTTCATCACAAGTAGAAACAATGAATAAATTAAGTTCTCACTGCCAGATGTGTTGAATAATGTTCTCATCCTCCACAGGTTCGTCTTAACGTCCAGTCACTTAATACTTACATCCTGTACTAAACGTACACAAATATTATTGTTACAGATAACGCCCCTCGCTAGTACAGCGGTATGTCTCCGAATTCACAACGCTAAGGTCAGGGGGTTCGATTCCCCTCGGTGGGCTCAGCAGGTGGCCCGATGTGGCTTTGCGATAAGAAAACACACAAATACACTGTTACAGATACAAAATAATTTACATTCTATATTGTTTTCAGAAATTTTGCGCTAAGTTACAAAAATAACTGTCCCTAGTTTTGAATAGGCTACAGAGAAAGAAAGCGGTTAGTCAACAATACCTTCCGCCAACTCTTGAGCTACCCATGTTTGATCGAATATGGAATTTTACTGTAGTCCAGCCATGGTTGCAACGTGCGAAGCGAGTCTTTGCTAAAAACAGGTCACGAACCATAAATCCTCGGCATGCTGCACTATGAATACGTTTCAGGGGTCGCCTTGGCGAGTTGAACTAAAATGACAGAAATCAAATCTCTCAAGGACGAATTGTTAGCAAAACGAGCACCGCAGAAGTTGGCTGTTTAACGTACCTATTCAACAAGTTTTCGAATATACAAGTTCTATTAATAGCAATCTACAGAAATATACATCCAGTTTCAGGCACGTGTTCCGACCTCAACGTTTAGGGGCATTTCAGTCAAATATACTACTATACTGCATTTGTTTTTCACCACTACAAAAGCCTTGAGTGAAGCTGAAAATTGTGTTTACTGTTCAAATACATACATATTAGTAATGACAATTAGATTCTGAGAAAACGTGGGGGCGTTATAATGTTACGGTCAATCCTACTATATTCGTTGGTAACAAAGTAGCCCAAGAATTGGCGGTGGGTGGTGATGACTAGCTGCCTTCCCTCTATTCTTACACTGCTAAATTAGGGACAACTAGTGTAGCTAGCCCTCGTGTAGCTTTGAGCGAAATTCAAAACAAACCATACAACAGCGAGTATTTTCATGTCTTCTTTCATAAAAATGGCAAATAAGTGATGTTTTTTAAAAAAAATATGTACTTTTTCTTCTTAAATTAATACACTGACAGGTTACGAGTTCTAAAACAGCTGTCTGTAAATTCCGTTTTATTTAGAACACGTTTGTTTAATATTCATCGTAAGAGTGAAATATCTGGTTTAAGTAATTACTTATTTCTAATTCATGTGCCTATTAACAAACATTCTATTGTATCTAATTGTCTTATTTATATCAAATCAAGTACACACGTTTTTTACACTACTGAAAACTGATGTGAGTCACTTGTTCAAATTGCTGCAATACCATGCATATAAAGCAGTTAAGTTCAACATTATTATGTTAACTCTGATATGATCATTAAACTTTGTCACTGACCACCAGCTGTGCATTGTATAACGGATGTGGACACTTTCAGGCTACACGTTAAGCCTAACAGTACACTTAGTTAAGCATCGCTACTTCCAACGAATAAAAGTTTTATCAAATAAACAAACTTACAACGCCTACTGCACACTACTGAGTCACAACGCACACAATAACACAATTTATTTAATAAATTTATAAAGTAATTATCTTTTGTTCATACTAAATAATATATATTATTATATATTAAAGTCATTTGTGTATTTTATCTCAACCTCACGTGTAAAATAAAGTTTATACCTGTAATATACACGATAAGTTAAAATTAAACGCTTTCTTTACCAACATTTATTAATAGCCAGCTAACGGTTACTAAAAAAACAAAGTCGCAACAAGGTTCCCTCACATGTTTTATAAAAGGAAATTTCGTAATTTGTGGGGCAAAAAACAAGAAAAAAGAAAACAACAACAATGGGAAATTGCGTATAAAATTTTGGTGACGTAGATTTTCAGATTTAAATACACAAGAAAAAAAGAGTTATCGACTTTTACCGAAAAAGTGCCCGCCTTATTTTTATAATTTCTGTATCTGGCTATGAAACTATTAAAATGACAACAAACAATTCGTTCTCAGCCCATGCTGTGAAGTAGGGCTTGAATGGCCTTGCTGTTTCCATGAAGATTAACACTTCTAAAGAAACTATGAGAAAAGACAGAACTTAACCAGGTCAGAGCTGCAGGGTAAGAAATAATAACCTGTTCTTACAAGAGCTATTCACTGGGGTGTTATATATCTGAATAGAAAAAAAAACAACAACTAATACTTTCCTAGTAACGTTGTTGAAACCTTGACTAGGTAAGGCAGAGATAGACTTGAGAGACGGCAGTTAGTCGACAGTACTCACTGCCAAACCTTGTTGTGACTTGCTTACATTTTAGTTTTTCTATTACTATTATTTTCTGTTATTTTGTCTTAAGGAAATATATTGTACAGAGTTCTATACACATTTTACACGTTTCTCTCTAAGTTCTTTTGTTGGTATATATTTCTTTACCTACCTTACCCTCACTATTTAAATGCTCACAACGTGCCAGGTGCATTTCTAAAGTTTTGTGCGTGTGGAAGGTGAGGTTAAAAGTATACGGTTTAACTGATTCACAAGCTGACCACAACGCACGTGCTTTTTTTTTATTATTATTAGTTTTATTAACTGCAGTTTCCGCCCTGAAAAGAGAAACAGCGACACAGTATACTAACTCAAATATATAAATGTGGAGTGTGCAATACCAAGTTTATTCACGTCATACAAAGTTATCTCTGTCTTACACACGACACTCAAGTTAACGAAGGTGGGAAAATCAGAGAAGCAACAGTAACTCATAAAGTGATTATGTTCTGGGGATCTCGGTGGGATGTACAGTCAATTGGTATAACTAGTGTTTTACAATGAAATTAAACAGTCTTCTTTGGCTCGTCAAAATCTTAACAAAGATCGACAACTGCGTTTCCAAGAAAACTTCACCCTTCAGAATATACATTCTACTCACACTACTTGAGAAAATAATGAATGAGAAATGCACATTCGTAACAGCTGTTCCCACAGGCACATTAACTTTAAATCAACGATCCGCGAACAAAAAACAACTCAGTCTGGTTTCATGCATTTTCAAGCTCGGAACATGAAGAGGTTTCCAAAACAATGCAGAAAGTAACAAATTTAAATAATATTTCACAGAACAGGGATACAATGTGATTCTTTTTGTTGTTTTTTTATGTTTAACAGTGGTAATTACGCACTGAAATACTGAACTTTACGGCTTGTTTCTCATAAACTTAAATTCATACACACACACACATACACCATTTCGCCAACGGCTAACGACATTGCAGTATTTTGAACGAGGAATGCAGGAAAATTGAAAATAGAACAAACGAGAAATGAAATATTATCACAACCTAACCTTGCTCCCCATTTTTTCCCCCATCGTAACTTAGAGCGCTTTGAGAAAGACCTCTCACGGTGCACTGCAAAGTTTTATAACACGTGTCCGAATTAATAACTCCAGGCTCGGAGTCGCACAAATAGGTCGTATCACACAACATAATTGTATGTTCAGTTCAGCATTTTTTATTTTGTAAACCCTATTGGTTAATTATTCCCAGTCTCACTGAGTCAATCTTAAACATTCTTGTCAGATTGACGCTTTAAACAATGTTAAATATTCTAAAGGAATTCAAGGTCCAAGTATGAAAGTTACTGGGTTGTTTCTCAAACAACCACGTTTATCTTATGGTCAATGAGATGTAGGGTGGCATCACCTCAAAATCGTTACTTGTTGGTAGATGGAAAGCAAAGTATTGTTATGATTTTAAAATAACATTTATGTTATTACTTTAAAATATGTAGTTGCTGTTAAACTTAAATTGAAAACACTCTCTTCAGTTGATAGGTATTCCAGCTCGTAACCTACTACATACATACGTATACAGCTATGTATAGTGTGTAGATATAATGTAATGATTATGTGACAGCCACGACACATGTACCATCGTGATTAACACACCGTTGCAACCATATCGATTCTACACATTTGTTTATGTATACGGTTCCTGTCCTTTTGGACAATTTTCTTTTTTACCGTTTCATGACTGATTTTGACCGTATTACACAAACGTCTAACATATTATACAAACATCCAGACTGTCTTCTTCAACAGAAATCTTTAAGCTGTAATTTAAAAAGGTAACACAAAGTTAAGTTTCAAACATCGGATCGGAATCAAGGTGATAGCTGATGGTAGATGTCAAATTATAGTCAACACTGCGTGATTGTGAGCTTTATTAATACTGCGTATAGAGTAACCATCTTTGAAACTAGCTGTCCATCATTTTGAAGTGACAGATCTGTCTAGTTTGCTTTATTTTTTGGAATATTCACGCAAAGCTACACGAGAGCTATCTGCGCTAGCTGTACCTCAATTAGCAGTGTAAGACTAGAGGGATGGCAGCTGGTCAACACCACCCATTGCCAACTCTTGAACTACTTTCTACCAATGAAATGTAGGACCGAGTGTCATATTATTACGTCCATACAGTTGAAAGAGCAAGCATGTTTGTGTGACGGGGATTCGAACCCACGACCCTCGGATTATGAACCACCAGATGATGGTTAGTATAATTGACCTCGTATTCTGATGTAACAGAGATAATAAACACCATTTTTGTTTTCCAAGTACTACTGTATAAATAAGGCATAGCATAACAAACATGATTAAATAAACTTGATAGTAACAATTTCGAAACCAAATAAACTTCTTTATTGTCATGTGATAAATAAAATTATAACTAACATATTCGCACGGACTTGCATTTGCTATAACCGAGGCAAAAGAATCAGTTATAAACGGTAACATGCATTTTCAATTATAAACCTTTCTCTATACGTTTTGAGCATGAAAGTTTTAAAGCTTTTTTAATGTAATTTTAATACATCGATAATTTCAACAAACTTAGCAAATACGAAAGTTAACTCTAAAGAGGTCTTATATTGCTACAATAGTTCACTTCTATATGCAAGTACAATGAAATTTGAATCGGGTAATCTAGAGGCTAATCTATTAGTATCAATGAAACATTATGACGCGTTTGGGTGTTTAAAGCTTACAATTAGTTTTTTTTTTTTTGTTATTATGACATGAGATCTATCGAAAGGCAAAATAATCTAATATCTGTGCGCTGTTGTGTCACTTCAAACACGTATCCACGTCGATATCACAACAAGCGACCAGAACACAGAAAGGGGCATCACATCCGGGTGCTTGACACTGCTTACAGTAAACAAACGAAGAAACGCGTTACTTTATTTCATACTAGATTGAACATATTTGTTATAATTATAAAACAAGCATATTATATGGAGAAAACGTTGTCATAACAGACTGCTTACACATTGCAGTGTTGGATATGATACGAAACTGATAGTTCTATGTACACTATATAAATTTTTTAAAGTGCTTTAACTTCAAAATCTTTCGATTCCGTTTCCTTATCCTTATGTAAGGAGCGACATTTTCCCGCTGTAGATTCGCCTAATTTTACATTTCTATCGAGCACAGAGCGTCAGTGATGGCAAATTCTTTTTTGTTTGCTTCGTTGGTAAACACAAAGCTACAAAAGGGGATATCTGTACTCTAACCCACCGTGGGTACCGAAAATACTTTTAGCGTTCTAAGCCCTCAACTTTACTACTGAGCCACGAGGGGGCAACATACTGAAAATACCGCGAAGTCTCATCTTTCCTGTGTTTGTTAATAATGCGTATTTCAAGTCGTTAAAACGTTATCTTTCGATAAAGAATTTTCTCTAACGTAGTTAACAGTTGGAATTTTTTTTGAAAAAAGTACAACATATTAGCAAGAAACATAGAAATACCTATGGTTCAAAACGACAAAAAGTTGTTACAATACACTCATTAAACATAGATAAAACTGGGAATAAAGTCACGTACTTTAACTCTCATTCGTAGAAATATCGAGAACATTACACGTCTATATATGTATAAGCTCTTTTGGAAGAACTACTTCCTATCAATTCTACCGTTTGTTGCAGTTAGCCTGATTATTTGTGGACTGAGTTGGCAGTCTTAACGATCCAGTGTCTTTGGTGACTTATAAGAATATAGTCGTTGATATCAACGTACACACGTACCATATTATTCTAGATTCTCTAATAAAAAGCCTGACAGCAGCATGTTACCAGTTAAATATTATACCTTATGCTAAATAACTCACGTTAAAAGAGGCGATAAAGCGAACTCTACAACCGAAAAATTTAGTTCTAGCATAATACAGCTAGTAGAAATTTAAAAAGCTTTAAAGTGCTTTATGTACACGTTAATCCACAAAAATAACATTTTACTATGACAACAATCACTATTATGTATCGCGGGAAATTTTTTCTTGGGCTGTCAAACCAAGTAATTATTTCTTTACAATAGCACTCTTTTAACTTGGTTACGCTTCCGTTCTATTCATTACATTCAAGTTGTTTTATAAGTGTAGTGAGGAAATTAGAAAAAAAATATATTTCTTTCAAAAGAAGCTATACTCAAAATTCAAAAACAAAACCTAGTTCTCTCTTTCAATTTTAAAAGAACAAGTCCTCTTCAGGCACGATGGTTTTACTTACGTGAATAGAACAATGACCACCTAACAGCGGAAATCACAATTAACGTCAAGGATTTTACAATGTATTGAAATTATTAAACAAAGTTGTAGCGTGGAACAGAACTGTACGAACTCTAATTTAAAAGAAACATTGAAAATATTTTAGAAGTTTTTTCAACTTACATATAACGTTTCTTTCAATGTCAATTACAAATTGTGACATGTATCAAACTTCCCAAATAATTTTTCCCCTTTTAACATCCAAATAGTTTATAGATATAAAAAAATATGAAACACTATAATTAAACAATATCTTCAAAAAATATAAAAAACATGCAGAGTTTTAAATTCAAGTGCTTAAAAATAATACTAAAAATATGTCAATTTAATAATAACAATCAGTAATGCTATTGATTACACAGACCTGTAAATTTGAACGTCATAAAAGTTGTTTTGCTTTTAATAACACATTTTCCACAATCCAGCTTCACATATTTCAAAAATAATACTCATTTTTCTATTATATAACGATTT
Source organism: Tachypleus tridentatus (assembly GCF_004210375.1). Taxonomy (NCBI): domain Eukaryota; kingdom Metazoa; phylum Arthropoda; class Merostomata; order Xiphosura; family Limulidae; genus Tachypleus; species Tachypleus tridentatus. Next base: position 30,355,207 of record NC_134830.1, on the reverse strand, counting down.
TTATTTTGTCAGAATGAAAAAAACTCTTACTTAGATCAAATTATAACTTCCTTTACCACAAAGTCATCGTATTCTGTTACCATGCACATTCTGCAGTTACTGAAATACACATCCAAATACTCATTAACCTACATTAAATCAGAATTTGGTTTCCTGTAAATACATCCTACTCTTATGTGTTACTGAAATACACATCCAAATACTCATTAAACTATATTAAATCAGAATTTGGTTTCCTGTAAATACATCCTTCTCTTACTTGTTTTATATTTATTTAACCTGATTTCAACCATGAGACATAACAATTTCTGACAATTTTATGCACTCCTGTTCTTCAAATTCCTAAGTTCTCAGTCAAATAAATTGTCGCTTCTTGATTCTTAACCTGAAGATGACCTAGGAAGGTCAAAATGTCATTCTCTCCTTATCAATAAAAGTGTGAATACCCATACCAGCCATTCTGAGATACAACTGTCACTTCACTTCCACTTTTAGTCTCTATATAATAAAATTAAGATTTATAACATTAAATCAGAAACAATACAGTAATCATCCTTATTTTCAATCAATAATGTTTTTGGAACAGCAACAACATTAAATATACAATTTAATTTATTAAAAAAAATCTTCTACATGTTCATACTATTTGGAAAATATTCACATTTACTATTAAACATTAACAGACTTTTGTTATTGGATTCATATCAAGAATATGATTACATGGTTCAACAGAACCACTTTTACAAAGTATGTCTATCTGGTTTAATGTCTTTATCATCACCATAAATTTCCTATTTACACCAAAAACTATTTAAACCAAAAGCATCCAAAAGAAATCTTAAGTTATTTAATGTCTTAATATTTAATAATCTAGATTAACTTTCTCCTAAACAGAATTATATCCATTTGTGGCTCAAGCTCCTTATATTTTCTCTAAACAAACTTGGAATTCTTGTTCAATTAAACTTTTGTTCATCTTTAAACAAATTCTACTATTTTTTGTACCACCCACAACATTTTCATCATATGTTTCTTTCTCAATTTTTTTCTATGCATATTTACTTCACTATTTAAAAATACTTCCTTCCTCACTAACCAAAATTATTTAATGTATTTATATTTATTTTGTCTTTCTTCTCTTATTTCATTTTTTATCTTCCTCAAAATTCTAATTATCTTAGACAGGATCAAGTTCATCTTCATTGAAATAAGTTATTCAGCTTTTTAATTTTTGTTGTGTTCATAAATTTAATTTCTATTTCTACTTGATAAACTAAGAATAATTTGAACACCTGACTTATCTAAATGTATTTCTATTTTCTCTTTTACAAATTCAATAACATTTATTTTCATAGTTTTTTTATTCCTTTACATTTTTATTACACCACTGCTCTTTTCTGACCATTTTCTCTAACAGCAAATGTATAACTATTTAGATTCAGTATTTTTACAGTGATATTATTCTTTTTTTTTGATATTGCCCAATATCATTCACTTCTTCTGTACGTAATGCTTTTATCATGAATCTTATTTATTCCTTTAAGTTGACCTTAAATTCTGGTATTTACTGGTCTTGCATTTTCTCTTTCTTTAAATCTTCCACTGATTTACACAAATTCATGTAAAGTTTCAAAATATTGAATTTCTTTATCCATATTTTTTTCTTTATTTTTGGCATTATTTTCAACTTGTCATCATGACAGATGCCAAGTTGAAAAGTTTAAAATGTTATATATGTGAACCTGGGAATTAAATTAATCAAAATGTACAAATTTTGCATAAACTTTCAATAAACAAAATAACAATTAATAACTAACTTATTTTTAATTTCACTTAACCAGTTCACAGAATTAGAATTGAAATTACCAGCATCTACAATCAATACCACAAATTTGAACAGTGACCTTTTCTACAATTACTTCTGGATTTTTGTATGTCCACCACAGAGAATTAATTAGATAAGTTATACCTTTACCAATACTATTATCTCCACAACAGTATAAGGGCCAAAGCTGTTTTAAATATACAATTTGAATGATTTACTGAGCTGAATATAACAAAAACTAAGCAAATTGAAAAAAACAAAAAACATGATATATAATAAATGGATAGATTTGTAAAATCTCTCTTTATAATTTTATCATTTATACAACAACAACAGAATAAAATCACTATTTTTGATATTAGATGACAAAATTACATTGTTTAATAGTTCATTTAACACTGTTCATCCACTGTTTCTGATGCTTCAACAATTTATTGAACATCCTAACACTACAATGAGAATGTGTTAATGATTCATTGAATACTGTTAAGACTAGAGTGTCCTTATCTTGTTAATAAACAGTTTATCATCCACTGATTTACCAATAAACAGTAAATCTGACTGGAAACATACTGTGTAATAAATTACAACATCATTTGTTTTTACAACATTAGAGGTAAACATTGCTGCCAATAATGTTTCTTTGCATGACACGAAGACATCTGTGTAAGAGAGATCTGTAACAATTCACATTCATTTCTGTAATAATTCTACAGTAAAATTACTTTTATTTGTTCAAATGATGACAAGAAAAAGACAAGCTTAACTGGTCAAGTGATAATACAACTTCAATTGCTTTAAAATAATTTAGAATCACATATCACATTTTACAAAATCAGGTAAATGACACAAAATCATTCATTATTTCTAAGTATAAGAAATATTTTTATTCAAGTATTTATAGTGAAATATATGTAGTAAAACATACTTATTTGAATAAATCATTTTTAATAAAAAGGTAACAGAAATAGTTCATGAAAAGATAAAACTTAAAAATGTAGTTAAAACATATGAAAGCAATAGTACAGATAACACAGTATAGTATATCTAATGAAACCAAGGATGCAACACTACAATAATGAAATATTCACAAGGCTCCCACAAAACTAGAATCTTGTAGACCTAGTTCTGGTTATTCCTATAAACACTTATAACCATTCAAAATACAAGTTTTTTTTCTGCCACAGCTGTAACACACTAAAAAGATCTCTGAAAACAATGATGATAAACACATTTTTGAATATGCTTTACAAGTTGGTTTTGCTATGTAATAGAGATTTGTGATGTTTGTAATTTCAAACTAATTTACATGGTAGCTTGACTTAAAAATACAAACTGACAAAAATCGAGATTAATAGATACTTAAGTAAAATACAAAATCAGTTTTAAATACGTGTTAGTTCAGGTGTTATAATATGTAAAGAAAACTGTTTTTACATTTGTTTGGCAAAAATAAATGTTTATTAGAACAAAAACTGTCAATTTCAACCAAAATCATATACACATCACAAAAAATATTCAGTGTATTCACAAATAAACAGCTTGTAAAACTTAAACATTTCTCAAAAATCATTATTTTACAATAAAGATTCTATATACAAACAGTGGTTATCATGTCTAAAGTTTTGAAAACCTTTGATAATAATGCTGCATATCCATGCTTCATCGGATTAACAAAAATACAATAACCTTAACTTGTTAATTATATTAATTTAGTAATCTGTTTTAATAGTTTACAACTGCTGATGAGTTTACTTTTTTTTCCCAAGAATCTTTAACCATTACCTGGACCTATTTAAAAACACTGTTTTTATGACTACGGATGTTTTTTTGTTTTTACCTTTTACAAATGACCACACATTTTGTAGGATGTTCCAAGTTAATGAGTCAATTAGTAACAAATAGCTACATCCTCTTAAGTACAAGACTAATATTCAACTAATCATATTCAATGGTCAATATCAAATATACGAGTTCTCTATGTCAGTACAAATGGTTTAAGAACAGTTCTAAGTATCTGAATGTTTTCCTTTATTCATATAACATCGAGAAATGGTCAGTTATAGAATCAACATTCAGGGTGCTTTAACTGCTATATGTATTTTAACAAACTCTTAAGCTCTCATAACACAGAAGTTCACGTACTTCTACACTGGTGATTAAAATTGATGGAAAGTTATAAGCATGTAAAGTGATGAGTTCCAAGCCAATTGCACTACATTATGTAATAAAATTTTTACTTTTTCTTGTTTCTGGACAGAAAGTGTTATTTCCCAATTGCTTATGCCTAAAGTAAATGGAAAAGACCTATTTTTCTCTTCAAACTTTGCTTTTGAGACCTGGGAGTGTATAATGAAAACATGATGGGAGAATATTTTTGGAGCTAATACATGAAAGTAATTACAGTTGCAAATCTGGAAAAACTACTCACTTCTAAACATTTTTGTATAATGTTAGTATAAATACACGTAAATCTTGATTCATATGTTGTTTTAGTCAGACCTTATGTAAATGAAAATGTGCAAGTTTGCCTGTTTTTACATAGAAAATAGGTTAATTTCTAAATTTCATTATCCAGGTCGCAAAAGCAAAGTTTGAAGGGAATAATGGCCATTTTCTGTACCTTTACAACATAAGCAATTAAGAAATAACACATACTATCCAGGAACAAAATTTGTGTTACATTGTGTTATTTTCTCATACATTTGAATAATGAATCTTTCACACATGATGATTTTCCCATCAAACATGCCATAGAAACACTTCATCTTTTGCTGAAATTATTTTTTTTATTTTAACAAACATTTGTTCTGCTGCAGGCATTCTTTTGTTCATTGTAACACTGACCAGGTAAATCATGATAAGAGTCTGTCTCTAAACGTAACACATGTTAATGCTTGCCAAAACTTACTCCATTTCTCTGTGATTGATGAAATCAATATCTAACTGACAGAATATAATGAAAAATTAACTGCACTTAATTTTCACAACAGCTGTTTTTTAATTCAAAATCAGTGACACAGCTATGAAATTATTTGGATATGCAAAGAATGAAATATAATCTGGTGGTATTTGTTATTTTCAACATGAACAGCTCCTTATAAGACATGTGGACTAAAGGACCAATCAGAAACCCCAAAATTTAGGCACAGCAATCTTTAGTTAGAAATGCTGACTAGAAGCACCTGCTACTTAAGTGGTTTCTCTTTTAAAAAATACACACAGTCAAAAGTTTGAATGATATTTGGAAGCATGTCATTCACTCAAACTTTGAACTCTCTGATCCACTCTGACACATTAACCAATTAAAAAAAGAGATAAAAGAAAGTGGATAACTTCACTCTCACAATGCATTATTGATATCATGACATGGTACTTGCATCATGAAAATTTAAAAACATAGTCGTACATATCCAATAACAATACACATTAGGCATTATTCTAATAACAAATTCTGCAAATGTTTCTTTTTTTGTTTTATCACAAAACTACATAGGGCTATTTGTGCAGCATCTGCCTCAGAGATTGAGCTCTTACATCTAAGTCACTGTAGGATTGCAATGTGTAGAATGTTAGACAAAAACTATTCTTTATATGCAAGTAAGCAAGCTACTTGTAAACTACAGCTCATATAAAGTTGTACTGAAATGGCATGTATAAGAACTACATTTTGACATTGTTTAGTTTTGGTTTGTTTTTGTATAGTGTGATACCACCAAAAACTGATAGCTTTTAGAATAAATGCATAACATTCCTTTCCACTGGACAATATTCATACTCAAATTATAAAAAATGTGTTCATATCAGAGATCAAAATTTTCCATGGTGTTAATGCACCTTGTATTTAAATATTGCATGAAATAAAAAGCTATATGAAGGAACATGAGGCACTAGTATTATCCATAAAGGGATTTGCAAGAAATCATACTCTAACCATGGTAATAACGTGAAAACCTACAAAAACAAAGGCCAGTTTCAAAAGTATTTCCACACGTGCTTTGGACAACAGTCACAAACATAACAAAAAAGGACCTCTGCCTGAAATTAAATAGGTATTCATGTTATTACATACTAAATTAGGCTAACCAAGTCACCAGATCCATTCTCTATAGATTTCTGTGTGACTAAACAATTGAAACAAGTGATGGAAAACAACTGTCATTTTGCACTGGTAACCATGCTGAGAGGGGTGATGTGGTGTAAGATGAAAACCTTACAAAATGGCCTTTAGAAACTGAAACTAATGTTGCAGAACTATAGTAAAGATCTATGGTAAATTAGATATAGCATGACTGGACATGGTTATATGGACTGCAAAATCACAGTGAGGTTCCACAATCACTTTATTATAACAAAGTCACCTCTCTATAGATGGTTCATAATTTGAACAACGGAATCCAAAAATGCATTTTTGTTTTTGTTGTTATGGATAAGACTAAACAAAACGCTATCTTCATGCTGCCCTCTACAGGCAATGAAACTTGATTTCTGGCATTACCAGCCCAAATATTTGTTATATACAGAAGGTATATACAGGATTTTTTTTGGATAAGGTGCAGTTCAATATAATACAATCACTTGAAAAGTGCACTAAGTCAAAGCTTTAGTGCATTTCAGAAATAAAATAGAAAAGAACTGCTAGAAAGCAAGTGTAAAAATTTGAGCATGAAGAAACTGAAACATTTACTGTTCAGGAAAATTACTTCGAAATTGGCAGTTATTTGTTCTTTTAGAAAAGTTTGTTTTTGCTCTTATGTCATACCACAAATGTGAATACAGACAAATACACACACATGAAACACATACACATAGGTATTAGGATGAAACTTGTATTCACAGGTATCAGAATAAAACAGGTTTACCAACTGCTTTTAGTTCTTCAGTTCTATGAGCACAACATTATTTCATTAATTTTAACAGAACAATGTATTGTAAATTTTTCCACTATCCACATTCTTCTTTTTAAAAAAAAATTTTGTGTAAAATTTACAAGTCTTTTCAAAATTGATGAAATTTACTCGCACAAAAGAACAGCTAGAATAAAAGGTATTTAAATGAGATATATCTGTAACAAAAATCATATGAACTTTTAGAGCTACTTTACAAGTAATGTCTAGAACAGGTCTAGTTTGTTTTTGTTTTTTTAAAGTGTATATACTGTGATAAGAATTTTCATTTTTGTTAATCCTGCAAAGTGCTATCTTTAATGTGTATACCAGAAAGGAACTAAAATTAATTAATTAAATAGTAATGCTCTGGTAAATGTAAAATGGATGTGATGGTGGATAATGTTACATAAAAGAACTTTGTTGATACAAATTTTGATTAGTTCACTTCACATGTGTCTGTCTCTTTCAAGTGAGAGTAGCTAGACAAAAATAGGGGATTGCAATCCACATCTTTTCAGCACACATTGCAACGTGTAACAAAAGTGAACTTTCTTTGAACCTGAGATCTACAGGATAGGCTAAGGCACGTTTGACAGCACATTTTGATCTCCAGCAAGGCACTTTCACTATCACCCCTCCATGTGTGACTGTCTATTTAGGTTAGTTCAGAGATGAAGTTATAACATTCCTTTGAAATTATACCAGTACATAAATATTATGAAAACTTTATATTATCATCAAATTAATAGCTTGATTTTATAATGTACACATATTAATGAGCTCAAACAGCATAAACTACTAAATCACGAGGCAATCTCAATCTTGTGGTTATCCATAGCACTCATTTGTGAATAATTTCTGTTGGGAGTTATATCCAGTTCTTCCAAATATCTGATCTTCATTACTCAGTTTATGAGGTGCAAGGGGCCAGAAATATACACAACTTTCATTACAATAAATACAAAAAACAGGTAGTTTTAAAATACCATCTCAACTCTCCTACCATTTACAGTTGCCACTCTGAGAACGTTTAGAAACATCCTGTACTAAACATGCCAATCAGTGTTGATAACGTTCCTTTTCCTTAGTGGAAAAGGAGGTTACAATTTTCAAAATACGTTTTCCATTCAATGAACAGTTCCCTTTTAACATCTATAAAAGCAGCAAAAGGAAAAAAAGAAGAAAGAAAAACAAGCTAACTTACATATGTAAAGTCTTTTAATTTTAAGATACAGCCTGTTTTACATGATATTTTCCAATGCTGTAAGTGCTAAAAATGGGTCTGTCTTCAACGATGTCGTCTCCCCACAAAAAAAGTCTATATCCTATAAAATTTTTGGAACATATGGAAAGTGTTTGATATATTAGCGTTAGAATAGTTTATGAGGCGTAAAGCTGTTAATTAACAGTGATCAATGGGATATCAAAGTATTCTATTTCCAAAACATCTATAATAGGCTAATGGAAATTTTTGGTAATCCTAAAGCCAGCAAAAAAAACACCAAAAAAACTATACAGCACTTAACGAAATAATTAAAACTTTCAAGTGTGAAGAACGTCATACTTTTATATAAGGAAGCAGAAGACAAAAATATTTTGTAACAAATATATCGTTTTCGAGAATATGTTTCACAGTATTTTTTGTCGGATAACTTTCACACTATTATAATGATAACAGTATACATAACAAGGCTACATTGAATTTTATCTTCCGAGACTCATCTGACTGGAAGAGACGTGCAATTAATTCTGCATTTCGAACCGAGTATTACATTTTAAAAATAAAACATGTCGCTTTATTTATTGCATTATTTCATTGTGCAGTTTATTATTATTTACGTTCATGGCTCTGCGTTTGATGACAATACACAACGTGGCCACCTCTATAACAGATAATACTGTTTGTTCCCTTTATGACGTCTGTTATAAGTGTAACGAATACAAAAAAAGTTAAATTTCCTTTCGTGCACATGTCACATACTGCTAATACTGCCCATTATAAAAAAAAACGTGACCTCGTTAATACGTCTTTTGATATGCACAGCAGCATTTTAAAGTCAAAATATCACAAGAATTGAGACTTTACCTTTATAAAGAATCCACAGAAAAAACAATGATTGAAGTACGTTGCATTGTGTGCATTGCATTCGTTAAGTTTACGCCCGTGAGTACCTCTCCCCTCTGCACGCGACTGGTGTATGATATCAGACGTCAGAGAATATGGCCAAACTGGTCGCATGCGTTACGAACCTTGTCTACGCTCCTATGAATAATATGAGGGGTGATTACAGCTAACGAAATAATGCGCTATAGTTATCATTACACATACTTAAATTATCATCAGGCATACATTACACATACTTTTCACAGACATACAGAAACCTTTATACTGAGTTGACCATAGTACAAACCCATCTAGCGCAGCCTGATCAGTAGAAATCACGACTTTCGTATGAACCACAAAACTTAAGTTATAATAACTTTAGAAATCTGTAAAAAAAAAACACTAAAGAATTCAATAAAATAATTTTAAAGCAATGAAAACTACAAAACAAACTAATCTCAACATCTGTACTATATATTCATATATATGTCTATGACCTTTCTTTCCACGCCAGTTCCACGTATTAAATATATGTATAACCTACATCAATTCCGTCAAACAAAGTGGTCATTTTCCTCATTGACTTTTATTAGAAAATAAAACAAACAACCCCGTCGCTACTTCTTTTGCAGGATGTCTACACTACTGTAGTTCTTCAAGAAATACAAACATCAATAACTCTTGTTTTCCATTTTCCATTTTCCGATATTACATAAACAGATAATGCTTATAATTTTCCTTCTGTCTCAAGAACGAAAACAAGTTTCTAATTCATTGTACCAGAATGACTTCTTTTATAACGAGGTTTACAATAGCTCGTCAGACCTGACATAAAAATAAAACAAGTTAGCATCTTTCCAAAGTCTGCAGGGTGTAATTTTTTTATTTAACAGTGCTTTGAAAACCTATTACTTTTCATATATTCAAAATGACTTTGTGCTACATTTCTATAGATATAAAATTCTTGAAGAACAAATGCTTTTAATTATTCCGTTTTACTTTTTTGTAACGAGAGAAAACTACGTCAAAAGAGGCGTTGTCAGTAACTCGTGTGTAATCTAGGACACCTTTTGAAGACCTTGACGACTTAAAATTCCGTCCAATTCAATGCACCTTAAAATGACACATCTAAATAAATAGCTCAATCATCTGCCAGATATTCCGTGCTATAGTTATTAATGAATCATTTGCACATATCTAAACCTAGTATCGACACGTTTTAACCTATGAATAAAAAAAATACACACGTCAATCCTCCATGCGACAGAATCGTTACTTCGTACGTATATGATACTTATGTAATCGAAGATGCACTCAAAGGAGCTCTAAAAGTATGTTATAAGCGACTTTTCTTTGATGGGCCGAGGTTAATAACACAAAATATTATTGTCAAAGGACTCGGACGGAGGTTCTTCTACCCGTGTAACGGCTTACCTACGATCGGGGTCTCACACTACAAGTCTTCTTTCAAAGAAAACTGCAGACAGGAAAATGAAATGTTGTATAGTTTTTTTACAGACTTCTCCTGACTTGTGTCTAGTTTTGGAGACGTTGCAGAGTTATTCATCACGAAACGTTGTCTTCAATTGCATCATTATTAAAATTTTAGCTTAGAGAATGAAACTGGTTTCAAACGATTAACTGTTTATGTCAGTTGTTTTTCTACCTCAAGGTGCGTTTTTTGTATTCAAAACTACTACAGAAGCACATCTTTGGACTATCATACACAAAAGCAAATTATTCGATTATCATACACAAACGCAGACTCTTGGATGATCACACGCAAAAGTAACAATACTAATCAGATATTACAAATATTGTTTAACGACTTTAAAGTAACAATACTAATCAGATATTACAAATATTATTTAACGACTTTACTCACTTAAAAGTCTGTATTGAAACCTTTCATGTATTGTGCATTGTCAGTGAAGATATTTGCTCCCAAGAACAAGTATCTAACAACTATTATTTGATTTTGCCATAGTTCACACACATACGAAAACTTTAGTCACTTTGTTGCTGTAGAATTAAAAATCAAATCGACCAATAAAATAACTATTTGTATCTTCGGCGATGCTACTAAGGCCATCTACCGCCGTACCTAATCTTGAACTACTAATCAGAGGGAAAACAAATTGTTAGTACCAGTGGTTTCGATTTTTACTTAGCATCCATTAATCTTTCGTTGATGTTTTAATTCAAAAAATGAAATCAAAGTTGTTGTTACAAAGAGCGAAGCTACATAAAAAGCTTTCTGTGCTCTGCCCACCACGGATATCGAAACCCGTTTTCTAGCAGTTTAAATCCTCAAACATGCCACTGTGTCTCTAGGGGAAATCAAAGTTAAACAGCCAGCTAAAAACACCACTGCATCTCAAACTATATAGCCATCTTACGATGGAAACATTTGGAACCTTAGCCAGTAGCTCACCCACCATCCACGTTAAGGAACCGACTGACAAGCTGATAATAAACCCACAGCTTAAAATGTGGAATCGAATTTGTCTCGTCAGCTCCAAAACCTCAGAGCTCTACCACAACCCCCTCACATAGAATAAAATATCTTTCAAGGAATGACATAATCAACGGAAGGCAACTGATTCCTTAACACAGTACCATAAAACTGTAATGTGGTTTTTTTCCTTAACACAGTACCATAAAACTGTAGTGGTTTTTTTCCTTAACACAGTACCATAAAACTGTAATGTGGTTTTTTATTTCACATTCGACATTATCTGAACTCATTATATTGTGATAATAATATTTGGTTATTTTCTCTACTTATTTTAACTAGTAAGCATGCTATAAACCCCTAAGAACAAATTTCGTTTGTAACGTTAAGTTATAAACTATCCTACTGTTTGCTGTGATACTGTTTAAAATACAGCATTTGGTAAATGTTGCTCACAATAGCAGAACTAGAACAAACAAAGCCAGAAAGACAAACTTTCATTGCCCCAAATTTTTCAAGCCTTCTGTTAATAATTTAAGAAAATTACAACAGCGAATCTGGCGATGTATAAAATGCTTTAAATCGGTAGCACAGGCGTCCGGATCTGACCCGATTTCTAATACACTCAACTCGACTCTCCCTCCCATAACTTTCGTTAATATTACGATTTCATACGTTGAATTGAGTTTTGAGTCCAAAATAACGGCTCACTGTGAACAGGTAAAGCTATAACATGAATCTGGTAACTGGATGTAAGATAAAGACAAGAAGTTTCACTTGTCATGTCCTTCCTTCATGTCCGTCAAAACAAGACCGAATTGCAACAAACTGTAAAATATTTGCAGGGGAGTAAAGCTCCCTCCAAAACAAAACCCATAGTTCCAGTTTACCTTCCGCAGACGTACTTCAAACAAGCTGATTCATTTCTGATGTGCCCCTCACACAAACATGTTTTGCTTCCCACATTTTATTACAAGTTTCTCTTGAAGAAACTTTTCATTTTAATACCAAAAACATTCAATCAGTTAAGACTCAATGAGCAAGATATTTTTGTTTAAGAAGCCATATCAAAAACGTAAATTGAAGATATACAATATCGAACATGATGTAACATAAAGGCTTTGTAGAGCCTTATTTTTCTTATGACAGATACCTTGTTACCAAAAACATGATCAAAACAACTCAAACCTACAACATGAAAAGAACTGCAAACCACATAAATCATATTTCTATTGTATCATCCACTTGCATGTATCTAAAATCAGATCCTGAGTGTTTCCTCAGATTCATTGTAAACCTTTTCAAATGATGAATAATTGTTATTCCTCTACCACTGAAAGTTCTGAACGTATTTAACAAGTTCGTTTTCAAGTTCATTTTCGGGATAACTACAGGTTTGAATAAAACAAGTTAGCAAAACACATGTTAGAATTATTTAATGCAGTTTAATACTAACGAAAATATATTTGTAGGTAAAAAAAAGTAGAATATATTATCAACTCCTACACAGCTTCATTAAACATACTAAAAATCCTAAACTTTTTAGCAAAATTTTAATCACTCTAGACTGAAATTATACGTATTAATTAACGGTAAGTCCTAAACAGATGTATCAATAAGATAACAAAAATGGAAGACTGACTGGCAAACAACATCTTACAAAATTAATCTACAGCACGATCTCAAATACATCAATAGACTGACAAGTAGTAGTTGTGAACCAAATGTTGAAGACATTCTAACACTTGAATTGATGACTATACGTTTGTTGTTGATGTTGTTCCGTTCTTCACACCAAAGCCACATTATACTATCTGTTGGGTCAATCGCGTGGAATCAAACCCCGGATTTTAGCGCTGCGATTCCGTAGATTTATTGCTGTCCCGCCAGCGACAATAATTATAAGAAATAAAAGAGGGCCAATTGGTTTCGAATACATAAAAATACGATATTTTGTAGTAACTGTTCATTACATAAAAACACTAAATGATAGGTTCTCATTCGCTGTATACATAAAATCACGACATATGAAAAAAAAAAAAGCTGTGTAAACATATCATCCACTATCTACGGAAAACTTATGACCATATGTACGATAAATCTCAATTATTTTAATGTTTATTTGGGTGAGTACGTATATTACACATGGGAATAATTTAGCATAAGCACATATATATACAGACGGACATTTTGACGTGCTGACGACGTTACCACACGATCCCATATCGCCATTTAAAGTGGTATTTCATTTCTTCTATAAATATACGATGTTCACGGTACATCTGGGATTGAGGGCTGTAAAATCTTGAAGAAAGCGAGGTTGAAGATGAGTGAAACGTATCTGAAATAACGAAATGAGCCCAAGTGTCTTTGTCCATGGACTCCCATCTGTAATCACGAATACCTCTTTCCACTTGGGCAAACAATCGACGAGCGGTGCGAATATCAGCTCTGATGTTAACTATATCAGTCTTGAAATGTTCTAACCGCCGGTGACCTTCTAGCATATGAATCTTCGATGTGTCCATTTCAGACCTTGAGCTCTCCCTGGTAGTAAACATGCTGGCATTCTTAATCTGCACATGAAAAAAAGTTGGTTAAGTGTGTAAATGGAAACATGATGGGATTTGAAAACGTGTATCCAAATACATCATATTAAAATGAGTTGGTTCACATCAATTATTTAATTGTTGCTAAGCACAAAGCTCTACAATGGGTTATCTGTACTTTGCTCACTGCAAGTAACGAGCCCCGAATTTTAGGGTTAAAGGTACTTAAGCTTTCCAGTGAAACACCGTGGTGGAGACATTAACGACAACCTAAAACGGTCAATAATTTTTATATTTACTTTACTCACCTAACATTTCACGAAGGTGTACTTCTGGTCTATTTGCAGCCCTAAAAACATGACATACATTATTGGTATATGTATGTACCTTACATTAGTTCTGGCATACAAGTCGAACTAGTGTCTACAAATTAGTTTACCGTCTTGAACATGCTCATTTCTTTCGAAATTTGTTCTCCTGCCCATGCCATAATTTTGAAGTAAAAGTAACCTTGCTCTGGTCCGAACGCTCACAAATAGTAAATCCCTGTACAATGGGTTTTCCCGACATGCAATACGGTATAGTAACAAAACGACGTCTTAGGATACTAGAAAAATGGCGAACATTGGAGTTAAATCAAAACCGAAGGAAGCCTAATTAACCGAATGATTCATCAAAAAATTATATCTTACTATCTTTGTACCCAACATATTAACTATTTCTAAACCTAAAGTATAAAAAAGCAGGAAAAGAAACGATATTTAATTAATATACTTCAAACATTTAGAAATCAGATGCAACTCGAAAAGCCGAGAAACAGCAGTTAGAATAATACAAAACAACGTAAACAAATACCAAATTTTCTTATGGTGCATTAAAAAAAGTGAATTCAAAAGAGTGAAAAAATTTTTAAAGACAAAATAGTCACAGTGACGCTAACCGTTAGAGATTTGTTTCAGTTCCGTTTTTACTGAAGCCATACCGTATTTTCCCGAATATAATGCGTACATTTTTACACTACAAATACCTCCGAAAAAATTAACTGCGCATTACATAAAAAAAAACTACTACCAAAAATCCTTGAATCATCACTTAAAGATTTCAAAAACTATTGCATCTTCAAATCAATGAACGAGACGGATGATGACATGCTGTTGAAAACAAAGAGAATGAAGAAAATGTTCAAGAAAGCAATTCTGACGAATGCGACGGTAGCAGTAATTGTACCAATGATGAAGATTTATGTAAAGGTGAACGGTTAGCTCAATGTAATACCACGTATAAACTTTTCAACAAAGTTTGTAAAATTGACACGTAAACAAAGTTTCAATGAAATATTTCCAAAAATGCTTAATACATCGACAGTTATTTACTGTATTTAAAAACTACTCAGTATATTTTGTACAGCAGATAGATAAAAAAAAAATTCAATTTAACCTTTGATGATTGGGTATGAATTATATTCGAGAAAATACGGTACAACAAAATATTGTATAATAAACCAAACAAAAACAATTTTACACGGTCACCCCTACCATCTTTTATCAAAGTTCTTTTTAAAGATAAATTACCGATAACTCACTATTTGTAATTTGCATTTAATAGAAAGCTACTCACACGATTTACATCTGTCCTAAATTGTAAGCACGTGACCACAGGAAAGACAGCCAATCAGCAGCACTCTATCCCCCATAATCTAAAATAAGGATCTGACTATCACTATATTAATGCACCCACATCATTTAAAGTGAGAGGGAAAAAAAGGCATATTTTATCGTATCACGCGGATTTGAGCATGGTTCGACAACTTCCAAACACTGAACTCTATCATATATAGAAAACAAAAATCCTATTGCGCAATTTTTAACAACCATTCTGTATCCAAATTCAAACAATATTAATTTATTAAACTTTGTTTCACACTAATAAAAAAAAGAACAAGAAAATGACAGAAGTGTTGTTCATAAATACAGAACTCATCTATCTGATCCTCGAGAGTACTTTATGGTTCTATTATTCTTATTTCAGATTCGTTGGAAAACAATGCGTTAAAAACCGAATAAACGCAATATAATTTTCTGCAAAACTCGCACGAAATGGTCACATCCCTGTGATCTATGATAAAATTCGTAACTTTATGATAAGAGGATTCTAACAATTTGTTTTATTTGTCAACTCACATCAATGTGCCCCCCAGTGGCTCAGCGGTATGTCTCTGAGTTTACAACTCTAAAAACCGGGTTTCGATAGCCGTGGTGGGCAGAGCACAGATAGCCCACTGTGCAACTTTGTGCTTAATTCAAAACAACAACAACCACATCAATGTACATCTAACAACTAAAACAAAATAAGCAGTTTCATGAATGTTCCAAATATAAAGATACAATTTGCCAAGGAGGTTTTATTTCGACCACACAAAGATAAATAAATATTGGTTTTTAAGCGCATGAGGGTTGTTTTATAAACTAATGGTGTATCTGTTTTCTCCGATAACCAATGAAGATATGACCATTGCTTAAAATAAAGATTGTTTATGAGTAGAATTTCGCGCAAAGTTACACGAAGATTAGCTCCACTAGCCTTCTCTACGTTTGAAGCGACAGCCTAGGATGAAGGAAGCTTGTCAACATCACTTACCGCCAGCTCTTCTCAAACAGGATAAAGGTGTTTGACTGCCACTCTTATAATGTACTCACTGCCTCAAAATGTGGAGCGTGAGTTTTCTTTGTGTGTATGTAACGTGACGCAAATGCTATGATTAAAAACAAATCAGCGCGTGACACAAAGCTATACGGCAATCATTTGTCTTTCTTGAGTGAGCAATGCTTTCTCTTGTGCCATTGGTAAACATGTTACTTATCGCGAACCAAACCAGGTGATCAAATAATTAAACCATACTCATTATGCTGATATTACATTTAAGGTTTTTGGGATGTATGCATAATTAGAAGTTTCAGACGTCATTTTGACGTCAAAAGTCCTGTTACAGACAGTGGTGGCTGTCTGGCGTACTTCTAAACAGGTTTAATCACAAATATATTTAAACACTATTCAAAGTCACAAGATTACAAACTCTCGAACTGTCAACAGTTTTTATTTACGAATGTGAGTTAGTTTTGCTTTAGTAACGACTTTTGTTTTTCAACTTACAGCTCCAAACTTTCTTTCTCTGCAAATAAATAACTCGTTCTCCAGTGTCACCTACCTACAAAACTAATACCATTATTATTAACTCACGTTCTTCTATTAGCAACAGTTCAAAATACTACACGTTTTGTTCAAGAAGGAGAGAAACACTGGAAATTAAAAGCCTGTAAAATAGTTTTTCAGTTACGTAGAAACATACAACGCAATAAAATTAAAATGTTCCGACCACATTTTTGACGATCCGAGATATTACTCAGTACAATAACATAAGCAATCTGTATCGTTTCACAGCCTGACATGGTCAGGTGGGTTAAGGCGTTCGACTAGTAATCTGAGCGTCGAAGGTTCGAATCCCTCTCGCACCAAACATGCTCGCCCTTTCAGCCGTGAGGGCGTTATAACGTCACGACCAATCCCACTATTCGTTGGTAAAAGAGTAGCCTAAGAGTTGGCGGTGGGTGGTGATAACTAGCTGCCTTCCCTCTAGTCTCACACTGCTAAATTAGGGACGGCTAGCGCAGATAGTACTCGAGTAGCTTTGCGCAAAATTAAAAAACAAACAAATTTATCGTTTAAAATATTTTTGGAGATGTGAAAATGTAACATCTCGTAACACAGGTTCTTTGTATTCAAGATATCTCGAAAGTTCACTAAGAAAACGGACACAAAAGCCGTTTCCTACCACTGAAAAAAGGCGAATTTATATATATATATTTATATATACATTCTACAAATGCATAAGTGACACATTCAGGTATTTTTATGCGAGTTTACATCATGACACTATAAATATATTACACTGTACTGCCCTCTTTACATAGAAGAGAATATAACGCTCAAGTTAAAAGAGTACTTTGAACTAAAGTAGTTGTTATGTATGACTTTTCATTCACTAAAATTTTGTTTGAAAATAACATACGTTTTCATTTAGCATAAACGTTAGCTGTTTGTTTCGGAAGATGGTAACTCGAGATAGTTTAACGGATGAGCCATCAGGTGTATCACTAGTTTAAAACAATATCTGATAAAGTAAAACATTAGAATTACCAGAAATTTACTAAACCTTTCCAATCTTTCACGTTACTTCTTTGCAATAATGTGAAACTGAAAATAATTGTAAAAATAAAGTAAAATAAAACGTAATGAATCTTCGTTGTTGTTTTTTTCTACATCACTTATTCTTCAGAATTGACTTTGTTACAACGTCTACGTTTAGGTACCCGTCCAGTACTTAAAAGAACTATTAGCAATGTACCTTCGAGAAACACCAAGTATTCTGTTTGTTTGTTAGGGAATTTCGGGAAGTTCCATGCAGTTTCGAAACTGATAAAGAAATTCAATGAAAACTTTAACCCACCCTTATACGAGTGTACAGATCTAACATAGCCTTATTTTAGAAATATCTTTATCACTACTGCTGTTGCCATGGATTACAATCTACTTAAGAAAGATAAAGGGAAAATACAAAATTTGTTTCCTAAGCATAACACACAGACGATGGCTACTTGTGTTGATGTTCAAAATTGGTATATTACTTTCTGTGTTTATAGCATAGCTATTGAGGCTATCTACAGTCGTCCCTGATTTTGAACTGTTGATCTCAGGGAAAGCAATCACTTGATAGCGCTTACCGCTAATTCTTGGGCTACTTTCACCAACAAATAGTGGGAGTGACTGTAAAATTACAACGTCCCATGGCTAAAAAGGTATTTCTATCACCCACTTTCGATCCCACGACGCACCCCTTAAAATAAGAATCAATCAAGCAAATACAAATTCACTTTTTCAGTGAAAAGTATGACAAACTTAATATTTTTACACGGATAAACAGTTGATAATTATCTAACACCGTAAGTATAATCTGTTTAATAAACTGGTTTCTCGTAAATAATGAAAGTGAGCGAGGAACTATTAGAACTAGTATAAAAATATATACTCACGAATAAAAATTTTGTTCCTCGGATTCCTCTGTTTATTTCATATCCGTATCAGGAATTTAAAAGAACACTATAGTTTCTTCCTTAAAAATGATTTTGTCTAATAAACCTGGGGTGTCTTAGTCCGAATGGTTTTATACATTCTTTCTGTGGGGCAAAATACACATTTTACATTTCACGGAACAAAGGACTAACTAGACCTATTACTGTGTGCACCCAGCGAACGTAACACTCACAGTCCACAACGTACAGCTCTTGAATACAATGGCCGCCACTGGTTGAATGATAAACGGTTTTTACTGGTTTATCGTCACGCATACCTGAACACGACAAACCATCTGTCCTTCTTTAGCTTCCTGTAAGCCGTCAAGCAAGCAAAATACGATTCCATCTAGTACTTTGCTTTATGTAGTAATGATAGGGTTTTTTTAATTTTTGGGATACAATCAAGGATAAACAAGATATAAGAGAACGTGAAGTGAACCCAGCGGTCAAATTCACGCACATAAGACGCCATTAATAACGAAACCGTTGTGACAAAAAAAAAAACATTAAAATTTCGCATGGATTTCTCAATACAAGTCATGGTAAAACTTGTATAGTCAATATTTTTAAACTGTAAAATGCCCAACTGCTAACTGAACAGCGTTACATGTTACATCAGTTAGAACAATGTAAAATATTGTAACATTGATTTTACAATATTACCTGTTCCTTGAAAGTTATAACAGCAAACTGAAATAGCTGGCAACTAATATAACAATATTACCTGTCATATGACGGGTATAACAACAAATCGAAATACTGTGTTGTATTTCGAAAATTTCCGGCAAGACGAAGAAATCCGAGTCCGCAAAAACAGGAGGTTCGTGAATCTCGTGTGCAGGTGTGTTTCCCGAAGGGTGTGACGGTTGGACCACAAAGAATGAGGTCATAGAATGCAAATGTTTAATAAAAGTCACCATGGCTTAAATTACAAACAACAAAACCCTGCTATACAACTCAAGGTAATACAATGGGGCAGGTGATGATGTAGGTACAAAAAGAGGGGGGGTAGTAGCCAGAGTCTCAAATACTTTATTGAAGCAAAAAAGCCTCTGCTTGCACATCCACCTCTATAACCTAGATGGCATGCAACTAAGTCTTATCTTAAGAGAGGCAGTGTTTCCAAGTTAACATTAACCTATAAAACCAACTTTAATAGCAAAATAAAGAAACAAAATACCTATGCAAAAGAAAGACAATGTTCACATGCCCATATGAATAAAAGCAGAAACTGACCCTACAGATACTGGATAACTTAGAATGTTGTTAAAAAATGAAACCACAAAATTAATACACTGACTTTGTTACCACAGAGGAAAGCAAGAAAATTTATTAACATTTGACAAATCTGCTAAAGTTTATAACAAATCTGTTCAACTACTTACTAACTCTCTTTTAAATGTGACACTAAACTCGTGAGTTTCTGATGTAAAAAAATGGTGATTAGTTACTGTTATATCAATCGTTATTAACTGTCCAATTTGTTAACAAGAATAACTTGACATGCTAATTAAAAAGCAGGTAGTTATTGCTGGTGAAGCTGAAGAGAAAGTGCCTAATCTCCATCTGACCTAATTAGCCCATGGTGAAGCTTGAACAATGCTATGATCCAACTTGAGGAACAAAAGAGAGGAAAAAAAAATGTGAACTTGACTTTTACACTAAAAGCAGCAAGTGTTTAAAACAGTCTAGCTGCTAATCTCATGATCAACTATTATCAACCTGGTTACAAATCTAATAGTACTACTGGTCTCACAATAAATATAAAAACAAAGTACCTGGTCACTGATATAATAATACCACCTGTCTCATGATCAGTTATAAATGAAAATGTAAATACCTACTTTTACATTCTGACACACAGATATAGTTGTTTCCTGTCTTGGAAGATGATGACACTCTATGGTAGCTATCAGCCAACATCCTACAATGAGCTATAAGAAATGCATGACTAGGTGAAATGTACAAAAACAGATCTAATCTGAATTTACTGTACCTTGAAAACAAGTAAGCATTCGTTATAATTCACCACTGGAGTGATACCGTTCAACTGTTGTTATAATAGACAGTACAGATTGTAGTTATCTTTCATATCACTGATTATCTTCCTTTCACATTACACACTTTAACTGCCTAATGCCTCGGGCAATATTCAAAGCTTAAGTTCTGCTTATAACATGTGTTCTTTGATTGAGGATACACATGTGATCACACAACTTGTTACTTCAGTCAATAAGAAGTTAGAGTAGAAAGCAATTTACACATGTTCACAAAAACATGATTTTAAATTATATCGTGCTTCTTTATTAATTTCAAGCTTATAACTATCATGTTTTTGGAGGCCTGTATTTCTCTGCTTTGCCAGAAATCTTCAAGGTACCACAATCATGAAAACAAAAAGCATCTAAGATTCATACTACAGTTTTTACCAGTAGGTCTGCAGAGTTACTTTGCAAGTGCATCTTCCAACAGGTGTGAAGGTAGGGCAACAAAGAATGAGATAGGACACATATTTATAAAAGGAACAAGTATTTAATGGAAACCTTCAGAGTTTACAGAATAACAATGCACTATTGTACAATATAAAACAAGTGACTGTTAAGGGAAGTAAATAATATACTATTACAAGTAAACATTCTTATCTTCATAAATTAGGTTAGCATATAAAAGCAATTCACAAAAAGACTGTATCCATGTTAAAATGTAACATAATAAAACTGATCTTTACTTTAGCTCACCAACATAATAACAATAATCCATATTATAAATAAATACATGTGCTCCACTATCCAATGGAGTATTTTATACACAATTCGTTCACTGGTAAAGAAAAAACTAAAATAAAATATAGGCAAAAGCCAAATGACACCTGTACAAATAAAAATGAAAACTAACCCTTAAGTTGTGAGAGACCTTAAGAAACTCTTGAAAAGTAAAATTACATAAAAATACAGAAATCTGTTGCCAGCAATCACAAGTGAAAACTGAAAGTTTTTGCACAGAAGTTAAAGTTACGGAAACTTTTAAGTCCACAACAAAACTATTATTTTACATAAATTTCTTTAAAGTTTACACATGTAAAAAATCTCCTGAAAATCTGTGTCAGATCTAGGTATAACCTAGTGAAAACTGCTTAAAATGTGGTAAAAAATCTTTTCTCCCTCAGCCCCAACATTATTTTAATGATAGCAATAAACCCTTGAGAAAGCAGCGATTTGTGCCAGTTAGGTAAATTTGTCAACAAGCAGTGATGATAATTGATAAGAAGAATAGTACCTTGATTCCAACTATCAGGGAAGTCAATTATGATAGAATGAAATGTAATCTGTGTTAATCAGCAATGCTTCAGTTATAGAATTGTATAAACAGTAATGAAACTAAATACACACTGTAACAGAAATTATGATTAAAAACTGTTACCTTGTTAAAATGAAAATATGTTTCTGTTGGAAGGCTTTCCTGTTAGCCACAAAATGATAGTTTCATGATGGCAGCTGCCTGTTGTGGAAAAATGTGCACAGGATGAAATTTCAAAAGTCTTTTGCCTTTTTTTTTTTGTCCTCTACACTTGTTTTTACAGCATGCAGTTGCCATTCATTCATCTTAGTTTCATCATGAATACTCTGCCTAAAGCATCTATCAAAAAAATGGCAGTTTTAAAATGGAAAATGATAGGAAAGTAATTAATGTTTAGCTTCAATTGAATGGACACTGCAGGGTGAATCCCATATGTGTTTATGCTTTTGTTAGTCATAAATATATACCACCCATGAACCACTCTTCAATAAATAATCATGTTGTTCAGTATTTCATGATAACTAACAGTACTCATAAAATTCTTATCAACAGCTCAATAAATTTTATCCTTTTAAATTAAGTTCTTTTTAAATTCAAAAGGTAATAGACTGTCAAAACAAACATATTGTCCAATAAACGTTGGTTTAGTCTCAACATTTATTCCTAAATTTAGTTTCTTAAAGTTTAGAATTTGTTTTGCAATTACAAATTCAATATTGCCATTTTGACTATCAAAATAATTCTGAAATAAATGAACACAAGATTTGTACTTTATAAAATTAGTTTAGGACTTTATTACCTGAAAACATTACAATTCCATAGCTTCTAATGGTGAGGTATGTCTAGACACGTTCTATAACCAGATGAATAGTGCTGACTAGTCATTTATGATCATGCACTGTTCCAGTAATAATCAGCTCATTCAACATATTAGAGCATGTTCCATAAAAATAGTATATTATGGTAGTGGTAAAAGTGTAGAGATGATACAAAACATTAATAACAATATGTATGATGTACTTTACCAAATAGTTGTTATGGAGAGAGATTAAGATTGATGATTATGTTATCCAATAAAGATGTTTCACTCAATACAACCATCTTTACATTAAGAAGGACTGATTCACTTTACCTCATTTCATTTCACAAGGTAAAAGTAGGGTGATTATCAACAGGATGTGCTGTCAGAGGTCAAGGTCAATCATTAATACTGGGAATAGGTCACAATCAATAGTCTCAATTATATCAAAATACCAGTAGCCAATTTGGAATTTATATCAGTCACATAATCAGCAAACTCAGTAATTCTAAAACAGCCAGTAATCAATGAGCAACAGTATCCACAATATTTCCAACAACTTAGAAAAAATGTTTTAATACATTAAAACAGTCAGCAGTAGGCTATAATAACTAATAATTACAAATAACTAGGTTCAAAACTAGCTAGTTAAAACTTAACCTTAACGCTTGCCAAACAATGTTTCACAATTAAACAATTAATGTTTCTCATGCCCTAAATAACTTTTATACTATCTCCAACTCAATTTCATTCTTCAAAACACTTTTCATGACTACATGTAGTGTATTAGTATTTGATTAAAGGAACAAGCCCAAACCCGTGGTAAATGTTGTTCACTTAAAACATGACAGGAAATATTTAGAAATGCTCCCTTGTTATTTAACTGTTCTTTCAAAGTTTCTGACCCTTAACTAGGTAACAGGTTCTGGAAAATGAAGAATACTGAGTAACTTCTTAGGTTATCTGATTATATTAGACTCTGGTTACTTTAAAATATGTCAAAAAATTATTATTTGTCAAAATTATACTTACACTGTATTTAAAGATAATTACCTGTTAACTTGCTGTTAATGCCACCATAGGTCTTCCTGGTGTTCAAACCATTGAAAGTAGTATTTGTGATGGGTCCATTTGTGCACATTGTCAATAATGTCACCTAAGGTCAAAATTTTCCTTACCAGGAAATGTATTTCAGATAAATATTCACCTCTACATGAAACATATAGCATGTATATTAAGACTTTGAATAAAGTTCCATCCTCACACATAATAACATTTACTACATCATTCTACGATGTAATTTGCATTACTCTGTACCCCTCCAACAATAAGAGGGTGACATGTCCTTCATGTGCAATAATTCCCTTATATGTTTTGCACACCAGTAACTTATTCTTGGCAAGGCAAAAGAACAACACAAAAAGAAAAGAGGTGGATAGTTCTGTAAAGAGTCTATTAGATATCTGAAATATATTTTCAGGTAAAGAAAATACTAACTTCATAAATGCTGCTCACGTCTTCACAAAACATGGTTAGAATTATACTGAGAAGATGGTGGATGGACAGGTATAAATAAAGAACTATCAATAATGAGCTCCTTTCTGGGAATAAAGCAACAGAAAGGAAAACTGGTGGAATGTGAAACCCACTAGGGAGAGAGGTCGAGTGAGGGCACTGTTTAGTGGGAGACCACTTACATCTCAAGCAGAGAATATTCTTCACCCAATATAAAGGTATGATTAACAGGACCTCCTGTATGTTGTTAAAAGTGTCACAAAAAAGGATAGAATATAAAGACCGGTCAACCAACCTATATATTTCAGAGAGTCAACAGACTGTATGTGCAGTGTGGTTAGAGTAATATATCAAATAAAAGGGAGAAGAAAAATATTTCAAGAGAAAGATGGTTTTAGGGAAAAAATGGTCTATGGTTCAAATGGAATACATGCAAAAGCCATGAGAACTAATCAGTTTCCACTCCAGAAGACAAACAAGATGAGGTGAATAACTGATTAAGTTAAAAAAAGAAAAACTGAAATGAGGGAGATTCAGATGACTTGAAGAATGGGAGTAGAGAGTGGATCATCACTGGTAGATCATCCACTTCCAATGATTAATTTCAAGAATGGATGGCCAAAAAATGTGAACAAGAAAACAAGCTAAAGTGTAAGGAAAATTTGATCATACTGCAAAAGACACATGTAAAAATGATCATGTAAAACACTGTTGTGTAAAATAGCACTTCAAATGGTAAGTAAAAGTTGAAAATAGTACACAGATATATTCTGTGACTCATAATGATAGAGAATCTGACTGAACATTACAGTACCAAGAACAAAAATGAGCTACTGAGATAAACAAAATGTTTAAGGAAACTCTGTGATGAAGGATGTATTACCCTCCTACCAGTGGAGGTACAGCTTAATGTGATTTTCTATTACTGGAGAAAAAACAAAATGGATCACAAATAATTAAAAACAAAATCCCTGTTGATTCTGGATAACTATTTTTATTTTTTGTCTTTTTCATAACTAGTTTTGAAAATAAAAAGGTCCAAAACTAAATATTCTAATATTGCAACATAATTAAAAATACATGGATGTGTTTTGTAGTACAGCTCGGCATAGCTGATATACAATTGATCAATATTGAGATACTAAGCTTTATTTGTAGTATAGTTATAGTACTGCACTTCTTGTTTTCAAATACATGCAAAACATTTTAAGCAGTACCAGAAACTATAGAAAGAGTTAAACACGCTGACAAATGTTCACGAATATATGTTCTTTAATATTCCTATGATAAGTAATTTAAAAACAATTGTCTATTTGTGATTCTAAACCATCTTATTCAATACCATTCATAATATCATAAAACAACAGGATAAAAGATAGACAAATGAAGTTTTACCTTGGACACAATCTTTCAATCAGTATTAAAAAAAAAAGAAATAAACATCAATAAAGATCATTTAATTATAATAAAAACAATTCTATTTTATATCTATGCAAAAATCATTCTCTACACAAAAATACAAGCATTTCATGGTGGTAGACAGTTCTGTGACATTGTAAGTTTTCTTAAGTGTAAATTAACACTGCATTAACATTTCAACTCAAAACTTTGCTTGTCAGGCAAATGCTTTAACCAAACAACCTATTGCATCTCAAAAGGTACTAATCTCAGCTTTTATTTCATAGGTATACCACACTTAAAATTTATAGTTAAACCACTTAGGGATAAAAATGTTAACAAAAAAATGAGAGAAGTAAAAGACATTGAATTTTACATGGCTTTTGATGTGTCTCAAAAATCCTGCCAAATTTTTGTTCTTCAGTAATCTACAAAATGAAAACTGAGACTTCCAGAATTCAAGACATTGTTGTTAGTTGACTAAAACATCTATCAGATAGACAGAGATATGGAGTAACTCTCATCACAAAAATTCTACTTGGACAATAGTAAATTCAAGAATACTTCCAACTGGTATAAACCAGTGATTAAAGTTCTGAACAGCAGTACTAGTACAAGTCTATACAGTGAATCATAAAAGAAACTGTTTGTGTTCATATAAATTATTAAGTAGTTTCTTTAGTATAAAGCAAACTCAATGTCATTGTTATATGAATAGAACATCTCTTTAATTTCAAGTTCCAAAACCAGAATTTGCACAAAGAAAGATATGGAGCAGTTGTTGGTAACAAAATGCTTTTGATTGCAGTTTCTTAAATGTTTGACACATCCTGCAGGTAAAATGTATGTTCTAGAAAATGACAAAAATCCAACTGGGAATATTAATATGTAAATATGATCAGAATTTGAAACAACTTGGACACAAAAAGTAATTTCAAGTAATAACTAATTTATTTTTCCACAAGATGAAATACCTTACAAATGTTTTGATTACTCACAAGCATCTGTAATAAAAACTCGTGTACATGTTCACATTTTGGTTTCAACATATAAACCTTGTTGATTACAAAACACGACACTTCATAGTGGAAAACCAAAAGTGTTACTTTAATGATGAATCACTTATATCTCTACAAGACATTTCAGTATTTGTAATGTTAGCTTTACCTTCCAACTTTTCAACAATGTGTTTTGACACCCAAAAACTTAATTATTTAATCTTCAAATTTATAATTAGTTTTACATCATTCACAAACAACACATTAATCATAACTCTTAAACATAAATAAATGGTAAAATCTCATTTTTCTCATGCTGTACGTATGCAAAAGTGTTTAAATTTGATTCAGATTGAATGGGGAGTGACTGAATTTTATAATAACACTATTTCTGAATGACAAACATACCACAAACAAAACTAACACTTAAGAAAAATAATTTAGATCTTAACAAAGTACCTAAAAATTACTCTCCCACAAGTGTAGGTTATCATGCATTAACTGTCTTGTTAGTTGACTATCATAAAATTAACTCTTACATACCAGCTTATACAATAAAACGCATCACTGTTCAGCAGAAAATTTGACAGAATTCATTTTAAAACATTATACTTAAATACTTCATTAAAGTGAAACTGGATGTTGTTGACAGTTATTGCTTAAACTTTATGTTAAGTCCATTTCCAAAACCACTTAACCCTTTGAGTACATAATTAAATTTTGGTGGGTTCTTGAAAAGTGTTAATTACCCACTAAAAATATACTTTAGAATTTGAATTTTTGGTACTGTTTTCAATATCAAAATCAACTATTTGTTCTTTTGTTCCATGGTGTACACGTGTGTAGTAATAAAGCTGGAAATTCGAGAATGTGAGAGTACACTGATGAAGAAAAGTTTTTTTTGACACCATGAGATAAATCTGTTTGTTGCACCAAGTAGCTATAAATGTTAAGTTGAAAAAATTCAATAATAGCATTCATTTGGTTGAAACAAAAGTTATCTTGAATTGTTTTTAATACATACTTTTATTTCAATGTCATCTTTTGTCTTTTTTCTTACAAACATTCTATGTCCAAGTTAGAAAAACTTACCTTAGAACTGTAGCCTTTCTTTACAAGTAGAATCACTCCAAATGTTCACATTTTCTTCTAACAGTGATGTACAGTACTTTATAAATTAACTGCATAAACATGAGCAGTCTTGAAAACATCCAATTAAAAACATTGATGCCTATAAAAAGAATGTTAATAGTTAACAATCTGCAGTGACTAACATCAAGCATTTCTGTGTAATGTGATAACATATTAAAAAACAAGATTGTAAAAACTTCTTAGGTTCTTTTTGGTCACTCTTCACCCCTAAGCTAAATCAACTATAGCCTTTCACATCCTCACACTTGTCAAACAAAAATTTTAACTCGTACTATAATCAGGAAAACTATTCTACAGACAAGTAATTATATCAGAAGAACCAATTCGTCAAAGAATAAATAATTATTTGTGCTTAAAAACCTTGAACCAGTTACCCATAACATACATTAAACAAATGTCGTTTTCCAATTTTCTCATTTGACTTGCCTCCAATTTCAAGTTTAAGAAAAACTCATCTTAAAACAGAAATACTGTAACATGGAAATGTAAGTGTCTTAGGATTCTTAGACAGAAGAATACAGATTTTTCTACTTAGCTTAAAAAAACAAAATTCAAACCTGAACCACAATATTATTGGGATCAAAAGAGGTTTATTACATTTTTCTTAAAAACAAATTACTCACTGATTTATTAAATTTTCAACAAAGTTTTGGAACAACATGGGGCCTACTGATCTATTTCAGCTATTCAAACTTCTAAACTATTAAAAACTATTTTTTTTAATATCTAACAGCCAGCCCTTATCATTCATGTACTTATCAAACTACCTCTTAAACTCACTTAAATATATTGTTTCCACAATATCAAAAGGAAACCCATTCCAAATACCAAGCATCCTGTTAGAAAAATAAAACTGTCTTAGGTGAATATTTTGTTGTTTTGAATTAAGCACAAAACTACTCAATGGGCTATATGTGCTTTGCCCACCACAGGTATCAAAACCCAGTTTTTAGCATTGCAAGTCTGCAGACATACTGCTGAGCCACTGGGAGGCAGGGTGAGTTATATTTGTGTTACCTACTCCTAATATTTTCATTGTTAAGTGTAAAAAAAAATATGATGCATCAACACTAGCAGTTCACTTTACAATTTTAAACATCTCAATTAGATCCTCCCATAATTATTCTTTTTCCAAGACAAAACAACTTTAGAGATTTCAACCTTTCCTCGTATGACAATCACCTTAATACCAGGCACCATTCTAGTAACCCCCCTTCTCTAAACTATTATCAACAAAGCAATGTCTTTCCTAAGTTGAAGAATCCAAGTCTGAACATAATACTCCAAATGTAGCCTAACTAGTGACCTATACAATGAAATTATAACCTCCTTATACTTGCATTCTGTATTTCTGTACAAACAACCTAGAATATTATTTGCAATAGCACACTGTTTAGATGGCTTTGAGAGTAATGAGCAATTATACCCGTGCTTTCAACCTATAAACCTGATTCATTAAAAAACACAACATTTCATAGCAGAAAAACAAAGGTGTTAAAGTAACATTGAAACAATTCAAGGTCTAAGAGTCATTTAACCATTTATAATATTACTGTTATGTTCATACTTTCCAAAAAATATAAGTTTTCATAAGTAATCTTAACAAACAAAATAGGAATGATTTCCAAATATAGGCTTTAATAGGTTTTGGTTAGTTCATTGGTAGGCCTGGGATCATCTAAACCCCAATAAATTTAGGCCCTTGAGTTAAGTCATCTTCTACACCACAAGGAAAACGTGTATAAAAAAAAAAATAAAAAATTGCTGGCCTTATACTATGGGTTGAAACATAGTAATCATTAAACTCAGGACTTCCTACTATAAAAGTTCCTAATATATTTATGAATTAATTATTAAGTTCAGTAGATATCTCACTAAACATTCATATTTCAATTTATTTCTAATCATGTATATAAAAATCTTTTCCCTTCCCTAAAACCTCTATTACAAATCTAACCACACATACTCCCACTAAATGTCATTTTTAACTTATTGACCACACTTAATGCATTAAAACACTCCTAACACAGCCATTGTTAACCTAAAACTTCTGAAGTAGCATTAATATCCTACTAAAACAAACCTTAAGATTCTTTCCCTCTCAAAGTTCATACATTCAAATATCTTTAACAGTTGTGTTACTGTTGGTATTTATTTTAGAGCAAAGCTACATCAAACTACCTGATGTGCTCAATGTGGAGAAGTGAACCTCAGATTTTAGCATTGTAAGTTCATGAACTCACTTCTGCCCCACACTTTGTTCTAATTTTCTTATGCTGTGCATCACAATGTACCCAGCATTTTACCCTTCTTCCCTCACAACAACAATCACAACTTTAATATGTTTTGTTGTTGTGTTTTCCTCTTATTCTGCAACTTCCTTCTTTTACCTTGATGATTCTTTTCTGGCTATTGGTAAGTGCAAATGTATTCTTATAATGATTTATATAATAAACAAGATTTCTGTGGAAATATTTTTGATTGTAATAATGAACAAATAAGTGTGATTTTAGCACACAGACTTGTTTGTGTTGGCAAGCTTGCATGTAAATACAGAAGTGAATTGATTTTATTTGGCATCTTTGATATCATTTCATAAGCTAAATTTATTATAAAGTGGTCATTAGTTAATGATGTTTTCTTTTTGTATCCAATTTTTCACTTTATCTTCTGGCCAGGTTGTGCATACTTAATAAAGTTATACTTCACCTGATATTGAAACTAAACAAAAAAGGAATTGTTTATTACAAAACTTAAAACATTTTGAACAAGAATTTGGCAATTTTAAACAAAAAAAAACTGAACAACACTTTTATTATTTGAAATAACAAAGTTTAAAACATTTTATGAAAGCTTGCAAGTTTTATTGAAGTTTATTATTATTATTTACAAATGTGTTTTGTCAGATTTTGGAACTGGCCCTATTTCAAATAAAATGGCAACTCATGAAAAGTACCCCCCAATTTCACCCCTTTGGACCCTTCTTTTTAGTGCTTTTTAAAATAAAATTCTACCATGACAAAAGAAGGGATTTGATGAACTGAAACTTTGTATACTAATGGTGTCTTATCCATCCCTACAACTGTGTTGGAAAACATGTTCTCAGAATTAGGTAGATAAGAGCTAATGATGGATAAAATTAAACGCTTATTAATTAAATGCAATAAAAACTTATAAACCTTCCAAAGGTATTTTGTTTTGAACTTTGTTGCTAATCAACTTTTTTTTTCAGTTTTTGGTAAATGCATTTTGAGGCACTGGCATTTTAATATGCTGCACTGACTCAATGTGTATCAACGATCTTCAATACTACAAAGAAAACAATCTTATTATTTTAATTCTATAAAGTCTAAGGCTTAAAGCTATCCATAGTACAGGCTAAAATATTTTCATTAAAATTCCATTATAAAAATACTGATAATGATAATGTAGTCAAGCAATTTGTGACGCCACTGAGCTTCGATAATGGACCATAATTTACAAAACTGTAAAGATAAGACTCAGCAAGTTTAAGTTTTTCACAATGAAGATCCCAATGTAGTTCTTCGAGTGGAAATTAAACTACTTAACAAAACAGTTACTACTACCACTAGTAGTATGCTGAACATCAAAATTAGTTATTAACATTACAATTAAATAACCACACTATGTAATCTTCACTAAGTGTTGTCATTAATCTAAAACAACGAATGTGAGCTTTGAATTGTAACAGATTTCCACAACAAACATAAGTTAGTGTCGCCTATTGTTAAAATTAGTAAAAAAGACTCATAATATTTATATATTCAAACGTCAGAGTTGCACTGGTGCAAAGAAAGCTATTAATATTTTTATTATTATACTTACAGCAAGTTTCGGTGAATAGAGACGTTTTTGGAAGGCTTCATAGCATAATTTTTGAAGCAACTTTTTATTTATTATTTTTGCACCTCATTACATTCTTAACTTGTATCTGTTATTTTGTAGCACTGGTATGTATTTAGAGTAATTCATACTCCAGGTACTATTTTTAAAATGTGTGTCCATCTCCGCCACAACTTTAGAAATAGTCTAGGGATGGTCATTGTATTTATATACTGTCTCTATTATATAAACGTATGGGTTAAGTAGGAACAGTTTAATGTGATTTTAAAAAAATAAATCTACTTAAATAATAAATTGGCCATTGCTATAATGACTTAAATAGTTATAAGTTTCATCCTCTAATAACTAGTGTAAAGCATAACTTTATTCAGACAATTTTTTTTAATTTTTTATAACATTTAATGCAGTTTATGCATGTATTTATCACATTCTCGTTGACCAAATGTCTCAAGGTTATAAGTTTTTGCAAATCCTTTTTAAATTTTGTTTTTAAGTTTCTAGTTAGCGTGTGTGTGTTTTCTTATAGCAGAGCTACATTGGACTATCTGCTGAGTCCACTGAGGGGAATCGAACTCTTGATTCTAGCGTTGTAAATCCGTAGACTTACCGCTGTACCAACGGGAGACTTCTACTTAGCGTGTATGTGTTTCTGCAGGGTTTTCTTGGAAGACAGCCCGTTTCAAAAAGACATCACCACAACTGCTATTGGTTGAAGTACGTAACTCACTGTCTTTGTTTCTTGGTTAGGAAAACATGTTGGTTAAAAATAATCCAGCTAACACAAAAATAGAAAACATAAAAGCCGAGCGCTTTTGAAAGATGGACTTTATCAGAGACAAACTGTGAAATTGTAGGTTACAGTCCTACATATGCATTTTGTGGGAACTTCTGGAATTTCTGCTAAACACTAGTGTACCTGAATGCAAAAGACTAGTTAAACATAACGTTTTGGTGCCGTGACCAAAGAATTTGTTATTGCAAAGTATATTTTGAAGGAGCTTTTTTACCAGAGGTGTAACTAGGGTTTTCAGCGCCCGGGGACAAAGTCAGTTTTCGCGCCCTTCGTGACAAAATATAAGCCATAATTCCTAATTATGTAACATCAATTTGGCGTCCCCCAACCCTGATGCTGCGCCCGGAGACAGATGAACCCCATTGCCCCCCCTGAGCTACGCCACTGTTCTTTTCCTATTGATTATCTGACAGAATAATATTCGTGAATTAGGTTAGCATGGATGATAGCTTTTTAACAATCATATAAACTTAAGAGGAAAACAAAAAAGTGTTGTAATAAGAATTTAGTTTGAGAAAATAAGGAAGTTCTAAAAGTAACCAGATGAGTGGAAGGGACACGTTCCACCTGATGCTCAATATTGGCTTGGCAAAAACATTTCTGGCATTATTTCGCTCACCAGTTTTCTTCTAACCCTGCTCTTTGTTTTTATCTAAAATTAAATTGTCATGAAAAGGCAGTCTTCTATATATAGTTCTCACCAGCCATGACTCAGACACGGTTCTTACAAGTTGTACCACAGAGAATAATAATAGTATTTGTTGGTTTGTAAATAATTTACGGGTATACGTTTTAAAAGGTGTTTCCTTCTGTGTCCCCAATAATATTATAATGATGTTTGTTTGTTTGTTTTGAATTTCGCGCAAAGCTACTCGAGGGTTATCTGCGTTAGCCGACTCTAATTTAGCAGTGTAAGACTAGAGGGAAAGCAGTTAGTCATCACCACCCACCGCCAACTCTTGGGCTACTCTTTTACCAACGAATAGTGAGATTGACCGTACATTATAACGCCCCATGACTGAAAGGGCGAGCATGTTTGGTGCGACCAGGATTCGAATTATAATGATGTGCTTGTCGATATGATAATTAAGGAATCACTAGTCGAATTCATGCAAGATCATATGAAACTGGGGAATGCTTCATTTTTCATAGGGGCCCGGCATGGCCAAGCGTGTTAAGGCGTGCGATTCGTAATCTGAGTCGCGCCAAACATGTTCGCCCTTTCAGCCATGGGGGCGTTATAATGTGACGGTCAATCCCACTATTCGTTGGTAAAAAGAGTAGCCCAAAAGTTGGCGGTGGGTGGTGATGACTAGCTACCTTCCCTCTAGTCTTACACTGCTAAATTTGGGACAGCTAGCACAGATAGCCCCCGTGTAGCTTTGTGCGAAATTCGAAAACAAACAAACATTTTTCATATAGATGGTTTCACTGGCGAAACGGTTTAAGATGGTCAATAAATATGTGATAATTCATTTATAGGTTGGATTTCTAAGTTCTATAGCATGAGCATGTTTTCTATTACGTATTCAAACCAGTTTGTGAATATTTAAATGCCTTTATGAATGTGATGTATATTATAACATAACTTTTCAGGCTAATACAGAATTGTGATCTGAAATATTGGTATGTGATGCACTTCGTAAAACTCTACAATAATTAGCTCAATTCACACTGTGTTATAGAACATGGTATGTCCTTTCCTGGTTCGAAATTAAATGTATGCAAATGTGACTTCTCATTGAGAGAAAGACACAGAGTTGCTATAAAATCTATCCAACTCCAGTAAAAATTTGTGGACTTGTTATTTTCACTAGTGATGGTAAATGAATATATTTCACTTTTGGTTACTGAAATGTTCTTATATTGTGTGATACAGTCTATAGACAGCGAAATCGCAATATGATTGCTTTTTCATTCAAAATGAAAGTGTAAAGCACTCTTTCTCAGGTGGTTTTAATTTTAAAATATGTTTGATTTCTACGATCAAACAATTTCAAAATCTCGACATGTAATACTGATTGTTTTCTATCGGTATGCCCGTGGTGAGCAGAACACAGATAACCCTTTGTGTAGCTTTGTGTTTATTAAAAACAACAACCTTCTATCGATGTTATTTCTGAACAAAGTTATCATAATTCACGAACTTTGTGTTAACTTCATTTTACTATAGTGTGATAAGTTTTGTGTGGACTACACGAATATAATTCTGGACATATTTGTGAAATCAGATGTAATTTTACTTATTCATCCAGTTTGTATTAAGCTTGTATCAGAAAACAAGTTTGAGGTTTGGATGCTGTATGAGTTATTTAGTCCTCCTTAGTCAGGACAAGTTTCAGCCACAGACACAGAGAACTTACCTTCAGTCATGCTCATTACCTATTTAAGTATAGTAGACTAACTTCCTTTTCCTTACTAACCTTCTGTAACCATTTGTTGTCTTTGTGTAAGTGTTGTAGGGAAATGATTTTAGCATTTTATAACCGACATTTAATTTTCTAACTTATACAGCGCCCTCTCTCATTATTGTAGTATTTAATCAGCAGGCTTACAACATTAAAATTCTAGTTTCGTTACCCACAATAGGAAAAGTAATTTTATGCGTAACAGGAAACAAATTAAACCTAATTTGGGAAGTAATTTTCTGAGCAATATGTTCCTGGAGGAAATAGCAGGAATAGTTATAATAACTGAAATAATGAAGAATTTCACCTTTCCATAATTAGATTAGAATCAGCTAAAATCACATAAATTTCTTTAACTTTCATACAAGGTTGTGCAAATAGTACGGGGATTTTGTTTTAAAATGAGGGTAAAAAATTTGTGGATATGTAACAGTCCTTTTATTCAGGTAGAATTTGCAAATGTGTAAATGTTTAGAAATGGATACTATTTTGGCCCTATGTTTGACCCCTTTGGTCTGGGTTAAGGGGCCTGGCATGGGCAGATGGTTAAGACACTCGACTCGTAATCCGAGTGTCGCGGGTTCGAATCCCCGTAACACCAAACATACTCGTCCAGTCAGCCGTGGAGGAATTATAATGTGACGGTAAATCCCACTATTCGTTGGTAAAATAGTAGCCCAAAAGTTGGCGGTGGGTGGTGATGACTAGCTGCCTTCGCTCTAGTCTTACACTGCTAAATTAGGGACGGCTAGCGCAAATAGCCCTAGTGTAGTTTTGCGAGAAATTCAAAACAAAGAAACCAAACCAACGCGTTAAGAGTTGTTTGTTTTTACACTCATAAATGATATCGGGAATAGCCCCTAACTTATAGTGCACTTTAACACTTTATCTAAATTTCGTATGATAAATCAGAATTATCTTTGTCTTTGCCTTATATAAACATGGATTTCAAGTATTGTTTGGAACATTTGTGAATAAATTTATGTAACTCATTCGTTTTTATTTGTGTTTCCTTTGATGTCTACGTGTCATCTTTATTCTGTACAAAAAATTCCAGAATTAGTATTTTAACACCTTTTTTCCATCTTGATCAAATCAAATTACTTCCTAATGGCATCAACATCGAACGAAAAATACTACTTCCACCATAACGATTTCATGTACCATATTTGTGTTATACAATGAAGATGTTATATATATTTCAAAAATACGCTCTTGTGGCTCATTCATTTTTGTCCAAGTTTGATTTATTTCACATACTGGGGGCTGGGAATGGCCTATTGGTTTGCCAGCTGGAAAGGTTCAAGACCCAAAGCACAAAATGATGCTAAACACGCTCTACAATTTCAACAGGCAGAAACGTTATAATTATAGCAGCGAGTTCCACTAATGTTTTAAAAGTGGCCACATG
Source organism: Tachypleus tridentatus (assembly GCF_004210375.1). Taxonomy (NCBI): domain Eukaryota; kingdom Metazoa; phylum Arthropoda; class Merostomata; order Xiphosura; family Limulidae; genus Tachypleus; species Tachypleus tridentatus. The sequence continues at coordinate 30,318,621 of NC_134830.1, read as the reverse complement.
AACAGAATATGTTGCTGCCTAGTTGCTCTTTATCAGTTTTATAGGTCGGAATAGTTACAGTAGGCATCTGTGACTTGTTGGCGATAAATTTCAACAATAAACAAACATTACAAAATCCACTTGTTTTCAACTGATATATTAAAACTAATGAAATGTATATACAAATATTTGTTTAACTGTTGGTTATCACAATTATATCCGATTTTTTAAATAACTGTCTTTTTTTCGTCAAAATCTGCAAGGTATGGCTCTTTTATTTTAGTAAACAATTTCACAAGACGGATTATACTTCCTGCTTTGTTATTACAATACAGTCTGTGTTGGGCCCATGCCAGCTATCTCATCCTCTAAGCCAAACTAGAACTACTAACTTTGAAAAAAAAAAGGCGACCCTTATCATTCATATATCCAACAGGCTTTTTTTAAACTCACTCAACTTTACCGCCTTCACAACATCTGAAAGCAGCCCATTTCATAAAACGACTACCCTATTTGAAAGATAAGATTTTCTTAACTAAAGGCACTTCTACTTTGCATAATTTTTTGTGTCCAGCAGTTCTATAATTGTCGCCTTTAAGTATGAAAAATATTGATGTATCAACATTATCATTTTTTTTTACAATCTTAAACACTTCAATCAGATCCCTTCTAGCTCTTCGTTTTTCAAGAGAAAACAATTCTAAGGATCTTAATCTCTCTTCATATGTCAATCCACCATCTCAGGTGCCATTTTAGTAACCCTCCTTTGAATCCTTTCCAACAGTTCAATGTCTTTTCTAAAGTAAGGAGCTCAAGACTGGGCACAATATTCCAAATGTGGCTTAATCAGTGATTTGCACAATAAAATTATAACATCTTTGGACTTGTATTCAATATTTCTGTATATATAATCTAATTTTTTATTTGCCCTACCACTAGCAACAGCACACTGCTTGGATAGCTTAAGAGACTGATCAACCCTAACACAAAGATCCTTTTCTTTCATTACACTGTTAATGCTATTTCCATCAACATTATAATTATAATTCAAATTATGATAACCAAAATGCAATACTTTACATTTGTCATAATTAAAATTCATTTGTCGTTTATTTGTCAAACTCATTAAATGATATGAACCCATTTGTAAAGACTGAGCCCTAAGGTACACCACTTACACATTAATCCAGTTTGACTGAACTCCATGTTCTTTATTTGCTTTATTTTCTTTCTTACACCAAGTCACTTTTCTATCCAATTAGTTAACTTATCCCCCACACCTATAAAGATAAGTTTCTTTAGAAGCTTTTATGTAGCAGTTGGTCAAATGCTTTCTGAAAATTCAGATAGATTAAATCTACACCATTACCCTCATTTACATATGCATAATACTTTAAAAGCATGTCAAAAGATTTGTAAACCACGATTTTCCTTTAGTGAAATCATGTTGATTATCCCATAAAATTCTAAACTTTATTAAATGACTTTGCAAAGCACATTTTGCCAGACTTTCCACAATTAATGTAAGAATAATAGGCCTATAATTACTGGGACAACTTCTATTACCTCCCTTGAATATGAGAATGGCATTAGCTAATTTCCAGTCTATTGGTACTTGTACATTGTTCAACGAGTGTCAAAAAATTGTGGTAAGTAGTTCACTTATTCAATCTATGACCTCCTTTAAAACCCTCCGGGAAATATTATCTGTCCCTGGAGCCTTATCATTTTAACTTCCCAATTTTATTTTAACAAGTTCAGAATTTATGAAAATGACTTGTTACACTCTATTTTCATCTATCAACTGCTCAAGGTAAAAATTACTGTTTAAGTCTTCATTGATAATAACCGAATAAACAACAGAATTTAATAATAGAGCCATTTCATAAACAACAAATATATCATCCCTGAAGGATTCTAACCACATCTTAACATTTTATTTACTCCAATGTAATTCTGAAGGTCAATACTGTTAATGTTTATGTTTTCAGCCAAATGTTTTCATACATCCTCTTGGATGTCCTAATTTATTGTTTGAACAATTTTTATTGACCTTCTATAATCTTCTAAATCTTTTATAATACCAGTCAATTTAAATTTCTTAAATGTATTATGCTCTTCTTGTGAGCCAATTTATTATGCTTTCCGTTTTACATGTAGCTACTGTCTTCTTTCTGTAAGGAATGCATTTGGTTTGAATATTGAAAAAAATGTTTATTTAAAAGTTTTCCATATTTGCTCAGTGTCTCTAAATAACTGAGCTTTCCAATTCACAACAGATAATTCTTACTGCATTCCTTCAAAATTTGCTTTTCTTAAATTTGAAATCAAAATATCCTTATACCTGATTTCCATGCTCAGCAAAACATCAAACCTAAAAGAGCAATGATCACTTGTACCTAGGTGTTCCAAAATCTCTATCCTCTCAACCATTTTTAGATTAGAAGTTAACAATACATCTAAAATATCATTATTTCTAGTAGGTTCCTTGACCAATTCGTGAATAAATCCATCTTGAATACTTTCCAGAAACCTTGCTCCTTCATGGCGTTTCCAACTTAATATGTTTAGAAACACGTGTAATTTATATTGTTAAGTGTGTATTGCGAAAGTCCCTCCTATTCTCTAAATCTGTAGAAGATTCTTGAGTGTAAGAATCAGCAATGTATGATGCGTGTATGTAAAATACTAGTGATTGCTAGTATTATTGCCAATTGAAAATTGGAGAACCTCGCCTAATGATTATAAAAGGTAGCGATTGCGACACGCGAAGAGACAGTTTCATATAGTGATTGTTTGCTACATTTAGTATATTATAAACCTCGAAAGCTATAACTGTGGTAAATGCTTACTTATCGAGAAACTATAGATATATGACTAGGAACGTTTCCAGAACATTATAACCCGTTTAACTTCAATGAAAAACTTCGGAAGTCAGTATTTCTATGTGGATATTAGATATCTTCGTTGGAGAAGAGTCAGCTTGTAAATGGCGTAAAGCTAGCCATTAAGCGAAGTATAACAATATCAACGTAGAATTAATTCGCTTATCGTGAACTGTTGATAAAATATTCAGTTTCAGGCCAGAAGTATGTAGAAACATATTAAATATATTTATGTTAAGAAAGAAAATTGTGTGTATCAATCTTGTTAGCAAATATAATAAATTCGATACATATTGACATTTAATCGACTTCTAAATTAAAGCGAAGATTTCAGGTTATTATAAATCGTAATTCGTAACATGATATAGTAGAAACTCGTCCAGAATAAATTATAATACCTAAAACCCTGTTAACTAACCTATAACCATGTATTTCACAAAATGTCTGTCATCAAAATCATCTACATTTAACCATGTTTCAGCTATTCTCATTATATGAAAATCTTCTATTCCTACCACTGCCCGAAAGTAATCTACTTCATTAATTTTACTTCTAGCATTACAATAACAACAATTTATATAACTACTTTTATACTGAATTCCTATGCTAAAATTTCTCTTCCTCTCAATTTTTTCATCAAGTTTTCCGTTGCTCTCACCACTATCAAGGCCTAGTTTAAAACTTCCCTTATAGCTGAGTTAATTACCTTCGCACAAATGCTAGACCCTTTTCTACTTAAGCGTAAATCATTCATTCGAGAAAAAAGTTCCCTCCTTGTCCTGAACTCATCCCACAAAATCAAACCAGATGACCTGCTCATCATTACATATTAATCAGCCTAGCATTTAATTCTAATAACATATTCAAAATTGTATCTCCACAATTAATTCTTGATAGTATCTCTACATAATTAATTTATGGCCTTTATCTTTAAATGTTTTTATCAACCCCTTGTACTTATTGATTTACTCCTCTGACTTATTATTCCCTGTATCGCTAGCCTATACATGCACAACAAAAAATGCATTATTGTCTGTCTCCTTCATTATATCGCTTGCTCTGTCGGTTATGCCTTCCATCTGTGCCCCAGAATATCATAATCTAACTCTTTTCTCCATATCTACCCCACATACTATTCTATCTACATGCTATATCAAGGAATCACCTAAAATATAACCTTTTTAAGATCATAATCCATATTATTCTCTAGTTCTTTTATTTTTCCCTTCCCTCCTTCGTCTATATAAGCCAAGGTCTTAAATCTGTTGCTCAATAAAATATGGTCTTCACTTTTAACTTCACTACTTTTAACCATAATAATATCCTTTCTAGCTTCCCGAATTTCACTGTTAATCATAGTTGCTGCCCCTTGCATATAAAACCTTAAACTCCTCTTGAAGTTCTACTGTCATTTCACAGTTTATTTTTCTTTATCTATTTCCTCAACATTAGTATAGCTTCTACTTTTTCCTCCAACCTGCAAACTCTACATATAAATTGAATATCCTCATTACTAACGTCTTTAGAAGTGCATAGTAGTCCAGAGTTCTTAAATAAAACTCATTCGTTGCACCTATCGCACCTAATAAAGTGGAAACGCATAACACCCTAACTAGTCTTAACCATCGTATTATTTGTATAATTAAAATAAAGGTTCAGTACTATCAATAACTACCAGAAGCCTGTTGTTAACACAATTAAGCCTAAATTTGACAATTAACTAGCTTTTAGACTGTATTTATTTAATAAAACAGTGTATTTAGCTTGCCTTACAATCTCACTGCAAGTTGAATTACGACTAAGCCTAAAGGGTCATTACGTGTACTAAGGCTAATCTAACGTTATACTATAAAAATTTAAATTAAAAGCTTATACCAGCATGGCCAGGTGGTTAAGACACTCGACTTGTACTTCAAAGATCGCAGGTTCGAATACCCGTACTACCAAACATATTCGTCCTTTCAGCCATGGGAGCGTTATAATGTAAAGGCCAATCTCACTATTCGTTGGTAAAAGAGTAGCCCAAGAGTTGGCGGTGAATGGTGATGACTAGGTGCTTTCCCTCTAGTCTTACACTGCTAAATTAGAGACGGCTAGCGCAAATAGCCCTCGTATAACTTTGCGCGAAATTCAAACAACTATTTTAGCCCTAAATCTACTTATTTTTTGGTTATTGGACTCTGATTTTTAAAGGCAAAAATAATAAAACCAGATAACATTCGAAAATCCATAACATGACAAGAACTTAACTTTCTAAAGTATTGTCTTTTCAAAAAGCGCTCTCTGCTCTTCAAAATTATTACTGTAGGATTTTTATGACTAAATTCACAATCATGCAGTCTATCTATATCGAACTAAATTTCCAACGCATATTTATACCCCGACAGAGGTTTAAGACATTCCACACACACACTATTAGATACTTTGATGTAATAATACTCAATTAAAACAACAAGAAAAACATGACGCAGCAATATAAAAATCACCAATTCATAAACATTTACATCAACAAACTTGCGATAAACTATCGCTTCTAAAAATAATTAAGCTTAACACTCGCGCTATATAAACAATTTAAAATCATAACTCTCCAATTACATTTAAACCGAAACGGACGAGTATATCTAACACTATATTTCTGTTTATCAGATGTACATGTTAGATGGTAGTACCTGAACCTCAAACTCTCGCTGATCTGATTATTTCCATATGTTGCATAAAGTTCTATTCGGTTTGAAAATACCAGTATCTTTATTATGGAAGAGAAAAACAGCATTACAATTTATTTTCTTTTTCCAAAGCAAGAAACAACATTTTAAAACCAAAACAATAGTTAATCCAGTAAAAAAATTAAGGAAATATCTAAATGTTGTATAAATAAATTATTTTTGTAAGTACAATTAACAATTATTTTGAAATATATTATAGATGAAATTATTAAATCATAGTCTATATTCGAACCAGGTGAAAAGAAGGCAGGCCAGGCATGACCATGTGGTTAGGGAGATTCACTCGCAATCTTAGGATTACAGATTTGAATTTCTATCTCCGCAAACAAACTATTTGACATAAAAGGCTAACATAAGAGTTGGCGACGGGTGATCATGAGTGGCTGTCTTTTACTGCTAAATTATGGAAGGCTAATAGGAGTTAACTCCTGATTATCTTTGCACGAAATCCACAACCAACCTACTAAGAAAAAGATGTTCAATTGGTAAACTCTCCACCACTCATGACCTCTGTCACGATCCAAAAATTCCTAGAAAATGCAGCGAGAACTTCCGTCACTGAGCCATTGACCTTACTTCCACTGTGGCTGTTGTGCCTAAACATCATCTTACCTGACTTTGGTGAGAAAAAGAGAAGTATGTCACCACAAACCGGCGCAGACAATGGTGACTACTTATCAACTTACTCTCCAGGAAGAAAAATGGTGATAGAAAAGGAAACGAGACCATTATAGAGCAGTAAAACCTCTTGTTCTCTCAAATCAACATTACCTTTTTAGTGAGATCAAACACATATCGTTGTCACTGTTAAATCCAACCAATCAAATTACCAACGAAGTTAGTCACAAGTTTTTTTGTATTTCTTAGATTACGGGTTCACTTATTGTAAATGACATATCTGATGATGCCAAAGTAACTTGGGAAAACATCGTAACCATACAAATAATACTCTGTTTTTAATATACTTTTTACAAATGACTCTGGTTATATACTATCTTCAGGCACTTTACTAAGAAATGTTATAATTTTTTTATTGTTCAGATAAAAACAAAGGCTTCTAGCATTATTTATCTTACATATTAATGGGTGGCATGGTCAGGTTTGACAAAAGCGTCCACTGGGACTCCTAAAATAAATCAAGAGGCTGCAATCTTTGAACGGTCACTGCTAATAGCATCGTCACGTCTCTTTGCATATAAATAATGTGTCTGTATACCAAAAATAACTGTAGGTTGCTTCTCATATCTAAGACTTTAATTGGCCATATAACACGATATTTTATTCTGCTTTTAGTTAGAGTTACAGTAAGTTTTATTATTATTGTGCAAATTAAATATATTACTCACAAATGCAATGCGATTATTTAAGCCTTTAGTTAAAAGATTTACTTTATTTCTAGTTATTAAGCACAAAATTACACAACAAACTATCATTGCGCTGTGTCAACCGCAGGGAATTGGACCTTTGATTTTAGCGTTATAAGCCACTGGGATAAAGCAAAGAATTGAACGAAGATAAATAACGCTCAGAAAACTTAAGAATTCTAGTCTTATTATTTACTAATAATTTTAGTATATTTACTATTTTCACCAAATGCTATATTTCTTATTGGCCTTGTCTCTCGTTAAAATAATAGTAAGTTTACGGAGTTACGACGCTAAAATACGAGATTCAATTTTTCACAGTGGACATAACAGAGAGCCCAATGAGTTTTTGCTCGTTGCATTAAAATCAATAATATTTCTATCTTGTATTGGTGTTTCTTTTCGTATTCATTATTTCAATTTTCATATATTCTGTGCTTGTTTTAGAACTGTATTGTATCATGTTTCTTTTATATTTTATTTCTTAATATTTATTCATTGTTAGAATAAAAAATTCAGAAAAAAACGTTTTGACTACACAGCTGTTTTAACTTATTATTTCTAATCTTAATTTATATCATTAATTAATTTTACTTTGTTCTAATATTGATCTCTGTACTGAGTGAATTTTACTCTGGCATTTTTCATAGGAACCTATAGGATTGGTTGAATAATGTATAAAGTCATCAGAATACGCATCTGATAAGCTGTATTGAATTTTGTGCAAAGTGTGATATTTATTGAATCCTGGGCAACATTTTGTATATGATCCTTGTTTGAGATGTCAATAAGGAATGAAATACAACATGTGACATGTACAACGTTAAAAAAGTAATAATTCAGAATTCACAATCAAATTCACACAAGGAGTGATATTAGAATAAAATAAATTAGAAGTTAAGGAGATTTGTGAGTACACGTTGTACTGTACTGTGCTATATTAACATGGTGTTTATTTAAGTACCAAACTGGCTACAGCGATTTGATATATATATCAGCATGTTAACAAGACATAATTTCCATAACTAAATATATATGCATATAATATTTCCTCACGAATTTCCTGACCTCTCGTGCATGCCAATTTCTATCATAGTCACACAAAGGACTCGTCAGAATATAAATTAAAAAAAAAAAAACGAGAGTTGCAGAAATATATTGACACCCTCAAGTAAGTTAATGTAGGCAAACACAAAAACTATTGGTTTAAATGTATTAAGTTTATGTGAAAGTGGTATTGCAAATTCGCAGTATTGTATAACATACACAATTTCGAAAGTAGAGTATTTTGTAAGAATCATTTATTTTATATGTTCTGTACATTGTATAGGCCGACATTTTACATGCTGCGATACTGTAAGAGTAGAATCACTAAAAGGGTATTAATTTTATTTTTCAAACCATTTTAGAATTAGTGAATGTGTATACCAAACAACTGTGATGTGATATGTCCATAATACAACTCTGACGTAAGCTGTAGAGGTTTAATTCAGTCTGAAATTTAACTTGCTTCATATTTTATAAGTTATATTTGTATATATCAACCGATATATAACTAAGAGAAATGACTGCTGTAAGATGGCGCACGACTAGTTCACATTAACCAATAGAAATAAAGAATTGAAGTTGTATATAGTGTGCCATTTATAGATGGAAGTGAGTGGCGTGGTGATATCTCCTAGAAAAAATTTCCGAAATTCGGTAAAGCTGCGTAGTTAACGGTACTTTTGGTTGTTTAGTGTATTTTATTTCAGGGAGAACGTGCTAGGTAAATAATATTTAAATTACGAAAATTGACAAAAAGTCATTCAGGTCTTATTTGTTATTAACGGTTAAGTTTATTTAATTTCCGTTTTTCAAAAATACTGTGTTAGAGCCTTAGTGTTAGAATCTAACGCATCAAAAATGATAATAAAAACTGCTTGCCGAAATATGTTTAAATGTGGGGTAAGTTTGTTAATGTAACAAAAAACATTAAATTTGAGGTTCATACTGAAAGTGAAGACTGATGAATTTTTGTCACTAGTTTCAAGTTTCTTGTTAAAAATATTGGAGATGTGAAAGTAAATATTAGATATTTTACAAGCTTTATAAATTCTTATATTTTCTATATTTTTTTTAAGTTTAAAATATGTGTATGAGAAACAATATCAGTTTCTCTAACGAGAGTCAGATGAAATTTACTTACTGGGGCGTGTATGTGCATAAGCCGTAAATTAAAAACTTTGGGACTAGCGCTTGGAAACGCAATTTTTAAAAAAGTCACCTGCAAATATACCTTTAACTTAATATATTTGTTAGAAAAACAACATAAAGATGGGCGTATTTAGAGTCGTTATTTACTGGGGTGGATTAAATCTATTAATAATAGTATTAGTTCCTGTACATAATATAAAACAAATTTTAAAACTTACTCTTTTAAAGCCACCATTTCACATCACACACACACACACACACACACACACACACACAAATAATAAAGATGAATAAATTTGATGCCACTAACAAGTAAATGGCTGTGGTTATCCACATTTTTTTTTTCTTTTTGTGATAAGGTTATTTTTTAATTTGCCACATATGGATATTTTGTTTTTCCTAATTTACCATGCCTAATTATTTTTGAGTAAGGGAAGAACTGGTAATCAAACTTGGTCATGTTTAAAGTTTTTACACAACATTTAAAAATTGATTAAATTTAACTTTGATGTGAGTCTGATTTAGAGAATTTGTATTAAACTTTTATGTTTTTTATAACTAGAGAAGATATTTAGACAGTTAAATTGTAATTTTTGTTTTGTTGCCTTCTATTTAAATTATCTGCTTGTTTGTTAGAAATTAAGCACAAAGCTACACAATGAGTGACCTATGCTCTGTTCCCTATAGGTATTGAAACCTGATTTCAAGCACTATAGACATCTCACTATGTCACTGAGGGATGTTATCATCAAAATGTAACGCCTAAATTGTTATATTCTGGACTTTATCACTTGTTTGGCTAGTGGATACTTTTATTCTATGAAAATGTTTGTAAAATGCTGAATTAGTGTGCATTTTAATAGTTTAGCAATATTAGGAAAGACTTTTTTGATTGGTGACACAATTTTGAAGTAAATCATCATTGTTATTTCAGAGATATGTGTGGAAGCAGGGGGTGAAATTCTCAAAACAAAACAGGTAGAGGTATTCAACTGGGTGAAGTGGACCTGTTATTGAGAAAAGAAAAAATTATGCATAAGCATAAAAAAATGGCAATTTGAATGTTAGTGAATAAATGCTTTCTGATGGAACAATGGACCATACTCGCATCCAAAATAACCAGCTCAAATAACTTCCAGTACACAGTACCAGTGAGAACTGGTAGAATTTCAACCTTGTGTTGAAGTATACATACTTCAAAAGTAAAGAACTTACTATATTAGCTGGGTATCCTTTCTTATATGATGTTTTTATAAAAATATTTGTACAAGTTTTAAATGTTTTTACAGGTATTGCAAGAAACTGTTTAGTTTTGAGGATGTCAAGCAAAGGAAGGTAATTTATTAATATAAGTAAAATTTAAGTTTATTTTTTTACTATCCAGCTTTGGGTTTTACAACCATTGTATTCTTAATTGATGTTTGTACTTTTTTAACTGTTGCTTCTTTGTTTTTTTGTGTGTGTGTGTGGTAATACTGAATACAGAGTTGATATGATAATCAGTGATGTCGAGAAACCCACTTGTTGAGAAATTTATATGCAAAAACGGCTCGTTTGGGTTGAGAAAATATTTTACATAGAAGGTCGAAAACGCTTGTTTCTTCTATGTAAAATATTTTCTCAACCCAAACGAGCCGTCTTTGCATATAGAGTTGATATGAATCACTGTATAATTGTGCATCCTTGATGAGGATAGCTTTTCATATTGCTGTAATGTATTATATTTTTCAAATAGGCAAAAGTAATGAAAAATTATTTGTAAATACTGCATTTTAATCCAGATACCAATTTATATACAAATCAGTATAAACAATTCAGTTGTAAAGAGTTTTTTATAATTCAAACAGCATGGGTGATATGGCTTAAGTTATCTGTTTGGACCAGATTTATAAGAAAATTGTAATTAAGTTAAAAACAGATATGAGGCTCCTGGACTTTCTCATGGAGAGTGTCCCTATATTTAGAACATGCGTATAGAGAGAAGTTTCTGAAAAATATATTTTTTTAGTCCTTTAATTTTTTTCTGGATATAAAGTTGTCACTAAACAGTTTTAGCTCAGTTGATGTGAAAAGGTGTTATTAAAGACATTTTACAGTTTAGAAATTGACAGAAAAATAAATAACAGGTGAAAAAATATTTCATTTTTTTCAATTTTAGAGCATGTGACTAAAATCTTTAAAAAGTACATCTTTTGTGAGTTGTACATAACATGACAAACTCTGGTAGATTAGACATAATGCACCATTGATTATATTGAAACCGGTTTTGCTATGTAATGTATAAAAAGTGCTGCAAACTTGTGCATAATCAGTGTATGTGTAATTAACTAATGTGGTGAGCTGTGTATTCATAAGCAATTTGACAATCAGTGTCTGATGTCTGAAATTTTTGTTTTCTTATTTCTTTCCTTCCTTTGTATGTAATTATATCTTGCATTTATTTTGTTTCTGTTGCAGTTAGCTTAATTAAAGAATACCTAACAAGTAAATTAGAATGGTAATATAAATGACTAATGGATATTAATGTTAAGAGAAGTACTGCTAGAGCTTTTGTTTACCCCAAAGATTGTTTGTGTTTATTTATCTGTTTTATGGATATCAATAAAAGTTAGTTGAATACTTTTTTTCATAAGTAGAAAAAATTGAAGGCTGGTACTAAGTTTAATAATTTGTTCAAAACAGTTGTTTGTTTATTGTTTAAAACCTGTATTTATATAAAATATTAAGTTAATTATTTACATAGACTTCAACTATTATGGTCAACCCACCATTCTCGTAGTTTTATGCTTTTTTTTAAATATTTTGTATTTCAGTTATAAACATTATGGTCTGTATTCATTTTATGTGAATAAAATAAATTATGTGGGTTTCTTTGATCTGTAATAACTGTAATAGTTTTTTTTTTATGCAGTTTTTCCCACTAATTTGTATAGTATAGAAACTATTTTAAGCAGTGAAAATTTTAAAAATACTGATCTGATATTTGTTGCTGACCTGTAAAAGATTAAATGAACACAGGTTTAATGGTACAGTAGCGTGTGTGTTTTGTGCTTTACATACCAGTGTTTGTTGTATCATAATTGTAGATTAACTAATTTCTGTGTTATGAAGTATCTGTAAACCAATTCTAATGTTTTTTCTAACAGGTATGAATGGTATCAGACAGAAAGTCATGTGGTTATTACTATTTTGCTGAAAAATTTGAAGGATGATGATGTTAAGATTGTGTTTCTTCCAGATGATGTAAGTTCATGTCATTACCTCTACAATGAGGTGTCTGAGTTTAAGTTTACAAACAAAAATGAAATTTAAGTGCTTATTGTTTTGTTTCTTTTAACTTACCTACATAAGAGGTAAGCCTAAACCATATTGTTAGGATAAAATCTAAAACTATTATTACCGATGATTTTCTTGTAATCAAGACTTTTATATTTAATTTCATATTAGAATATGTATTAAGAGAAAGCAACCACTAGGAAGCTTGTATTTCAAACTTCAACCTTATGTATTATAAATTAATCATCAGTGATTGGAAATGTGTTGATTTGTGTTACATACTTTATTTTAAAATTGTATGGAATTACATATTTGAGAGCAGCGTAACATAATTATGATGTCAGTATTTCAAATATTACTGGATTTTGATACCAGGTTTAATTTATTATATTTTCTATTCTAAACAAAAAAGCAAAATTTGATACATGAATTAAGGCTTTTAACATAGTAAGCTATGCAATAGATACAATAAATTCAAACTTAAATTGGTAGAAAAGCTAAATAAAAAAAATTGGTAAAGAAGTAGAAAGCAGAGCATTAATTTAATAGGATGTAATTAATAGGGTTCTTCAGACTTAATTTGTTATTGATTGTGCATGAGATTTGCGGAACATTTTGGATTAAAATGTTTTGAAATTCAATAACGATTAACATTAAGATGCTGGGAATGTCAGATATCTTTGAGGTTATTTCAATCATTCTGAAGACCTTAACAGTTTTGGTGATTTTACCAGAATTTAGAATACAAGTTTTAATTTTTAAGTATAATTATGCCCTCAGGGTGTGAAAATTGGGGCAATATTTTATTTGTGTGTGTGAAAAAAGAGCCAGTGATGTGATAGCCAAAGAGGGTTTAAATGCTCTTAGTTCTTTTTAGAAAACTCTTTTGTTTAAAATGGTGAAGATTATATTAGTTTCATGAGACCTGCAGTACTTTTAATAGTATTGAGATGCCAAGAAAGTCTTGAATCTAATTGAATTTTTTGCTTGAAGATATTTGTGTCCATTGCAGCAGCATCTGTTTTTCATGAGGTTGTTTTCATTTGATTTTTATTATGTTTGTTACATTTATAGGCACGAGGAAAGTTTTTAAAAATTTCAGCCTGCACAAAAGTACAGATGATAGATACACCAGTGTTTATTTACACACATGTAGTTGATTCTTGCACTCAAGAACTTCCTACAATTTTAGTGAATAGGCATGTAATTTTGCAGTACAAATTTAACATGTCTTGCATGGTTGCATTGCTTTATTTTGTTTGATAAATGGTTTACTGTTACCTTGTCTTATGTTCTTATCATTATAATAAGGCTTAAACTGAAGATTTTCATTGTGGTAATTAATGAAAGTGATAAAATATATATATACACATTTTTAATATAAGTAAATAAAGGTGCACTAACATAAATGATTTGAGAATGAACTCTGCAAGCATGAGATGCACATGTTGCTCTAATTCTCCAAGTCTTTTAAAATATAACTTATACAAATGTTTTACTCTGGCACAATTATTAGATCAAAAATGCCACTTCTACCTTACTAAAATATACATTTTTTGTAATGTTCCTTAATTATCTTACAATCGTAGTTTATTAAACATTTGGTGTAATGTCATCAGACATGTATGTATATTTCTTCAAGTAATTTATTTATTTTTTTATTGCAAACATAAATTGTCATTTTTACACTTTTCACAAACCAGCTTTTAGCGCTACAACTGACAAAAGCCTGAATTAGCTCATGTAGTTAATAATTAAACAAACTACAGATTGTTTTGTTACATCAAAAGCACAACACAGAACTTAAAACTATTGTTGCATAAAACCAGTAACATTGTAAGATATGGACAATATTTATTTTTTCTATAAGGATGTATTCCATTTTGTGACATATTGCATTGTTATTTCAAAAAGGTTTTGTTAAAAAAACACAACTAAATAGTGCATTTCTTATAGATATTCTTAAAATTTGTTAGATACAATTCAGTCTCCTTAGTTTGTTGTGATCATTTATTTTACCTGCATTTTACATTATTTTGAGTTTTTTTTTCTAGTTAAGTTTATAACCATGAGTATATAATTAGTTTTTCATATGTACTTTACTGTTAAACATTTTGTGAAATATGAGGAAACAAAGATTTCTAAGTTTTTATTGTTCACGAAAATGTGAAGGCTTTTGACTTGTGAAAGTTCACGTCCTTAGTTATTTTAATTATTAACATTTTGTAAGTTAACACTCACATGTACGTGGAAATGATACTGTTAGTAACAATGCACAATAGTTTTTGTACATGTTTTAATGTACGTATTTATGACTTAAAAGTTGTATTTGGTTCAAAGATTTTAATTTTCTAAAAATTAGACATAGTTGTACTTAGAACTGTAGATATATGATCAATTATATCATTTTATTACCAGTCTTATGATGGTTTTAGTTTTCTATGAAAAACTGTTGTTTGAGTTCAATAGCAAATCAACTATTGAGATGTAAATATAGGTTCCAGCTATCTGATTTTCAGGCTTAGTTTTATAGTATTCATTACAACACTTTTTTATTTTTCAGTTCAGATTTATGTTATAAGTACTTCTGTATTGAGTGCAGATTTAATTATAATACTTTTGAGGAGTATTAGATGTTTTCTATGCTACTGTTTCATTTATTTCAAGTAAGTAATATGTTAAACAAAAACTATTAGTCTAAATTAGTTGATAAACAAAATGGTAAAACTTCTTCAAAAACTTAGAAAATAGATATAAACATAATTTGTTTCACAATATTATTAGCTTAGAAAAGCTGCATTAATTTATAGAAAAGTTCTTGTATGTAAATGTAGTTTTTATTATAAAATTATTTGTACTTTTTTCTTATTTAAGTTACAAATATAAAATGTTATCTCATTTTTTATATTTGTAACTTACAGTACAAATAATTTTGTAATATAAACTATATTTACATACATGAATTTTTCTAGAAATTAATGCAGCTCTTCTAAGCTAATAATATTGTGAAAAAGATCATGTTAATGTTTATATCTATTTTTTTTCTTCAGAGAATTATATCCTGATGAGTATGGATGAGAGGTTATATTGTTGTGTCAAAGTAGTGCAGTTATGGGCATGTTCTAAAAGTAAGTCAGTCTTATTATTCAGTTCTCAGAGCTGAACAAGATCACTTTGGTGTCAGGTGCTACTGTCTTATTAGTAACTGAAAGTTAGGAACAGCTATAACTGATTTCTATGGGTCTCTTACATGGCCATCTAACCCATACATGTATAAGTTGCCATTCAAGTTGAAAATTCATCTTTGTAGGTCAAACACACATACACAGATAGAGGGAAGCAGCAGTGGTTATTACGCCACATAAGACAAAATTAAATGGGATTTATTAGTAGAACATTGCTAACCAGTTGCTTTTTTTCAGCTTTTGTTTTGGTAAAAATACTGTTTTTGTTTATACATATATTCTCTTGCAGCTACATTGTTCAATAAAACTTCCTGGTGAAACGGATTATAATCTTGAACTTGAATTATCTCGTGAGATTGTGCCATCCAAAAGTTCATGGAAAGTTCTTCCCTCAAAAGTAAGTAATATTTCTGTGTTTAACTTTCTCTACTGAGAACTCGCACAAAACTTAAACTACTGGAATGACTTAACTTTTTGGTACGAGTCAATGAAACTACATGTTAAAGTTGCATACAGAACTTAGGATTGGAGTAACATCATACAAGCACAATGAAAAAGTTTAACTTATTATTGTATATAACAACTGCAATTCGAAATTGTTTAGCTTACTGTGAAAAAGTTAATATAGTTTTGCTGAAAAACCAGGTTATAAACATAAAATTAACTTCCTGAGAATTTAGTGTGGAACAGCTATTTTTTGTTCTATATCATGTGACTTGTTTAAAATTATTATGCACCTGTAATTATGAAATCTAAAGGTTGCTGTAATAAAACTCACTGTGTGGTACCTATTTCACAAAAGTTAAAACACCATTTTTGTGTATGTATATATATTTTGCAGGTTAAACATTTTTAGATAACATACATGTAGAGTATTTCTAAAAATACAATGCTTCAGTTTTCACATTTAAAAATAAGACAAAGATGGACATACACATAAGTGCATCATATTTTAACAGATTTCTGTATGTAGTAAGATATTTTATTAAATGTTGACAGGTTATTAAATCAGTTCTAACAATGAAAATTTAGTACACAAGAAACTAAGCATGTTGGCAGCCTGGTGGTTTTATATGTTTTAATTTACTTTAATAAATTTTGCAAGTACATGGGTAACATAAAAAAAATATTATTTGAATTTGATTATTTTTAATATTCATGTTTTATCTGTAAAATAATTTTAATATATTTCCGTATAAAGTTAATTTGCAAGAAAACGTGTTTTTGTTTGATACCACTGAACATCAGTGTATTTAGTTTAATAAATATTAGCCATATAAATTTCGTAAAAATGGATCTTCATTATGAATATGAAAAAGAAGAGAAAGATATATGCAGAAAACAATCATGTATATGTATAAGGTTTACTAAGCAACTCTTTTGGATTTTTGTTAATTTTCATGTTTGTATATGTTGCTAAAATTAAACAAATTTTTCTGCTGTAACATTTTTAACTTGTATTTTGTGTGTAATGCTTTTACGACAAAATTATTTTTAAATGCTTATTTTCAGAGTGCTTAGGTCATTTTATGGAAAATATTAACATTTTTATGCTTTAAGGTAAAGAAAATATATTTGCAATAAATAATTTTGCATCTGTTCTGTTTTTATCTGAGCTTTAAATACGTTTTATATGTAATTTTCAAAAAAATTTTGTTTACAAATTCAGTGTTTTTTGTTGAGTTCTGAGAATTGTTAACAATTGCAAAACACATGGATGAAAGCCTTTGAAGGTGGCTGAAGTTCTCAATTTCAACCTTGTTGGAGATTATTTATAGTTTTAAATAAACCTTAAACAAAAAAACATCATAGTCACCAAGTACGTGATTGTGTGTGGTAAGATAAAAATGTGAATTGTATGTGTTACTTAGTATTATTTCATATAACCAGGAAATTGAACTTAGAAGTTAATTAAATGTTAATGTGCATCATATTTATGGTATCTGTCAAAAAGATTAATACTCACCATTTTCCTAATACAAATATATTTAAGTATACTAATATATATAATCTTTTATCCCAAATAGTAAAAAACATTTGAAACTTACAAACAATATTTGGTCTTCTGTCTGGTATGGAGCTTAATATTTAATTTACCAGTTCAGACACAAGTCACTTTTTTATGTTGATGTACAGATATACTCGCTTGACAGGAATGCTTGATAGCTCTATTGTCATTTGGCCTAATGTAGTTTACAAGCATACTTTTCACAGGAAGATAGATATCTAATGCACTCATAGAAATACTGTAACATTAACAGTTAATTCTCTGAAGTTGAACAGTTCGTAATGTTCAAAATCTATAAATGTTTCTGGTCAAATTCTGTAGCTTTCTGATAAATGTTATTCACAGTTATAGCTTCCAAAGTTCATAGTCTACTGACTGTAGCTGACAAACAATATATAGTACTGTTTCTCAGCTAGCTTTTATACCAATTATACAAGATTTTGGAATGCTAAACAATATTCAAAGACACTAGTATTTTTGTAAACTACATGTTGATTTTTGCTTTCAAGAATCTTCTACAAGTTTAGAGAATAGGCAGGACTTGTGCAATACATGTCCAGCAGTATATGCCACCTGAAACAAACTTAAGTATTAAAATAAATGTATAAGAGTAAATCTGTTACAAGTTTTTATAATTTTACAAATTTTATAACTGTGTTGAATTTAAACACATTCTACTAGTTCATACATATCTGTTTGTGTTTCTAGATTGAAATCAAAATGAAAAAAGCAGAAGGTTTCCGATGGACGGCACTAGAAAAGACTGAAGAGAAAAGACAATTAAAACAAATTTCTCAAGGTAACTTTTTTAACAATTTGCTGACAAAATTTTCAAGAAATAAAATTTCAAATTATGGAACTGTGTTTTTGTGTCCAAAACTAAAATTACTATAGCTGTAACATTGTTTTGCAAGGTTGTGATATTCTTAAGAAAAAAAAAAATACTTTTCCAAGGGTGATTATGACCAGTAATGTGGTCAAACCAAAATGAGTTTAGCACTACCCATACACATTTTAATAAAGTTGGATACATAATGGTACTTATTTCTAGTTAACTATTAATTATGTATAAAGAAAATTATTGCTCTACTTTTCATAAGTAGATGAAAACCATTTCACTTAAAAAAAGTTTTACTTTGTCTATGACTGAAACAAGCATGGTTAAATATAGATATAGTGACCTGTAAATGTTGAAGAAAAAAACATATTTCAGTGAAATAAAATAATTACTTTATAAATAAACAAAATATTGATGAATACATTAATGTGTATACTTTCCACACATCAGAGAAACCAGGAAAAGTCGGTGAATTTTGTTTTAGCATTCTAAGCCTAATTAACTTCAATAAATTTTTGTTTCCAAATAAAAATTGAGAAAAGTAGGTGAATTTCCAAATAACAGATGATGAAAAAAAGCAACTATCAGTAGCATCTAAAAATTGCATGAATGTTAATTCTAATGCATTTAGGACATGAGTAGATGTATTTTATACATAAACATTGTTTTCTTTATATCAGTCCTTCTGCTTATTCTTAACTATATTGAAGCATGAAAGCAGTTGAAATAGGTGTTGCAAACAGTAACACTGAAACTTTAGTCTTAAGAGTTCTGGACATGCTTTTTTTCTCTTTCTAAACATCATGAAGGATCATTTTATTGACAAATTATCTAGAGATAGGCAGTTTTCCCATAAATAAATTATTTTGATCTTAAAAATTTTTATTCATTAATAAAACATTCCACTTAACAATAGTCACTGGAGGAATTTGTCGTTGACATGTTTATGTTAAATATTTGATTGTTTTAGTAAAGTCTGGCAGAGTTTAGAGATGCGACAGGTTTACAGTCTTAGGGATTTTGTTTTTTTTTCATATGTCTTTTATTCGTTTAATTACCAAAAATAACAATTATGTAGAATAATAATTGTTCAGTAACTTTGTTTTAATTAATTAGAAAACAAAATATGCATCATTATGCATTGCCTATATAACACATGATGTGGTAATGCATAATACAAGTTGGACAAGAGTAATTGCACAAACACATTGTGCATAAACATTGGAAATATAGAATGTCATCAATGAACAATTAAGGAAAACTCCTATAAATCAAATTATAGGTGTCAATGTATAATGTTAGTAATTTAAAAATGACAAGTTTTTTAGGGGTAAAAAATGAGGTAAAAAGTAAGATATTGAAATGTGTAACATTATGTTGACAGTAACTTGTGTAGCACATGTAAGAGTTTCTGAGAGTACAGTATTATTTATTTTCCCTGAATCTTTACAAAAACTGTTGAATTGGTACTAGTGACTAACTGAATACATAATGAATAAATGAAGATTACAGATTATTAGGTAAACTGCATTTAAAATAGGTACATTTTCTTAATACATCACTCAGGATGCTAAATAGAAGAAAGAATAAAGATTGAAAGTAAAGATGAGCATCTGCAGCTTGATAGATTTGAATTAATAGCTTTCAGCTTTCAGAAGATGCAATGTTCTTGGGGTCAAGGTATTGATTGATAAGGAAATTGTGTTGTGCTAATGTGGTCAAGTACAAGTGATGTGTTTAGTTCAGTTGAATATGGCAGTTATTAGATAATTTGTCAAATAATAAAATAATTAACAATTATCTGGGATGGTCTAGGATTTACTAGTCCTTGATTGCTTCACTAACTGATGTTTATAGGTAATCTACAAAAGAAAAAAAATACCTGTCTTGACAGAATATACTAATTGTTCGTCTCAGCAGAAGTGAAAGAAGCAGCAGGAAAGCAAGGTGCTATGGATGGAGAGTCAATTAACATTTAAAAAAATGGCACATGTTTTGGGTGGCTGGTACCTATAAATCAAGAGATATTTAGTGTAATTTCAAAGAAGACCCACTTTCATTGATTGAGTGCTACATGTTCAACTTGATCAGTGTCCAAGATTTTACAAGGATACTATGGTTAGGCTTGATCTGAAATAATAAAATCTTTTAAGAAAATATATAAGTAATATAAACTAACCCATAATGTGTGTTGATGTAAGTTTAACATCCAGGAGGTCTCAATTAGGTATTGTGGAACATGTTTTCAGAATGATGGGTATTTTGCTGAGAGGCTAATATTATTATGATGTAGAGAATTGACATTTGAGTGATTTATTTTGTTCTGGCTTTTCTTTTAGATTTGGTGGCTAATTTCATGAATCCTTTTTACATAAGGGATATTGAAAGTTTTTTTTTTTTTTTTTTCAACATAACTTGCTAGTGTACTGTGATTGGTGTAGTGTACTTCCAGAGTATTTGTAGCTGTAAATATGCATGTTCTTGCATGTTATAGGTTATTATTCCATTAGAAGTCTGAACACATTGTATAGGAAAGCAGATTAGATGTTACACTTAAGAATTTAGTGTTTGTGGAAAATGTTATGGGTGTATTACATAATTTAAGTTTGAAGTTCTTGAGGTTTCTGTGAGAAATAATTACTTGTGTTTTTGACAGGTGGAAAAAAACTATATATTTCACTATGTTTTGATTTTTGTTTAACTCTAAAACATAAGTAAAATATTTAAATTATTCACATTTATCTGTTTTTATTAATTGTAATATGCAACAATGTGTAAGAACAAATTGAAAAATTTGACACTTGTAGTGTAACACTGTTATGCAATATTACTGTCAATGACAAACATGTTTGTGTACAGTAACATTCACAGCTGTTCCATTATGATTGATTGTTGTGATGGTGTATAGTATTATAATGCAGTTACAAAAATTGTGGATGTTTTATGAGAATGTTTGGTTTCAGGTATGAAGTATACTATATGTGTAATTAAACTTTATAACAAAATTATTTGCCTGGCCTGGCCAGGTGGGTTAAGATGTTCAATTTATAATCTGAAGGTTGCGGGTTTGAATCCCTCTTGCACCAAACATGCTTGCCCTTTCAGCCATAGGGTCATTATAATGTGATGGTCAATCCCACTATTCATTGGTAAAAGAGTAGCTCAAGAGTTGGTGGTGGGTGGAGATGAAAAAAAAAAACGAACTTAATTATTCGTTAGTATAATCTGGTGATATTTGAATATACAAACATTTGTGTAAACTAGAAAACGGTGTCATTATATGCTTTTGTTACAACAGGTGTTAAACTAATGTTTATCATAATTTTAAGATTATATGCAGAGGCAACAATGAAAATATGTTTTGATAAAGAGGTATCATCAGTGATAGAGGGGTGAGAAGGGGTGATCTAATATCTTTGAAATTGTTTACAACAACTTTACAAGAAGTATTCAGACAAACTGGGTTAAAGAATGAAGGTATGGAAATATACAGTGAGACACTAACAGATCTAAGGTTTGCAAATGATGTATCCCTCTGTACAGATTCAACAAAAAAGATGGAGGCCCTGTTAAACAGTTTGAATGTCAGAAGTGAGACAGCAGAATCAAAAATACATAGGGGAAAAACCAAATTTATGGCTGACTATCATGACACCAATACCGTCAAAATTGTGAATGAATAAATAGTGTCATAGAATAAGAAAAACAACAAATATAATAGATGCAGTAAGGTTCATATAAGAACTGAATGGAAATGGACTGAACATGTAGCAAGATATTCAGGTAATAGTTGGACATTATGAACAATGAAATGGCAACCTAGGATAGGGAATATATCTAAGGGAAGGCAGAAGAGAAGATGGAGCAGTAATATATTGGCAGAAACAGAAATCAGGTGGACACAGTATGCTAAGAATAGGAAGTACTGGACTGGTCTGACAGAGCTGTATCCAGTAAAAGTTGACTGTAGGTTAAGTAGAAAATATTTTAGGTAACATGATCGATCAATACATGCACATTTTATTCTTTAGTGTTTTTCTCCTTATTTGTATGAATAGGTTTATTTTTTTTACCAAAGTGTGAAGAACACTAGTTTTGTTCTGCTTGAATTCTGTTAAGTAAAACCTTTCCTTTTGTTTTTTCAAAATAAGATCATTCAGCTAGTGCAGGTCCTCCGACTGTGTATCCCTCGTCTGCCCGACATCAAAAGGACTGGGATAAGCTCGTTCTAGACATAAAAAAAGAGGAAGAAACTGATAAATCTGAAGGAGAAGCTGCTTTAAATGAACTCTTTCAGAAAATTTATGCAGAAGGATCTGATGAAGTTAAAAAAGCAATGAATAAATCCTTTGTAAGTAACATAAATTGGACTGCAGTAATTTATTGTTTGTTCAAAATGACGAACGATGTTATTTAGGATTTGTCATATAACCTTCAGTAGAAAGTAGTAAGAACTGAAAGTGATTATGGATAAATATACCAGTTTATAAAATATTTGTTTTAATACTCCTACGAAAAGTGGGGCCTAATAGGCCCCAGAGCAACTTGAAATGTTATTAATATTAGGCTAATAATTTTGTATTTAAATGAAATTGCCATTTAAATCCATTAATGAATGGATTAACAAGATTCCCACTGTCCCTATCTACTATCTAGCGAAACCACAGCCAGGGGAACGGGCTTGGAGAAATCAGGACTAGAAACGTCTTTTCGTAGGAGTGTTAATTAGTGATTAAAGATATGGATGGCTTAATTTAAAAACTTGTGGAATACATTATTTATTAAAAGTTAAATACCACCAACTGAAAATTGATTTATAATATCTTGTTCTCTTCCTTGTACACAACACCTGTGACACAGTTTTGTCATTCTTTGTTGCACAGTTTGTTGTTATTGAATATTAGAATATGTATAATTTAGGTTTTTGTCAGCTCGGAGGTTATACAAACTTTTGGCAATGTGAAAATACACTGTACATAAAGCTGTACCTACGTTGGCCTCACTTTTCAAATTACTATTGATAGTACTTCAGTTTGTGATTAGTTTTATATTGAAATGGAAATTTGCTTATTTCTATAGTCTAGTAATTTTTCTCAGCTTTACTTTTTATTAAAAAATGAACAAAATATTCAATTCTTGTACTGTTTTATTAGGTCTTTAAAATTCTTTTTTGTGTGACTGTATGGTAACTTTTAATTTAAATAATATAATAACTGTATAAGAATATTCAAATTATATGTGTTTTATACAAATATTATCATGCAAGTGTATTTAACTTTTGTTTAAAAATTAGTATTTGGTCTTTTTTGTTTGGAGCTTCAGCTTTGAATGCTTGTACTTTATTGAGAATTTTGTAGGTTTTTATCTTAAAGTATACTGTAATGGAGCTATTGAATAGAATAATTTTCTTTCTTCATTTGATGTTTAGAGATGTTTTTTTGCAGCTGTAAATGTTACTATAGAACTGAATAGCTGTGTTTTTAGATTCTGTTGGTTTCCCTTAGTTGCATTTCCTCAAGCCAATACTATCTTTTCATAAAATAAAAATATTAAACTTATTAACTGTTTCTTTTCCCCTGTTTGTTTACAGGTGTACCAACTGTTCTTTTTAGCTGTAAGGTGGGTAAATTGAACTGAGGATTACTAATTTGTTTTTTCAGCTGGTTTCTAAGGGTTTTAACTGAATTACAAGTGATTTATTTTTCCAGTTAAAAACTTGAACTGTTTAACTGAATAAAGGTATCAGTGCTTACTTTTGTATTTTCATTTGTTGAATGGGTCTAATGCTATGCATAACTATTTTACTTTCTCATATAGGTTTTTATGGTGGAATAATGAGTGATTGTGTTTCGTTTTTGATTGTAGTAGAGGATTATTGTACTAAGCTGGAATATACTATTTCATCCACCTAAAATCTTTGTGAAGTACATTAAATAAATGTACAGTGGAACCCCCTCTAAGCAGCCACCCCTCAGATTCAGTCACCCCTTGAAAGTGGTCATTCAATCACAGTCCCTTTTTGTTGTTTACATAATCCCTAATTATGTACAGTGGAACCCCTCTAATCAGGCCAGTTTGTCTCAGTCCCGAAGGTGGCTGCTTTAGAGAGGTTCCACTGCATTTTCAAATAAAGGTTGAATATATGCTATTATATAATGTTACTCTCAAATGTATCTTCACCAATCTTTCTTACCAAATTGACTTTTGATCTTGCTGTTTTTGTTTAACTTTTTTCAGAATTTCTCCTTCACATGTTTAGGTTTTGCTGGCTCTGATAATTGCTGGGGTCACTCTTACCATGAGGTGTCTTTCTATGAAATAGTTCTTCACAATTAACCTTTGTTTTTCCTTTTGTGCCAGCTTTTTATAGATTTTTTTTCCAGAACTTCTTTGGAAAGCTTGCTTTTCTTACTTGTGGATTTCAGTTTTTTTAATCCATGATTCTTTTGCATTATTAGTGAACTGGATATTACCATTTTAGAAGTTTCTATTTAGAAGGCTGTTCAAAAGCTGCAACTTCCAAAACTATACCTTTTCTCTCCCATAGCTATCTCAACCTTCATTTGCTCTCTAGGCATTGGTATTTATCTTGAATAGCACACAACTTTTTATCCCTATATTGTTTTTCTCATTACAGTAACGTGCTGATCTTGTGACCACCTTCCACCAATCCCATTGTACTCTCTGTAGTAACACTACAGTGTTCATGCACATGTTTTCAGTTGTTCCTCAAGTGAATTTTGAAACGTTTTTTTCTGTTTTCTTGCAGGTTATCACTTTACTAAATGAACAGGTAATTCCAATTATTTCTTTTACTTTCTTTTTCCAAAATCCACATAGACTTATGAATCTGCATTTTCATGTGGCTGATGAAGTTCCCACCAAAATGGACAAAACTTGTGTAACCAAATCCCCATTGCAGCAAGTTGTTGAGGTCAGCTGAGGAGATTTAGGTATTAATTTGGTGGGAGTTGAACACATTATCTGCTTCTGATGCTCATTCTTCCTTGCTCTTGAGGAAGTTTTTGTCAAGGGGAGGATAATTTTGACTTGGTTTTCCCTGCCCCATATTTTTGGCTAGTCACACAGTTCTTTCATTTATCTTCTTCTTACACCTTAATGATCAAGTTTGTCAAATTTTGCATCTACCTTTTAGCCCTTCATTCATTTTCTTCCCTGTTAGGAGAAGATCCTCTTTCCAATTACCACTATTTTCCTCTCTCTTCTGACATTCTTGTTATGGTCAACTTTTGTAGTTCAAGTATAATCAGGAGTAAGTTTGCCTTGTCCTCCTTGGCTTTTGGACCACCTTTCTTTTGCTTACCAACATGCCTAAAATCCCTGTTTGGAATCTCAACATTTAGATCTTCTCATTCCCTTGTGGGGTTCTAATTTAGATGCCTTGGTTCATTTTAATGGGTCTCAGTTTATTACAATTCACATTACATCAACCAAACTTTTACATGTTCTTTCCTCTTTTCAGTTGTTGTCTCAGGTCTTTCACCAGTCTCCTGATCATTTTTCTGCCAATCTCTGGATCCTCCACCAACCAGTGGCACAGCAGTATGTCTGCAGACTCATACCACTAAAAACTGGGTTGTGATACCTGTGGTGGGCAGAGCACAGATAGCTCATTGTGTAGCTTTGTGCTTAAATCAAACAAACCAAACCTCTGGACCCTCCTATGGTCTACTATGGCCTCTTTGTCAACTTCAGCCTTGTCTCTCACCATTGTATTTTGTGTTAAGATTTACTCTGAAGGGATCCATTAGTCATGTGGGTGGATCTTCCCCTTTTAGTCATTATGGAAACTTCCATGTTTCTGTACAAAACTGTCATTGGAGTCCATGGTAAATATGGCAAGATTACTTTCTTCTTTTTCCTTCCTTGCTTCTTGTTTGTTTGATCCCACTGATTGTGCTCAATCTTTACTTGTTTAAGTGCCCCATGCTCCTCCTTTGTTCTGGCCTTCTTCCTACTCATGACATTCCCCTTTGTATGCCTGTTCCTCCTGGCCTCACACTTATTGGTGGATATTCCTGTTCTACCTCTAGTTGCTGTCTGTTTTCACCACTGTATGTGGTGTTAATAATGGTCAACTTCATTCTCTTTAGTAAATACTTATTTTAGTGTAATTTAGGTGTTAGCTATACTTTATTTTTCTTGAGCTATTTGAAATGGGATTGCTCTAATTCAGTAATTCATACTGTTGTAGCAACCTGATATTAAATAACTATTTTAAGGTTGTAACTGAAACCTTTTTCATACCTGTTGTCACATACTAAAAATATACTAAAATCTTGAAGGAAGTTATTGCTGAACTAAAATGGATGACCAGTGTGGGCACTGTTTTTTTTTTTTTTTAATCTCTTCCAAGGTACCATATTAATGTTCTATGGAGCTCTTGACTGGGTTTTTTATAAAACCTTACTATTACATAGTCTCACCATCTTTGTGTCAGAGGTTGTGATTTTGAATTTTTAAGCAGAAAGAGAGCTGTGCAAAATCCTCTTGTCTTTTGTTTTGGAGAGTTTTTTGTCAAACTACTACCTTCTCACATTTTTCAGTTAGTTAGTTGTGGACTTTTGATAATCCCCCCCTCCACATCCCCCTAGTGACCAATTTATACTTAATTCTCTTTTCTTCAAATTTCTTGGGAGGATTCTTTTCCTTCCAGAATTTTCTCCTAGTCCAAAATTTTATTTCTCTTGTATGGTTGTTACTAAACATTTAACTTGTGATCATGTTTTCAACCCTCACTCAAGATGGACCTTGAGTTGAAGATTGCAGAATGCTCTCTATCTATAGTTACAGTAATGTAGTTGAAAATGCAGTTATTAGAGCCAAAATAGTATTAAAGTAATTTGCTATCTTATACCTTATAATTATACCTTTGTTTTCATTCATCTAGTCATTTCTTAAAAGAATAGCCTTTGACATTTATCATTGCATCCTACTGAACTTGTTATTAAGGATAGGAGTTTTTGTTTAGGTTTACACATCTTCTGGTATTGACCAGTGGGAGAAAGAGTGAATGTTTGCTACTTTAACTGTGTTCTTCAATTCAGGTTGATTTCTGAGGCACTGAATTTAGTAGCTCCATTTTTCTTGTAGGTATATTCTGTAGAATTTACTCGTAACTATTTATTATTTCAGCTTGTTCCTTGGATAATACACTAAACAAATCTACTTTAAGTTTTACAATATGAAACCTGAGGGAAGTCTGAATAGTTGTATTTATTATCTTACTGGTTCTGTAACAGTGAAATAAATAATTGTATTTTTCTTGTTCAAGATGGAGTCTGGGGGTACTGTACTAAGCACCAATTGGCAGGAAGTAGGCACTAAACATGTTGATGTCAAACCACCAGATGGCATGGAGTGGAAGAAATGGGAATGAACTCGTGGGTCACTCAGTTTGTTTTGGGATGTATGTTAGTATTATGTTTGTTTATAAATTACTAATATGAACTTGACAGTCTGTGAAGTAGGCTGTAGTAATCTTTTCTGAAGCATCAATGTATTATAATTCTTGCATATTATGTACTGATTGTATGTGGGAATGGTCCGGTACAAATGCATTTCTGTGGCTCTTACTTTGTAAGAGTAATATATAGAGACATAAAACAGCAAAGATGTGACAACTATACATCCACAAAATATTATGTAACATGTTTCTAAATTTTGTGTTTTATTATGGGTTTGTAGGTTTGTTTTTGTTTTTTTTGTTTTTTTCAAATAACATTTCCTTCTGTCCAGTTCTATTATAGTGCCTACAGTCTGAAAGTTTTGAATAATCAAGTATTTCTTTGGTTATTTACTCTCTGTAGGGCCAAATATGCTTGTTTATTCCTCAGTATTTAACTTAATTTTATAGTTTAGTGAAACTGTACATAAATTCAATAATATGGGTTTTCAAGTGTATGTGGTCTTAATTTTTAAGGCTAAAACATTAATTTTCTGAAGCTTTCATAAAAAAAAAATTCATACCACATACACTGTCTTTATCTTTCTTTGTGCATAACTTGTACAATTAAATTATCATACAACTTGTAATCTGCAATGCTCAACTTATAATTTTAGGTTTAAAGCAGTAGAAGAAAACTTGTATTAATCTTAGACCATAGTAACTATTGAACAAGGTTTCTTTTCCTTTAAGGAATTCTTCACAATCAGAAGAGCCAGTAAATGAAAAGCATTCTACCAAATTGTGACTATCACAGTTTAATGTTTATTTGAAGCTGTATTCCCATGCTTACAGCCTGAACATGAATATTAATAAATTATCTGATAGTTTTAATGCAGGTATTTTGTCTTGAATTTGGAAGGAAGATTTTATTCTAAATTGAAATGTATAAATTGTTCCGTATAAATATCCAGTTCTTTTTAACCTGTTTTTCAAATTTTGTTCTGAGATTTTTAGAAAAATTATTGAGAAATAGCAATACTGTCATATCAATGACTGTTCAGGAACATATGTAGAAACAACAGGAGTGGAGAATTTCATTAAGTATTTCTATTAATAAAGTTAATAAATTGGTAATTACACCCATTTCTTTGTAATACAGTTTTAATTATGTGCATCTTAGAAATAAAATATTCCCATTTATTGGTATTTTTAAATGCTTTATGGTTGAATATTATCAGAATGTTTGTTTTTCTTGGGCTGTTAAACTGGTTAGGAACAAAGCTTAAAGAATGTAACCTGCTTAAAATGTTTTCATGATAAAAATTTACTTTCACATTTATTCTGCTCTCTTGCATGAATTGTTTGTAATGATTGACTGAGAATGTATCATGTAGTATAAACATGTTGAATGTTGCTTTTGAAAAACTTCTCAGTGAATCACACCAGTTAATTATTAAGGCTGTCGCTTTAATTTGCAGCAGAACTTTTTACGTGATAATTTTCTATAGCGTAATGAAAATACATCAATTCATTTTTGGCCTAATTACAAACAATTTGCTCAAACACATAATGACTAAGGACATATTGCATGAGATGTGTGATACTCACAGGTGAAGAATCATGGAATGTTTTTTTTTTTAGGAATTGGAATTTTGCAAAAACAAAAATATATCTATCCTAATTTACAAACAGCATATCATCAAGTAAAGGAAGGATAACACTGCATCTTCTTTTACAATAAAATGTATGCTTTTATGTTGTTTATTAAGATATTCTAAGAATTTTTTAGCAGGTTTATCATCATTGAAGATAATAAAACTATCTTTAATGTATTATTTATACAGTAGAGTCAACTTCACAGGGACATTTTCCCAACCATTCTTGTTCTTTAATCCATAGAAAAATATTGACTTGGTAAGAGTATAATTTAGAGACCACATCAAGATTGTCAGCCTGGTCTTAAATTACATTATTAAATCTAAATTGTGAGTGTTTAATAGTAATTTGTAGAAGATCTTTTCAAACTTCTTAATGGTTTTCATTTTCTTTAAACATAAAACAAACAAGTCACTAGCTGATTTTAATACCTCTTCCAATTTTATATAAGATTTTTAGCAAGAGAAGAAAATTTGATAATTTATAAAAGTTGTTAATAAACCTTCTGATTTCCATTGTAAGTGTTTATATCATAAATATGGAGGTTTGAATTCCTGTCACAGAACATGCACATTCTTTTAGCCTAGGGGTATTATAATATGACAATCAATCCCAGTATTTACAGGTAAGAGTAGCCCAATTGATGATAGTGAGTGGTGTTGACTGGTGACTAGCTACCTTCTCTCTAGTAGCTTTGTACAAAATTCAAACCAAATATTAGACACAACAGGTTTAATTGGAACTTCAGCTTTATAAACATTGGGTTTTGTGATGTTATACGTATTATCATATAGAAACATTTTTATTTTTTGATTGGAAAAAATATTTCTGCATATCTCATTCTCTTTTCATTTAGGACTTTATTTACTTAACAAATTTACTTTTTGTTATTAAGAATTGCCAGAAACTTTTGAATAAAATAAATTTATATAACATCAATCACATTAACTTTATTTGTTTTGTTTTTTATTCAGTATCTTGGTTTCTTCTTGCATCATTTAAAGTAACTTTCTCTTCCTTCAAAATTTTTTTTTTGTTGATTATTAGTCATGAAAGCATTCTAATGCTTTAGCTTGTGTACAAATTTTGTGTAAATTACTATTATTAGGCCAAAACAGCAATTTCTTTAAATTCCTTAATGCTAATGATTAGGGTAAAAAAATCTGAAAAGTAAAACTTTTGAGATACTATGGAGTAACTTAAACCTTTTAGCTAACGTCTTTTTTTTCTCAAATACATAAAGACAATTATCAGAAAATTGTATATTGTCTTTGTTCATCTTAGAAAGGATTTCACCTTGAAATTTTGCAGATTGAACTTAGTTCATATAAAGTTAAGATTTTCACTTGATGTTTAAACACATTGATAATATGAAACAAGTCTAGTAAAAATAAATAAATATTTGTTATTACAAGTCAGAATTTTACTCAGTTCCACAAGTTAGTGTTTGCAAAATATCCTGATTAAACTTCATATCAGTTGGACATTTTTAGTGACCAGGTGATTAAATTGTGATTAAATAATTGAGAATCCAGCATAATTCTTCTCCACTGCACAGTAATATGGAAAAGAATGGAACATGGTGTTTTATTATTAAGAAAGAATTTCTGATAATGGTTTATTTCCTTAAAATTGCCTCCAAACACATCTGTGCATATTAATGAAAGGGTAAGTGTTGTACAGGATTTTAAGTAAAATTTCCTTTTAATCTTGTCACAATCAAAAGTACCAATTAATAAATAAAAAAACAAACAAACAAGGCTTCAAGATGTAGTCATGGAATAATTAGTGTACTCAGTAATTGATAGATTTGATTTATAACGTCACATACAATGTGTATGTTTTTTGTTTTTTTCAATAAAGATCTTTACTCTGTGTGTGTTGTACTTTTGTTTTATTTTTTGTATAGGAAAATTGTTATAAAAATGAATAAACTTGAAATTTGAATGTAAAAGAAATGAGGTTTTATAACTATATGTACTTACATTTTTAAATCAGGTATTTTAATTATTGGAAAGTTCTTAGTATTTGAAGAATGTTTACTGGTTTCTTGACAGCACTGAATATTTGCAAATTTAAGATCACTCGCAGAAGCAACAGTTGGCCCTCTTCCCCAAACATTTGTTTAGTTGCAGATGACAAGAAAATGCCCTTGGACTAAATGGGAATTCCTGGTTGTGAACCTAATAAGATATGTTGAAGATAAACATGATATGACATATACTAAAGAAACATGATTAATGATTCAGCACAGAAAGGACTTAACACATTTACTATTTTAAAATAACTATAATCATTGTACATCTTAGTGAACCATTCGGTAGGGGGAGGAGTTATAATAAAACTCAAAGTATTGCCAATTATTATTTATTATTGTGTTTTTATTTGTTTCTTTGCTTTTAGTTAAGAGAGAAGAACATACTCAGTTGATATACTGAACAAAATTTCTATGTGCTTTATATTATTTTTTCCAGTAGATAATTTGCAGTATAGGAAATAAACATTTTCATACTATAGGGTGATCCAATGAGAGAAATTTCACCAATGTGGTATGGGAAGAATATCTTACAATAAAATTTTTGAATAACCATATTTCATTTTGTTTTTAGGTGAATCACTGATGATGGCTGCCTACCTAACATCGGAGGAAAATAGAAATTGATGGCTTGGATGAAAGTGTACAATTCAGTTGCCTACATGCAACATTTATTTCAAGAACATTTAGATATTTCCCTCAGATCAATTACACAAATAGTTACTGAAATCAGAGCTAGTCAAACAGCATCCAGGAAGCCTGAATATTTTGCACATTACAAATGTTCACTGGGGGCAGGGATGCTCTGTGGAATGGCCCCTACAATTCCATCTGAAGAACAAGTTTGAAATTCAAATTATTCTGTTGAGCTGCATCCCCAGGTTTTTCATGGTGATCTGAACATGAGAGCTTGACATAGATTCTGCATCAACTTAAGGACACAGATTTCTCTAAAGAAGTGCAAGCATCACAAGAGACGATTATCACATGTTAGGGTTGGAAGAGTCAAAATGGCTGCTGTACTTTTTAGATGAGGTGTTGTTTCAGCTCTCCAACCATGTCAAGAGATTTAACTGTGATGTGGAAAGCACAGCAATCTGCTCTTGGGTGTGAGCATATATGGGACTCTCCCAGACTTAAGGTATAATGCATGTTGTCTGCTTCACTGTGAATGGAGGCCTCTCTTGTTCCCACTATTGCAAGAGTTCTTTATTCCAACTTTACATCAACTCTGAATACTTGTCCGTGAAGTTAACATTCAGAAGGATAGTGACCATATACAGTGATCGATGACTATCTGTGAATGGTTAATTGACGCATATGCATGCTGGATAAACAATGATGGCTCGGTGAAGTGACTTTCTCGTTTACCAGATTTAACCTAACTTAGTATTTTCTGAAAGGTTTACATTATGGACAGAGTATGTGCTAAAACTCCCTAAACTGTCCATGAGTTCATGGACAGAATTATCTAATGATGCAGACAGATAACCTGAGATCTTGTGAAGAGTGTACCATGAAATATTTACTAGGTTTGAGAAAAACGGTGAAATTTGCAGAAAAACGTGGAAGCTTAAAAGTGACATTAGTAAAAGCTAGGTGCTTAACTAATATTGTTGCAAATTAATTGCTATAACTAACATTACAAGCCAAGTGTTCTATTTCAGTGATGTTTGTTTTTTTAATCTTTTTTTATTCTTACCATAAGAAACCAGGGGGGTATCTATCATTGGATCACCCTGTATATTATCATAGATGCTTGAAGATATAACCAACAATACTGGTATTCATTCCCTTTCATTTTCGTATTTTTACTTTTTGGCTGAATATGTCAGATGAAAACTTGATATGGCTTGAATAATTCCTTTACACTAAAACGCACATACGTTCTTCTAATTAATATTCAAAGGGTTAATAAGTTACCCATCAAATATCTATATATAGTTAACTAATTTAGTACCAATATGGGTGGTAGTATAGGTTAAAGTAAAATATAATGCTTTCATCCAACAGTCAGAGTGTAGTGACGTATTATGTAAACGTGCACTTCATTTCACAGTTCCTCCCTCCCATGTAGCTCATTCTTCCATCAATCAAAGAATAATATTTTCACTGGCTGTAGTTAATAGATTGTTCATTAGCTGAATTTCTTTTTTTTTTTTTTTTTGGCAACAGAAATAACTCAACAATAAATCAAAATCGTAACTAATTTACATCACGGTCTATATAGAGGCATTCTTAAGTTTTTTTTATTCTAGTTTATATATGTTCTGAACTTTTGTAAGGTGCTCTAACTTAAACCACAACACCATTCTCAATGACATACTTTATAATATTGGTCCAAAGTTTCGAGGAATGATCTGTACGATTCCCTCCCATTCATGATATATATACTCGCTTGATTTAAAACAACACTGTAATTACTACTTGTGGAAGCACTGGGGATTGAGGGCTTGTTTTTGTTGTTAAGTACAAAGCTACATGGTAGGGTATCTCGTGATGACGAGAAACCCACTTGAAGTAAAAATGTATCTCAAAACGGCTGGTATTGGTATTTATTAGTTTTAAATGTCTTTTAACTTGAATAACTTGAACAGTCTTGGTTGACATGTAATGCTAATCACTTGACTTTTAAGTATGTTGCACGAGAGAGTGAAAATGTTTTTGTAATCATATTAGACCCAACTGGTGATTAGGGGTTTCAAATATAATTGTTAGCATTTTAAATGGATTCGATCTTTGTACCGTTAAGATGATGTTTTTAACGTAAAACTACTTGTCTGTTCTCCGTCCGTCTTGCATGATCAAAGCACCTGATCCACAACTTGTGGGTTCCAAAGTTCGAATCCCGTAACTGAATATGCTCGTTCTTTTAGTTGTTAGGCTGTTATAATGTGATGGTCAATTCGATTATTCATTATTAAAGAGTACCCCAAGAACTGGCTGTGGGTGGTGTTGACTAGTTGCCTTTCCTTTAATTTTGTTTGAAAATTACAGACAAATAGAGCAGAAAGCCCTATCTACTAAACGATACAACAACACATGCCAGTAATGGGCCTTTGTATTCGTTCGCCAACATTAACCCATAAACAGCGAGAATGTTGTAGGTAGCAGCATCACTTAATGATGGCCACCGTTTAAGGGATAATAAACAATTTTCTAACGTTTAACGTAGAAGAGGATTCATCTACCGATATGGAATGTGTTGGATCACTCCTCGCCATAAACAAAAGACAAAAACGTTAATTACTAAAAGGCAAATTGGAAAAAATATGGGGAAATAGTGACAGAGCTTCCCTAACATGAGCCCATGTTTTTGATACAGACACTGTTCTAAAATCTCGAAGATCCTCATATAAGCAGCAGGTAGTTATATGCTAAAAGTACTAATAAACAACACTCAAGCCCAATGGCAACCAAACATCGTCAATCAACAACATAAACCAATGGAGAAGAATAAAATGAGGATATATAACAACTAGTGACCCTTAAATATAAACGCAAATAAATACGCTCAGAAGCAAAATTGAAAACTAAGTTACTAAACTCACAAAAATTGGACATTTTCTGTATGCATATAAACTGAAAAACAGATCCCCAACATTTTCTGATTTTATATAAAAACTATAAATTTAAGGAGAAAACAACTGTCACTACATACATTACACTTAATAAAATATCATATTTAAATAAACAGTCTTTAAGGAAAAACTCAAAACACCAGAACTCTTGAGATGAACAACCACTTCATGAACACACATGTCATTGAGAATGGTGTTGTGGTTTAAGTTAGAGCACCTTACAAAAGTCCAGAACATATATAAACTAGAATAAAAAAAAAAACAACTTAATAGTAGATTTATAAATTACCTTCAAGTTAAATCACCTTTCCGGAAATACAGAATGGGTTTCGAAAGCAAGACAAACAATAGATCATCTCATAAAATTAGCAGAAGAAATAATAAACAACTTTAATTAAAAACCAATGAACAGTCGCATGTTGAAAAAGCGTTCTATTGACACAATAGACTCGGGCCCGGCATGGCCAGGTGGATTAAGGCGTGCGACTCGTAATCTGAGGGTCGCACCAAACATGCTCGCCTTTTCAGCCATGGTAGCGTTATAATGTAACGGTCAATCCTACTATTCGTTGATAAAAGAGTGGGTGGTGATGACTAGCTGCCTTTCTTCTAGTCTTACACTGCTAAACTCGGGACGGCTAGCACAGATAGCCCTCGAGTAGCTTTGCGCGAAATTCGAAAAACAAACAATAGACTCGGATACAAATTTTCCAAATTTGGACTCTCATAGAAATTATTCGCTAGGTTTCTAACTTCCTGGGCAATAGTTGTTAATACATCAGAGTGAATACTGAGGGCGCCTACTCCGTGTGCTGCACTATGGAGGCAGATGCCATTAAAGGACTAAGTAGTCCTACACTGTATGTCAGCGACGTGACTCTAAAAGACCTTAACCACACTTCTTGCTCACAGTTTACAGATGATGTTACATTCTGTAAAGGTGCTTCAAACACAACAACAGTAGTACAACATATAACCTCTCCTAAACAAAATGGAATTGTACTGCAATAAGTGGGGAATTAAAATTAGAGCACACAAAACCCAACTCATATTATTTTTAAAAAATCATACAAGAAAAGCAAACAATTCACGGTGGGAAATTGCATCCCAGATTTAACCGTTGTAAGTCCATATACCTACCTATATGAACCCACTTAAATAATTATCACTCGGAGTATGTTGAAAAAGCATTCAATAAAGTTTGACACAATAGACTCGGGCCCTTAATATAATGCTTATATTCCCTATGCTACTCTTTCATGGTTAGTTGAACATTAAAAGCAAACACGTTTGTGTTATTCCCGAAGTTATAAGTCTCCATACACCTAAGCCTTAAATGAACCAATTATGAAACGCTAAATAAGATTTATCGGAGTTCTTATCTGACTTACTGAAGCGACATCTCTTTGTAGCGTCTTGTACCCAATTACTGAAGTTATATCTACATTGTACTCTCTTTCAGGTAGCAACGTTAGCAAAATCCTCAGGGATTACATTAAAATTAAACTAAATACTGCACATTAATAGCATAAAAACCAGAATTTGGAAAAGGGCAAGTTACCTTGGGAACCTGACTGACAGCAAACAAAAAGCTTCAGAAGAAATGATATTCAAAATTTATAGAACACACACAAAATCAGTCGTAGAATGTGCCTGTATAACACGTGTAAAAAATACACATCAACAGACTAGAGCAAATAACAAACTATATTTTAACGAAAGCTTGGTTTGTTTTAAATTTTGCGCAAAGTTACACAACGGCTATCTGCGCTAGCCGTCCCTAATTTTGTAGTGCAAGACTAGAGAGAAGGCAGCTAGTCATTACCATCCACCTGGCTACTCTTTTACCAACGAATAATGGGATTGACCGTAAAATTATAAAGCCCCCACGGCTGAAAGGGCGAGCATATTTGGTGTGATAGGTATTCAAACCCGCGACCCTCGGGTTACGAGTCGAGAGCCCTAACCACCGGGCAATTAACGAAAGCATCTTGAGTTCCACGATTCATAATTTCTACACAACTATACCAACATTCCAGCTCTATCAGATAGAATCGCTTCATTATCATAAGAAAAATATTAATAAAAATGAATTGACGAGAAGAGTTACATAATACATGATGAACCAAACCCAAGGTACCTCTCCCATCTAAATATCATAGACTAGGATCTTATAGGCCAATCAGTGACAGAGTAACTGAATCCTAGATATAAGTGTAACAACATTTTAAAATGGTTTTATGTGTAAAGATAAGATTATGTGCGTACGTATATGACTGCTAAGGTCTTCCTCAATGTCACAGCAGTATATATGTGAACTTATATTGCTAGAAACCGGATTTCGATGCCCGTGATGGGCAGATCACAAAGCTACACAAAGGGCTGTAGTGACCTGCAATACAGTTCCATTTATCAGTATTGTGAACACTGACTAATCGTGCGATCATACATAAGTGGAGCTAGCAAAAATATGCAAGCTAATATTACCCCATGAAATAGACATATCACGAAAAAGAGCATGTTAACGGAAAAATACGGACAATAGACAAACTTTGACATACTGTAAGTAATACAACAACAAAGTAATAAGAATTATTACCTAGGATTTAGTAACATTGCAAAACATGGTTCGAATCCCAGTGAAGAAGTAAAAGAAGTTCATAAAGTTATGGCTGGCCCACCAGGGGGACATACCTTTAAGAGTTTTGCTGTATAATGTGACAATGAAACATTATTTCATTCTCGTAACGTACCATTTATTTATACACAATGTTTATACTAAAAGTGCATGTTGATACTTTCGGTGTGTTGATTATTTTAACTAAAGGCTTTCAGATATTAATATATATTTAAAATGCTGTTTTATCCGTTGACGTCATATATCTTTATGGGTTTCTCTGCATTGCTAATATGAATGACAGAGTTTACAGTTTCTGCAGGGGCGTTATTTACTTTTCTGCCATCACCCTTAAATCCAGAAGCAAATACGTTTGTGTTATTCCCGAAGTCATAAGTCTCCATACATTTAAGCTTTAAATAAACCAATTACAAAACGCTAAATAAGATTTATCGGAGTTTCTATCTGACTTACTGAAGCGACATCTGTTTGTAGCATTTAATTACTGAAGTCTAAGAACTCGTACTAAGAAACCTCAACAGTGAAATTTCATGGTTAGATGAACATTAAAAGTATTTACAGCACATGTTAAACTTTATAAGATAATTAATTCTGCACCATCTTGGTTTAACTATAATCGCTGGCCACTAAGTGTCATGGGAATCAAATTATAAACGTTTCAAGGACTGTTATTATCAACCAGTTAAACCCCTCTCTCCTCCTTTGTTTATCTAAAGAACGCATGTACTTAACTCAGTTACCTCCTATTATATTATG
Organism: Tachypleus tridentatus; assembly: GCF_004210375.1. Lineage (NCBI taxonomy): Eukaryota > Metazoa > Arthropoda > Merostomata > Xiphosura > Limulidae > Tachypleus > Tachypleus tridentatus. Next base: position 30,280,086 of record NC_134830.1, on the reverse strand, counting down.
CCTTTATGTGTTCCTTCTTAAGAAACTATTCCTTTCAAGAACTTGAATTAATGAGATGGTAATAAAATTACATTTTACATATTTAATTCTTACTATAATAACACGGGGCCCTCTCTTGGCCTAGAATGGCAATAAACTAAATTCTTTATAACAGTAATATGGTGAGGGATGGATATACTTTGCCAGTAATATGGTGAGAGATGGATATACTTTGCCAGTAATATGGTAAGAGATGGATATACTTTGCCAGTAATATGGTGAGAGATGGATATACTTTGCCAGTAATGCGGTGAGGGATGGATATACTTTGTCAGTAATATGGTGAGGGATGGATATACTTTGCCAGTAATATGGTAAGAGATGGATATACTTTGTCAGTAATGCGGTGAGGGATGGATATACATTGTCAGTAATATGGTGAGGGATGGATATACTTTGCCAGTAATATGGTAAGAGATGGATATACTTTGTCAGTAATGTGGTGAGGGATGGATATACTTTGTCAGCAATATGGTGAGAGATGTATATACATTGTCAGCAATATGGTGAGAGATGTATATACATTGTCAGCAATATGGTGAGGGATGGAAATACTTTGTCAGCAATATGGTGAGGGAAGGATATACTTTGTCAGCAATATGGTGAGGGATGGATATACTTTGCCAGTAATATGGTGAGGGATGGATATACTTTGTCAGTAATGTGGTGAGGGATAGATATACTTTGTCAGTAATATGGTGAGGGATGGATATACTTTGCCAGTAATATGGTAAGAGATGGATATACTTTGTCAGTAATGTGGTGAGGGATGGATATACTTTGTCAGCAATATGGTGAGGGAAGGATATACTTTGTCAGTAATATGGTGAGGGATGGAAATACTTTGTCAGCAATATGGTGAGGGAAGGATATACTTTGTCAGCAATATGGTGAGGGATGGATATACTTTGCCAGTAATATGGTGAGGGATGGATATACTTTGTCAGTAATGTGGTGAGGGATAGATATACTTTGTCAGTAATATGGTGACGGATGGATATACTTTGCCAGTAATATGGTAAGAGATGGATATACTTTGTCAGTAATGTGGTGAGGGATGGATATACTTTGTCAGCAATATGGTGAGGGAAGGATATACTTTGTCAGTAATATGGTGAGGGATGGATATACTTGGTCAGTAATGTGGTGAGGGATGGATATACTTTGTCAGTAATGTGGTGAGGGATAGATATACTTTGTCAGTAATATGGTGAGGGATGGATATACTTTGCCAGTAATATGGTAAGAGATGGATATACATTGTCAGTAATGTAGTGAGGGATGGATATACTTTGCCAGTAATATGGTAAGGGATGGATATACTTTGCCAGTAATATGGTAAGAGATGGATATACTTTGCCAGTAATGTGGTGAGGGATGGATATACTTTGTCAGTAATATGGTGAGGGATGGATATACTTTGCCAGTAATATGGTAAGGGATGGATATACTTTGCCAGTAATATGGTGAGAGATGGATATACTTTGTCAGCAATATGGTGAGGGATGGATATACTTTGCCAGTAATATGGTAAGAGATGGATATACTTTGTCAGTAATGTGGTGAGGGATGGATATACTTTGAAAGATATTTATAGTCTGATTTTTTATTTAATTATTTTCTTATTTTTTAAGCGATGGTTAAAGGATTAAATATTCATAAAATCCAAAATGGTCTTGTGTTTTTAAGAGTTTGTTGTTGTGTTCAAAATTACTTCAAGGACTATTTGTGCTGTGTCAACCATGAGTATTTAAATTTGGTTTTCGGTGGTGTAACACCCACTGAAATTAAAATATCAACTACTCACGAACTTGGATGTCAGGAAATGTCAAGATATGTCTTTGTTCTACGTGTTCCAGTCAATATATATTAAATTACGAAACTCATCAAATGGCAAAAAAGAAAGAGAGAGAGAAAGAAACAGACAATGACGATCATCCACGAGTGAGAAGAACAATGTGCCATAGTAATTAATTGTAGTAGTACCACGTGATCGAATATGTAAACAACAACAGATTGATTATTTTGTAGAAGAGAGCAGTTTTTCCTCAAACTCTAGATGAAGAATAGCTGTATAAAATTATCAGCATAGCTAAACTACTATGATTTATTTTTTATGACACTGGTGTTGTTTTGTTGTTTTGAATTAAGAACACCAGGGGCTATCTATGCTCTGCCCACCACGGGTATCAAAACCCGCTTTTTAGCGTTGTAAGCCCGCAGACATACCGTTGAGCCACTGGGGGGCTTTATGACACTGAATATCTTTAGTGAGATTCCTATTTGTTTAAAATTCACTCGAGCTATTTCCAAGATACAAATCAAAACCAGCTTTCTCCATGACTATTCATTCATTTACAACTCAAACAAAAATTGAAATATATTTTATCTAGTAAGCAAACAACAACTTGTGGAACCAACTGAGTATCCAAATTTTATTCATGCCAAATATGTACAAATCAAGGATCACTGATTCACAGTTTATTATTGATGGCGAATAAAAACTTATAAATTCATTCAAATTTTATAGCAAATTATTAATATTTAATAAAATTTCGAAGTTATAGTAAAATATATTTTATGTATTTTTATGTTTCCTTTCAATTAATTCAATTAAAAAAAATGGAAGTCGTTAATAATTCGTACTTATTAATGCTAGCTAGCACCTCCATAAGTTTAACATTCAAAGTGTGAAAAAATCAAAGCGATAATATTGTTAAACCCTAACGTCATAAATTTATTTTGAAACATTTAGTTTTTCTTTCCTTATCTTAGATCTTAACATATATTTTATCGCTAGTTTCACTATCACCTTAAAACCAGTCCAAATGAATTAATTTTTTTAAACGTGTGCACAATATTCCTCACTGAACGAGTATAATTAGTAAAGACGCTAATGGTTCTTATAACAGTGTCCAAGTTTTGTCTTGTCTTCGCAAATCATCATTCCAGAGTGTGGACAGAATCGTTAGTGGACTATTAGAAAAGTAACATAGCCGAGTATGAGTACTAAGGTGGTGGACTCACCGTGATCTTGGATATTAGTTTCAATGGCAAGACGGACTTACCTGCCCAAAAATGATTTTTTTTACATCTTTGTAGTACAAGACTACGATCCTAGGTGTGTAAATGACGTTGTAAACCTACACCGATGGTAACTGTAGCGAGTTCGTCTTTAAGAATCACAGCATGACTCAAGCTGAGTGCAGAGCATGGAGAGGTTCTTTCAGAGGGAAATCACTGTTTTTACAAAGGTGGTTAGCTATAAACATTAACCCAATTGAGCATATATACACATAAACATAACTCCCTCCAGCTTCTCTCTCTCTCTCTAGGGTATATAAGTTTGTGTAAGGGTCAGGTACACTAGACCTCTTCCTCCTTCCTTTTCATTGTTAGAGTGGACTTACTAATACATTTAAAGTAAATACATGAGGGCCAGAGTGATGAGCATAACTCAGGCCCTTTTCAGGGTAATGTACATATATATTGTTGTTTCAGATTTTGTAAGTCTAGAACATAGGTGGCCTGTTTTATTTATATATTTTTTATATTGCTTTTATTATTATTATTATTATTATTGATTTTTATTATGTGTCTTTTAATACTTAATTTTAACTTAATGATCTAATGGATAAGTTTATCGGGGAGAGGTGTTTAGGACTCTCTTCATCAAAAAATGCAATTCCTGTCTAAGTTCGCATAACAGCTCATTTTTTCTCCAATTTTTATCAAAATATGTTTTATTGTACTATAGAGAAGTCTATCTGGTATTGTTTGTGTGTTATAGTATTTGTGCATGAACTTTGAGGAAGTGGTTTTGGATACTCTGTATGCTGACGTAATTAATGTATTTTGTAATGATTGTAGTTTGGTTTGCAGGTGGTTTTTACTTACGTTAATCCATGCAGGAGCTGCATATTCAACTATTGGTCTTATATATGTTTTGTATATTTTAAGGATGTTTTTAGGTGTTATTCCGTAATTTTTACCAGTTAGACTCCTAGCATAGTTTATTCTTCGCCAAATTTTAGTTTTTATGTTATTTACATGTTTTATCCAGGGAAGTTTAGAATCATATGTTAGTCCTAAAAAATTTTGCAAATGTAGCAGTTTGGAGAAGCGCTCCGTTCATGTAAATCTGGAGTTGTACTTTTTAATGTTTTGTTGATTTTGAAAATATCACTAATTGTGTCTTTGCTGTGTCTATTTTGATTCTATATTTTTGGCAGCATTCACTTATTCTGTTTAGTTGTGGTTGTAAGTTAGTGGCTGCAATTTTCTAAATTCCTACATCATCAGCGAACTGTGACAAGTATCCACGATTTGGGTCTTTAAGTGGCATATTATTCACATACATGATGAAGAGAATAGGACTAACCACCCCTCCTTGAGGGACACCAGCTTTTGGAGTGAAGAACTCCGAGAAAGTTCCCTCTATGTTTACTCTGCATTTTCTATTTTCCAAAAGTTAGATAGCCATTGAATAATTCCACGCTGTAGTCCCATTTCATTCATTCGGAACCTTAGACCATCGTGCCATAGAGTGTTGAATGCTTTCTCGATATCAAGGAAACAAGCGACAGTGCATTCTTTTTTATTAAAACTTTTTATTATCGTTTCAATTAACCTAGTTAAATGATCTGTTGTTTATCTAAATTTTCTAAATCCGTTTTGTTTCTCCGGTAATTTTCAAGTAATCTTTAAAAATGTGGAGAGTCTATTACTTATTGTTCGTTCTAGAATTTTGCTTACATAGCTGATCAGACTGACTGGTCGATAACTATTTGGCTTATTAGCTGATTTTCTTTCTTTGTGGAACATTAATATATTAGCTTGCTTCCAAGAAACTGGGATGTATCCAGAGTAGAAAGATAAATTAAAGATAGCTAATAGATAGTCAAATAATTTTGGAGTGCCTTTTTTGAGGAGAATTGTTTGTATGCCATTTCCCGGTTATTTGTTTTTGGAATTCTTGATTGCTTGTTTGAGTTCAGTTAGTGTGATTTTTTTTTTGGATGAGCAAAAGAGTATTATAGTCATAAGTATTATCAGTGTTGTTGTTAATAATATTGATTAGAAAGTATGGTTTGTATAATTGTATGTTATTTGTTACATGGTTGTTTACTTCGTTGTACAAATAGTTGTTCATGTCTGTGTCATTATGTATTTTGAATGTGTTTTATAGTTGATGTCTAAAGGCTTCTACTTTTTATTTACTGGTGCTGGCTAAAATATTGTTATGTTCTAGTGTTGGGAATTTTCTTGAAGTGGGTTCATTGGTGATTCTTTTAGGTGTGACCAAAACTTTCCAGGGTCAGTTTGTTCATGTAGTTGGGAGCAGAAATTGTCACATTTTTTCTTGTTTTAATTTTTGTTCTGATTTAATTTCTGATACTGTTTAGTTGTGTTTTTGTTTCTTGTTCTCTTGTTGCCATGAAATGTCTTCTTAGTTGTCTTCGTTGTTTTATTAGTGTTAATAGTTGTTTGGTTGGTTCCCATGCATTGTTTACGGTTGTCTGTTGTTTTGGTCTCCAGCTTGCTGTTTTGGTTTATTTGTTTTTAATTTCGATCAAAGCTACACGAGAGTTTTCTGCGCTAGGCATCCCTAATTTTGCAGTGTAAGACTAGAGGGAAGGAAGCTAGTCATCACTGTCCACCGCCAACTCTTGGGCTACTCTTTCAACAAAAAATAGTGGGATTCACCTTAACATCATAACACCCACACGGCTGAAAGGGCGAGCATGTTTGGTGTGACGGGGATTCGATGCTGTTTTAATAACCTGTGATATCCTTGTTGATGAGTGGGACATTTATTAAAGACCAACATTCAAAGGTTCATCAGGAGTATAAGGAGACGATTGCAACCAGTAGTTAATACTTTTGAAGGACCAGCAGCTACTGTCCATATAACTAAAATGTTACACTTTTAGGAGCATCCTCTTCCATATTGAACTGCGTAAAAATTGCTGAAAAAATTCATATTTGTTATTAAAGACACAACTATACACAGAGTTATCTGTGCTATGCTTATCACGGATATCGAAACCCAGTTTCTAGTGGCATAACTCTACAAACATACCAGTGTGCCACTGGGGGGGGTAACATGCTGAAAAAAGTCAGTACCAAATTCAGCTTGAGAATCTAAAAAGTAATAAACTACTCAACTTTCATTTTATTACTAGTCATCCATTGTTTGATGTATTCACATGGAGGTATATATAAATCTGTGGAACAACATACTAAATATAATACGTAGTTAAGATCAACCAGTCGTTAGTTTATGTGTTTTTCTAAGAACATGGTTTCAAGCATTTCTGGCCTGTGATGCATCAGATATTAATATATTAAAAAAATCAATGACATTTCTCCATACAAATTTCTGTTTGAAATATATAGGAGTATGCACTTTGCTTAACATCTATAGTACCAAACAATTTTCTGCTATAAACTTTTCTGTCAATTAAAATTTTGAAATTTCTTCACTATTTGGTCTACTTGGTATTGTCTTGGTTTGTTCGTTTTTGAATTTCGTACAAAGCTACACGAAGGCCACCTGCGCTAACCGTCACTAATTTAGCAGTGTAAGACTAGAGGGAAGGCAATTAGTCATCACCATCTACTTCCAACTCTCGGGCTACTCTTTTATCAACGAATAGCGGGATTGACCGTCACATTATATCGCTCCCACGGCTGAAAGGGCGAGCATGTTTGGTGAGACGGGGATTCGGATCCTCAGATTACGAGTCCAGCGCCCTATCCACCTGACCATGCCGGGCTTCGAGTAAGTCAAGATTAATATTGAAACTTTGTTGAACGGATAGCTACTTCCTGTTGTGGAAACACAAGCGTAAAGGACGACGTTTAGAACTTCGGCCTATTGTCTTCAGGAGGATACACATTTTACCAATTTTATAAAATATGCCATTTTCATTTATTACGCTTTTCTTGCGTATATTGTAACTATTGTTACATCACATATGTAGGAATGATCGTCGCTGAATAATATTATGCTACCATAAGAATTTTATCTCATAGTAGATATTTCATATATGAATGTTGCCTAGGCAACGTGGTACTTTTTATTTTAACTCTACTACAGTTTCCCAAATAACATCACACGAGACGTCAAGTAACCAATTATAGAAATATTTATTATTACAGCCAATATGTACATAGTGATCTAACACAGAGAAAGAAGCCAGGGATTAGCTGTAACATACGATGCCAATGCCCCACTACGCTTAAAACAAATTACGACACAACCTTAACTTATACATATACTGCGTTTAGGCCCCTCTGGCTCAACCAAAGTGACCACAGATGGTTTCAAAACACACTTTTTACTGAACTGAACCCATTAATGCTTGATTCAGTGTTATTCAACACATAAATACAATAGGTAATTATAGACAGAAAACACAAGGTGTAAAAAGAAATAAAATGTTCGGGAGAAAAACACTATTCTTTCCTGTCTTCCCTCCATAATCCAACAATGTCTCATGCACAAGACGTAATTATTAAAAACTTCATATACAGGGTTAATTAACCAATTCAAAAAATAACAAAACAAGCTGAATTCAAAAAACCTTTTAAAAGTTCATAACAAAATAAATCATATTCTCAATGAAAACTTTTAGGTATTATTTCGTCATTCTGAATATTATTACGTGAAGCTATTTTGTTGAGAATGACTTATCGTCTGTATTCTTTAAGAACCTTACTGTTTCAATTTTAAAAAAATTGCTTATAAATGTTTGTTTTCAATATCATAGATACTTCCGACAACAAAATGTATAAGTATATTGTCTGTCTTGGATGGAAGTAACAAATTTAAACAATAGTTCTTAATCTCATGGAATTATTATTATTTTTCAAAAATAAAATTTACCAACCGAATACAAAAACCCATTGAACACAATAGATAACTTAGACTTTTTGTTTGAGAGCTTTCCATAAGTCATAATCATCCCTAATTTTGAAATGAAATACCACAGAAGGGAATTAGTCAACGGCACCCATCTTCAACTCCTGAGCGACTCACGTCTGATCGAATACTAGGATTTTAACAGTCACTTTTATAACTCACTCACGGCTCCAAAGTGTTAAAACAATTTTTATAAAGAATTGGATAGCGAACCATTCTTTAACCATATATTCTTCTAAATCTTTTTTATCATGATTAATTATTCTAACTTAAAAAACAACAACAAAAAAACAATTGGATACTTTTTCTCGAGCAAAACGTATTGGTTTATAATAAAAATGAAGATATATTTTTTTTCATTGTAAGCTTTTCAAAATTTCTGTAATAGTGCTACGTTTTGAATTTTTTTAGTCAAGTTTATGGGAAAATATAACAAACTACTTATTTCCTTCTAATAATTTGGACTCTTCAGTGTTGGCTTTCTTATTTAGGTTCCAACCACTCTATGTTTTTTGCTTGTTTCTCTGGACAAAGCCACATAGGGCTATATGTTGTGCGAGAAAACGAACCCCGAATTTTAGTATTGTAAGTCGATAAACGGAAAACTCCCTCACACCACGATCCAATCATGTACTAATCGGCACACATTAATTTTTCAACTGCTTTAAAGTACATGATACTTCTTAAGTTTCATAAGTTAAAAAAAAGTGCATAAAAATAAGTACATAATGTAGTTATGATGTTCAAGTATGGTTATCTTTCTTCTGTGAAAACAAGAACAACAACCACAAGATAATTTAACATTAATATATCTCACTGTATATAATATATATCTATGTATAAACCTAACACTATTTACAAAACTAGGTTAAGTCAGTAGTATAATCAGAGTGTATGTACAAAACTCTAAAGATTCATAAGAAACAGCCGGAAGCAGTCGCTCGTTTTATGTACATATATAACCACATCCAATAGGAATGCTTAAATACATTTTAAATAGCTTCAGATGCTTGTCTGTAGAAAAAATAAAGATAGAGAGAGACAGACAGACAGAAATTTAGTTAAGGCACAGTTGTTAAGTTTAAGAGTGAACGCGTTATATTCGTTCACATATTTTTAATTTTATATTTACTTTGTAATTAGTTTAAATTCATCTTTTCGAAATAATGTCCCATATCGCAGTAACGTATACAGAGTATGGAACGCAAAAGTTGAAAGGAAGATACTTTCACGACATGCGCAGAAACATTTTCCCCTAAGCCTTAAAAGAAGTGCAACTGTTAAAGTCATCATGTTTATTTCTGAAAAGGCATGTACCTTTAAATGTATAGCTATACGTTGTATGTGTTTACATATATATATTCTAACAGTTTTTAACACAAATACTTATTACACAAAATGTATTTGAAGAAATTATATCACTGTTATGGCAAAATACGATAAAACAGTAAAAACACTTTTCTACACGTCTCAGTCTTTAAGAAATAAAATACACAGCAAATACGCGAGTGAAAATTGTTAGTTTTTTTATCACCACAGTTCCAATAACTGACAATTTCTTATTTAAACAACAGGTCAGATTATCTAGAGATCTATATAAACAGACTATTACTGACTACGAATTTCATTTCGAAAAAAAAAAAAAAAGTCCATTTCCTGGTGGTAGAATCTGAGACAAATTCAGAAACGCTTGTTCCACACGTGTCAAAACTAGCAAAAATACATTGAATGCTGTACATAATACATCATTATGCCTGATACTTGTTTTTTCAACATCGATTCAACATTCAATTCTTATGTGATTTTGCTCAAAGAAAAAATAAATAAGTTTGTTTGGAATATCTGTGGGTCAACGATGACGGCTGAGTATCCCTGATATATAAAAATAGTATCTGGTGCAGTATGTTTTCATCAGTAAGTATCGCTCGAGGATGTCTGGAATGAGAAATTTTTCTTCATTCTTCAAAGAACAATCCCAGTAAAAAACGTCTGTGCCAAAATCACTTTTTCTTAGCTTTCTGAAGTTCATCCGGTCAAGAATGAATCATTTCTCTGGGTAGTTACCATAAAGATATCCTACACAAGTAGTTGTGTAACAGAAATCTCCAGACACAGCTACGACACTACTGCTTTCTAGAACAATTGTCAGTTACTTCCAGTGCCTGAACAGTCAATTTCTACGATATCTTCTGGAACATCAACAAACTGGTATACCAACCTCTGGCCGTCTACTTTTGCTAAAATGCCTCTTTGGTAGTAATATCTGAAAAATATTGAATGTTTGTTGAAAATTAATTTATTCATAATCTCGAATTTCACAAATAGATTGTTTCTGATCCATCATGTTTACGTAGACACAAAGTACATTTCTTCTCCTCAGATTTCCCCAAACCTACACCAATTTTATGTATTTTTGAATGTTTATTCTTCTCTGTTAGGTCTTCTGTTTTACTTTATTTTTATAACTTTTGATTACAGTTATATTCTTAGTTTTGCTAGTGTGTTGTACCTTTCCTTTAATTTGAATTTTTTTCTATCATATTTTCCTTACTTATTTAATACTATCCAAAATGCTAATATATTTCCCCCATTAATCTATTACTGGAAAGTTTTTATAAACAATTACATTTACTGATTAAGCTGGTTTTGTATCAGATACTGATACATCAATTTAATTTCTATATCAATTATTCTTCAATCTAAACATTAAGTTTGCTCCAGTAAGCTTCTTTATTCTCACATACAACTTGTATAGCAGTTAAAATTAATCATGGAAAGTACGAATTTCTCACGTATTAGAAGAGATGTAGTAATTACTCTTAGAAAGCATTCTAAATAGATAATCTCCCCATAACTCTGTGGTATGCTTGAGAGCTAATAAGGTTAAATTCTGGGTTTGATCTCTGAACCGGGTATACAAGAAAATAAAATGTGTAGAAAAAAATTACATCATTTTTATAACTTAACTGTAAAGAGATCACCTATTCGTGCCATTAACATTAATACATTTACTGGTATTCTTTATTCTAGATGACATTAAACTTGATATGGAAACGTATTAAAATAAAATATTGATTACAAAATGTCTAGTGGAACCTATCCAAGCTTCCATCCTGATCTGTAAACACCTTACTGGAATCTATAACAAAAAGTGGTAATGATAACTCTTACCTCAAAGCTCGGCCCATAGTTTCGTAGTTCATGTCTGGTTTGTTTTTATGTACACCCCACAACTTGGAAACAGCTTTTGAGTCAACCAGTTTAAAGATTCCCTTTTCTCGATTTGTCCATTTAATATATCGTGGACAGTATTCCCTGTCTTGTAAGAGTTTAAGTAAGAACTCCCACAAATATGTAGTCGAACCTGTATTTAGAAAAAAAAGTGAGGAATGTTATATTATTTCAAATATTAAATTTTCAGTCAAAACTTTGGTAGTTGTACAATGAAATAAAGCATATAATTTATTTTAGTGAATGAGACTATATGATGAAATATTTATATAAAAAGAGATGTTTGTGACCTGTGACAGCAATAAAAGGGTTCAGTATCTTAGATTAAAGCCTCTTTTTCCATCACTAATGATCTATGTGATGGCTGTGGTTATGGCAAACTACCCAAAAGGAAAAATTTACTGTTAAATAATTTTGCACAATGCACTATTGCACGCTTCCTAGAGTTCCATTTGAACTACTCAAAATCCATGGGAAGGCAATGTGTATGGTGATTTAACTGGTATGTTTGCAAATAATATAACAAAATTTCTTTTTGCACTTGCATTTTGCAGAAGAACTAGCATGTAGACTGGAATTTTTGACAGGATGCTTTGTTTTGATGTACGTATACTTTATTAGCATCCTGTTCATACAAAGATGACACTCACACAAGGTATGGTGGTATCAGTACCATAGTCTGGTAGTATGTGGAATCTTCCCTGCAAATTTTCTGGACTCTCTGGATTCTTAATTCATTATAATAGATGTAACCTGCAACCACCATAAATCCATTAGAAAAACTCAGAACACACTCAGTAATAATTTTGAAATATTGTACATCGAAATGGTTTTCATTACAGCCACTTACATAGACACATGCATCATCCAATGTAATGATATACTTCTACTTTTTTCATGGCTCATTCCATTTGTAGTTAATCTTCCAATTGACATGATGCTTTGGGAAAAGTTTGTGAAGTTTGAGAGAAATTTGTATCTTTTGTTTTGCTTTTGCAGATCTGAATCAATGTGAATTTTTTGTTTACACTTCAAGTATACGCTTCTGTTTTAGATGCAGTGGATACCTGTGTTCTTACGGCAAGAATTTCTTAACTGTTTTACTACTTCTGATGTGCATCTAGTAGTTTGTCATGGAGTAACCTGTTTTTACATGTGTGGGTTTTTTTGTTTTACCTGTTGGCTATTTTTTTGTTAAATAGAAAATTTCATAATGGATTATCCGTACTGTTTCTACTATAAGTACCAAAGTTTGATGTTTAGTGTGTAAGCCTGTAGAGTTACCACTGAGGCACTTAAGGGGAGATTTCCCTTTTGGAATTCCATCTTCTTTTTTTCTTTTGTTTTTGTTACCAGTATGGTTCAATACTACAGATATCAGTTTCTTCCAAATGCTAAAATATCTTAAATTTCATGTTTTGTTTTGATTTTTTTATATCCGCCAGAATGTTCTGTAATGCAATACACTTCTAGGAGTTACTTTAATATGCCTTCTTCACTTTCATATCACTGCATACACTTTGTTGGATTCAACAAAAGGACATGAACTTTTAGCCTGCTTAGTCACAGACCACGGGGATGATCATGAATAAGATGAGATGACTGGTTAAGAAAAGTGTTACAGTAAATCATAAACAATTCTACGTGTGCATAATATGAGGGTAAAATTATTAACTACACGATAATTTAGAGTCAAGATACCTGACCATAAAAATGATCGATCAACACAAACATACCAAACCACCAAGAGTAACATTAATAGCCTAATGTTACGATCATAAAACATGTTTCACCAGTAATTTTATCACCTGTAGGTCTGCCTATAACGTAGATAAACTCATAGATTTAATGGTGAGAAATAATTATATCACGTAAGATAGATAGTAAAGAAAATACAATTATTCCCCAGTTAAATCAATGCATGATTATCGAATCTTTGAGATTAAGAATGCATGTTTATAACTATTAAGAATGTTGGTGTGATGGTTCATGCTGCTTTGTTATTGTAATTGCAACAGACACAAGACTTGTTGAATGATCTGACTTGTTATTTAAAAACATTTAACGAATTGCTAATTTCTTTTTATTCTTTCCATCACTGCATTTTGAACTTTATAAATTTCTAACAGTTGCTAACATACCTTTTGTTTAAAGAATAGGTCATGACCCATTAGATAATCCTGCTGATCTTTAAATACAAAAGTCAAAAGAAAACTGATATATTATTAGTGTGTTATGTTGTTTGTTCTTAAGTACAAAGCTCTACAAAGTGCCATCTGTGTTCTGCCAACCTCGAGTATCGAAACCTGGTTTTTAACAGTATAAATCTGCAGAGATGCCACTAGGGTGTAATGTAATATGCATGCACCTTAAATAGAACTTCTTTATTACAGTATACAAAATAATATCTTTATTCATACAATTTGCAAAAATTTTAGAATTAGTTTCTGCATTCATTTACAGGTTCTAGAGAATCTAGACGAATAGGATGTGCCTATCTTTAAGATTTGTTAATCCTGCCTTTGGGGATGCCTTATAAAGATATGGGTTAGAATGTTTGTTTATTTTCACTTAACAACACGTTAGCTGTGTGTGAAGAAATCAAAATTGAAAAACTGATTTTCCTATTCTGTTAATGGAGTTCGTCTGGTGATGTGACATTCTGGAAAGCTTTAGTAGATGAACAATTATAATCTAATCCTAAAGAAAGCTAATTCCCTCTAAACTTTTGCCTGGTGATCATCATGTTTACCATGAGACTCGTAGGTCTTTTTGTGTAAAGAAATTTCATTCCATTAAGAAAGAAATATCTTTGTCTAACAAAGGCGTATTTTTTCAAGTGCCACGTTCAATATCATTAATATTGTTCGAACTTCACTGCTTCCTTACTTTGGGTATAATGTTTTATCGAATCTTCTATCATCGCTGATAGCTTAGAAGTTTTATCTGAGAATGTTACCTCAATAAATATATAGTAAATATATGAAGAAAAGGGTGACAAACTAGGAGATAATGCGGAACCTTGACATAACTTTCAACTATTGTGGATATTTTCCACTATTTGTGAGAAAATCTAAGCAAACATTAGATTTGCTTTACTTACAGAATTCTTAAAAAATGCCAAGTATTAGAACAACTGACAAGGCATTCCTGTTCTTGTAATTGAATAACTATTAGAGAAATGTAGGTAGTTTTTATAACTTGTTTCACAAACAAACAATTTTTGATCATATGACAAGTTCATACTATGATTATTAGATTAGTTTTAAGTTATATCGTTTCACGTATGCACTACAACAACAAATAATTAAATTATTTTTTGTTTTGATATATGTATCATGAGTTACATCTCAGACCGAACTTACCTTCCCTGCTCTTTCTTTTCACAGATGTTGTGCCACCTTCAGAATTCTTCGGTTTTCGACCTGTAAAAAAATATTAAAAATTAAAATACATGACATATTACCATTTAAGGCCTTACCACTGCAATGTAAATAAATTGAGCTGAACTTAAGTCTTTCGGATATGTACCTTCATTATTTTTCAAGAAATTCAAGTTAAAAGATTCGAAAGTACAAAATGAATGGAAAAAAAAACCCAACAACTTTAGAAACAGAATTCACGAACGAACTTGTTTGACAGCAAGTAAAGTCTTCCTCGATGCTTACTTGGAGTTACGAGATAAAACATATCATTCGAATAATTTTCAGTACACAGGAGATGCAATCTTAAGACAGTTTTGCAGCTCACCTTTTCATAATGAAAATAAAACGTAAATATAAAAATTGCTTCAAGCACAGCTATTCGTATTTAAACTGATACTGAGGTTAGTCGCACTTCAATAACAACAAATTTCTGGGTACCGTGCTACTATCGGTATACGTTTTAAACCATGGGTTTCACCCAGCTAACGCCCATAATATGTGTCATTGCTCGACATCGCAGTTTCCGTTCTAAATACTCGTACGTTTCTGCGAATTTTCGCAAGGCCAATCTTTGATCACAAATTTGGACAAATATTCACAGATCCTCCACTTTACATACAAGGACTTTGGTTTCCAAAACCATATTTACCGAGAATGAAGGCATAAAATTCGGTAGTAAGTGAAATATATGAGACTGCTGTTAGTCCTCTTTAGTTAACAATAGTTTTCCATAAAAACAAGCGTTAATTTCAAAGTATGGCTAGAAGCTTGCAAACTTCAAATCTTTTCTTATTATATTTCTGACAGCATCAAGAAATGCAACAAGCTGTATCGCAATGGCCTTCTGGTTTGGTTTATTTTGAATTTCGCGTAAAGTTACACGAGGGTTATCCGCACTAGACGTCCCTAATTTAGCAGTGTAAGACTAGAGGGAAGGCAGCTAGTCATCACCACCCACCGCCAACTCTTGGGCTACTCTTTTATCAACGAATAGTGGGATTGACCGTAAAATTATAACGTCCTCACGGCTGAAAGGGCGAGCAGGTTTGGTGGGACGAGGATTCGAACCCACGACCCTCAGATTACGAGCCGAGTTCCTTAACCACCAGGCCATGCCGGGCCATGGCCTTCTGTATCTGAGAGCTATCTGTCGTAATCACAGCTTTCATTTGGTCACATCTGCACCGACGTACCATTTATATTAACGTATACAAATTGTCCAAATAAAATACGATTAACTCTCTTTATTCTAGGTGGAGCACTAAAATAGTTATGTACGTTGTCGTTTTTTACAAGAATTTCGAACGGCTCCTTTAATACACCCCACAATTTTATTTTAACATGTAGTTTCCCTACTACAGCACACACACAAAACACTTGTATATAATTAAAAGACACAAATCTATTACGATAATAAAACTCCTTAGAAGAATCACATTGGAAAAGTTACCTTTCTTTCTTGATCGAGGTTGAAAAGAGAGATCTTCAACGTAAAAGGACGGATCTGAATCATTTCCAAGGTTACTGCTGCTATGAGCTGCAGTGATAACGGAAGTTGGAATAGCTGAAGGTTTTTCACTAGGCGACTGAAGTCCAGAAGAGGAAGGTGATGTTGACGAGAACGAAGATTGCCTTGTTAAAGCTAGAGGAATGTTAGTGGAAGAAAGCTGAGGATGTTGATGCATGGACAGACCCAAAGAGGGTGGGGAATTTATGTGACTGGTGCTCGACACGTGAGGATGGCTTGAATTAACTGAAGGTGTAGACCGATGTTGGGAAGAAAAGATGTGGGTTTGTGGGATTGAAATGGAGGAGCCCCTGCTGTCTTGAGGAATGTTGTTGGTACTGTGTGGTTTCTGCAGGCTCAGGGATTCCTCAAAGTTCTGGGCTTGTGAAGTTTTGTAATGACCCTCTGAAGAGAATGGAGTAATAACAGGAACTAAAATGTCCATAAAAAGAAAAAGTTGTAATGGAAACATTTTGTACAGTTACACTTAAAGAAACAAAAATAATTATCCCAATACAATATACATCTATTAGATTCTTAAAATACATTAAACATTTGAAACTGGTGGTATCTCGCAATATAAGTTCTCAAGTGACCATAATTTGGCTTTTATTACATTATTTTCGAATCAAAATTTTATCTTTAATGTAGACATGGATATGATCATTTTATCATTTTAATATATGGTATTCATACACACACGAAAAGGAAGATAAAACAGTATTAAACTATGCTGAGCTATAATACTTCAGATACGATAAACTTGCGTCACACTGTCGCTTAGCGACAACGGAAAGATCTGCGTTCTCATTTCTTAACAACCAACAACAGCTACTTTACGGTTCCCGCGCGAGATCCTAAAGAGCTATCTAAATAACTATTAAATAAGGGCACAATAACAGAAATTTTGTCCATCCTAAGTTGACTGCTACTTCTAAGGAAAAATGGCGTGGATTTCCTGTACTCCAAATAATGCCTATTTTAAATTAACATAATCGCATTACACTATGTCCACATGATGCAAAGTAATGAGAAAAACCACTTGAGTGTGTACTAAAAATAATATAATTATAATATTTTTGAAAATACGTAATGTATATAAGAAATTGAATTTTGCCCATAATCTCTAAACAGATCAGTAATACAAATCTTGCAAAACAATCACGATAACCATTTCTTTTAGAACGCATAAATACACAATTATCTGGAAAAGATAAATAGTCATAAAACGAAAGGGGGAACAATTTTTCAATATTAGTTACAGAAGCTACCAAAAGATGCCGCTTTAGAAAAGCAATGAAATACTTTAAGCAAAGAGAGGTAACGGTAACCTTGAAATGAGATATTGACATTACTGGTGAGGTATTTATAAATTAACGCTAAATTTATTTAGCTGTTTTTACAAGAGCAGGTGTACAACAAGGCGTAGTCTGGTCTATATAAATAGGGGCGAGGCTTAGCATGGGCTACTGGAAAACTATTATTGGAAAAATATTGTATAGAACTTGGGTTGGTTGGTTGTTTAGCGTTTATCGGCAAAAAGCAACAGGGCTATCTGCGCCAAACAGCCAGTAACTTGGAAGTATGTAAAATGGCTTTGAAAGTAATGTGTGCTCACCTTAAGAAATCGTAATTTCTAATTGGCTTCATAAACAGAACTGTGAACTCATAGAAGAAAAACATCTTCACGAACCTTCTTGTAATATATTACCTTAAGGTTTAGAAATGATTATTAATTTTCACTGGGATAATCAGAAGTGGAAGCGAGATATTTTAGAAGGATTCTCCCTAATAAAAAATATTCAAAACTACAATACAAAACATAGAACATTGCTTATGCTATTACGTTATGATTGAAAATAGCTCAAAAGACAAAGCAAACAGGACAAATGTGTAGCGTTCAACTTTGAAAATCACATAAAAAATGGCACGAGTTAATACCAACCAGAGAAATTTCTATTTCCCCACATTTTTATTATAAGTACACTCGTTAAGTAATAATTTCCAATATAAGACAAAAAAAAAAAAAAGGAACACAGTTGCGTTTTATCCAGTTTTGTTTGGTTGTTTTACTTTACATAACGCCAAGAGCTTGGTTTAAATTTCACGTAAAGCCACGGGAAGGCTGTCTGCGCTAGCCATCACCACTCACCGCCAACTCTGATGCTACTATTTTACCAACGAGTAGTGGGATTGATCGTAACATTATAATGCCCCCATGATTGAAAGGGCGAGCATGTTAGGTATGACGAAGATTTGAACCAACGATCTTCAGATTAGGAGTCAAGCGCCCTAACCATTGACCCTTCCAAACCACGCCAAGAGAGAGAGAATTATTTAAAATTCTAACTATATTGACGAACCTAAAACTAGAACTCGATAACTCGAGGTTAGAGTTGAGAGAGTATTCTGCCTTAAGACCAGGCTATTACGCCCGTTCATAAATGCTCTAAACTTTATACGTTTAAGATAATGGTAAATAGTGAAAATAAAGGGACAATAATCCCTTTCTACAACCACCAACACGTTGTCAATGGTTTATTTATATATACTTTTCTTGATGTCAACGTTCTGATTACAAGCGTAAGCTAAAATCAAGGGTTCGAATACCCTCGGTGGATTCAACAGACAGCCCGATGTCGCTTTGCATTAAGAAAACACACACACACACACATAAGCGGAGGCAATATTCACGACGTTTAGTAACTGATAACAGGACTTTGAGGCTTTGAATATCAGTCGCAAGAGTTGTTGAAGTGATTTAGCACAAAGCTGTATAATGGACTACAAGTGCTCTGTCTACCGTGTGAAACAGGACTTTGGAATCCAGTGACCTAATTCTGCTGATGCACCAGGAGCCTGTTGCAAAAGAGAAAGCTACAAGGACTAGTACAACCTAATCTCTACGAATATTAAATCTTAATATAAAACGTTTTCAAAACTAAGTTAAAACAATACAAGTTAAAAATGTATTTTAAAATGAAAAAGATCATCTTTTTTTTTTACTGGTTTGTTTTACTGTAACCAATAAACAGTGTTTTAAAGTGAGATATAATTGATTGCAAAATCCATTTCAAAGTAGTTTCGGAATACAACAAAAACACTGACATTAAAAAACTATAAATACCTCAATCTTTCTTGAACCTCATTGTTTTAATCTGGTTCATTTCATGGTGGAACGTAAATAAGCATGGCCAAATAAATTGTTAATATTATTAATTCGTTTGGCCCGGCATGGCCAAGTGTGTTAAAGCGTTCGACTCGTAATCCGAGGGTCGCGGGTTCGAATACCGGTCACACCAAACATGCTCGCCCTCCCAGCCGTGGGGGCGTTATAATGTTACGGTCAATCTCACTATTCGTTGGTAAAAGAGTAGCCCAAGAGTTGGCGGTGGGTGGTGATGACTAGTTGCCTTCCCTCTAGTCTTACACTGCTAAATTAGGGACGGCTAGCGCAGATAGCCCTCGAGTAGCTTTGCGCGAAATAAAAAACAAAACAAAATTTATTCGTTTAGAAGTTGTGTCAATATTTACCGAAAAACTGTGTATTTAAGTACGTCAGAAACCACATATTCAACAAAAATATTACGAGGCTTGGTTTGTTTGGAATTAAACATAAGCAAACGCAATGGGTTATCTGTGCTCTGCCCCACCACAGGTATCGAAACCCAATTTCTAGAAGTGTGAGTCCGTAGACATGCCGCTGTGACACTAGGGGACACGAGATCTGCTACTTTTTTAGTTGCTTGTTTGTAATTAAGCACAAAGCTATACACCAAGGCTATCGAAACCCGCATTTTAGCGTTGTAAGTCCGCAGATATTTCTTATTTCCAATAATAGTAAAGACAAAAAACAACAGTGTTCATCAATATACAATGTTCCGTTAAGGTACTCTGCCCCAGGGCAGTCAATAGCTTGGTTCATTTAAAAGCAAACCAATGTCAGGGCAAAGCGAGGTTTTGTGTTCCACCGGTTGAAGGAGAATATGGACTTTTCTTATCCATTTACATAACGATTATAAGACGGTGTTTTCCACCCTGATTTAACTGCTTATTGAAGCTTCCTTTGGAATTATTCGCAAATAAGTTTGCTTTGTTTTAAATCTCGCGCAAAGCTATCCAAGGACTATATCTGCGCTATCCGTTCTTAATTTAGAAGCGGTAGATTAGAGATAAAACTCTTGTCATCACCACCCACAGCCAACTCTTGGGCTACTCTTTTTACCAACGAATAGTGATGCTGGTCATTATATTAC
Organism: Tachypleus tridentatus; assembly: GCF_004210375.1. Taxonomy (NCBI): domain Eukaryota; kingdom Metazoa; phylum Arthropoda; class Merostomata; order Xiphosura; family Limulidae; genus Tachypleus; species Tachypleus tridentatus. The sequence goes on along the minus strand of NC_134830.1, from coordinate 30,259,701 downwards.
ATCGTTCACAAAGCTTAAATAACGAACATATTTGCGACATAACCACCAGCTCACTAACGGTAAGCATGACTGTCTGACCGATAGATAAACATCGACACGGGTGTGTGTGTGTGTGTGTGTGTGTGTGTGTATGAATCACACATTATTTAAAGACATTTTGGAACACCACGAGAACAAAGACAAACAAGTACATCTAGATGTACTTGGTGAGGATAAACCGGTGAGTCCAGCCATCGAGCGATACCAGATTAAAATCACATCCTGAACAGACAAATACCAGCACATTTTGTGATACTAAAGAGAAAGACAGGTAGTCATCATCACTCACCGCCATATTTGGGCTAATCTTTCACCAACGAATAGTGGGATTGACCGAAACACTATAACGTGCACACGGCTGAAAGGGTGTTCGTTGGGGCGGGGATTTGAACACGCAATCCTCAGATTACGAGTCGAGCTCACTAACCACCTGGCCGGTAGTATTTAATAGGCCTAAGGTGACGAAGAAAAACATACTAGTATTGAACAAAAACAGTTTAGCAAATCCACATGTTTGGAAAGGGTAAACTAGCAAGACTAGATATTAATCAAATAGAAACAAGACCCTAAAAAAATCTGAGGACGATAGATGCCAGACTTTCCAAATATAGTCCTGTTAATTTTTTTTTGACAACAGATATTCCGGTGTATTCACCATGACTACTGCGAATAAACAGCCTATTAAAGAAAAAACAGATGCTGCATAAGGATAAACTAATAAGGTTACCTAATGAGTAATGATAAACTATTAAGTCCAGCTGAGGAATAAGGACAGGAAATTGTAAGAACAAAGTCCAGAAGTTGGGAAAGGTTAAACAAACAGATCTAAACTTTGTAAGTAGAAAAACACTTGTTTCAATGACTGGCTGAGACAGAATAACAAATTCAAAACGCTAAACTAGTTGATGGATGAGTCGGCAGGAACTGATTAAAATATTCATAAGTGCTAAAGGATAAAGTGACAGTCAACCCCACTATTAGATTACAAGTAGCCGTAGGCAACGGATGGCATTGAATGGTTTCCCTCCCTATGGTGAATGAACAGCAGTGTTCCCTCTAAGCCTTATTCACCCTGACAGTCGATATGCTTGAGGCTGAAATGACCAACTGGTGGTAGCATTGCAAAACGGCCTGATGATCCACATGAATTGAAAATGTAGAAGGAACTTTAGTTTTGGTTTTGAACTTTGTGCAAAGCTACACGAGTGCTATGTGCGCTAGCCGTCCCTAATTTAGCAGTGTAAGACTAGAGGGAAGGCAGCTAGTGGCCACCACTCACCGCCAACTCATGGGCTATTCTTTTACCAACGAATAGTGGAATTGACCGTCACATTATAACGCCCCCACGGCTGAAAAGGCGAGCATGTTTAGTGCGACGAGGATTCGAAGCCGCGACCCTTAGATTACGAGTCGAACGCCTTAACCTACCTGGCCATGCCGGGCCAAGGGGATCATTGGTCAATAGCTCTAAATTAGGGTTGGCTGTGCCTCAATTTTGGAGTCTCTTACTTGGATGTTTAGTCTATATGTTGCATTTATGGTACTTTTGAAATTAAAAACATAAGCACGATGCTAACAAGTGAAATTAGGAAATATGGGAAAAAATGAAATATTATACAAAAGTTTGTTATATAAAATGAACTTTTCAGGTTATAGGGCACTTACAGCGAGACGGACAACGATGTACTATGTGTTGGATAAAAACGTTCGTGTTACATGAGTAAAAAAGAAAAACGGGCAACATTAAAATATCTTATTCGCCACACATTCTATATAATTTTGCCATCTTTTCATGACCTTTAAGGGTTCTTGTTCGTTTTAACTGACCTTTCTATCTTTAGAGATCACAAAGATTTTAATTCACCAATTATAAAACAAGAAGTTTAGACAGCTGGTGCGCGTACAGCCATGTCAATATTATCCGACCTTGACTCGGTCATGTCCGTAGCACCTGAGGTCTTGATATCTGGAAAAGGCGAAGTTCTGCATGTACCTGTAGCTGACAATAAGCACCGGTACTTTGTACCGGTAAATGATTTATGGGTTGGTACTTTGTAACGGTATAAATCGCTTTGTATCAAAATTTAAATATGGTAATAAGTAAAAAAATATAACACACACACACACACACACAACTATTACAATTACTACACATGCTTACTTATAAAACAGATTACAAACCATAGAACTGGCGTATGTTTACGTTGTTACGTCCTCGACCTGCAGGTATGGTGAATACTAACATAAAATATTGTAAACAATTGCCCCCTGGTGGGTTGCTGCATTATACATATTACAGAGCTTGTGAACATCTAGAGCACAAGTATGTTAATAGTGAAATAGAATAACTGTTATTTTCGTCTATATAACGATTGCTTAATGCCTGCATTATAAAATTATATGACAATACGTATAACTCAAACAGAAAAAAAAAATGAGCTGGAAAAATATCAAAAGTTATCTGTTACTCATAAAAACGAACGAACAATCGCAATGATTACACAAACCAAACCAAAATATTATGATACTTGAGTAGAAAAACAACTTTTTGATTAATTCAGTAGCACAGGTAGCGGTTAAAGGGTGACAAATCGATTTCTCACGTAACACCTGTCATACCCGTTATCACGTTAATTGTATTTATCTAAATAACGAAATAGTTAGAGACACTCTAAATTTCGTCAGTGATCAGTTACGTGTTAAATCGATTTAAAAACTTCGTGAAACTTTCATTCGTGCTATTTCTTTCCCACTCTCTTTCTTCTACACGTACATGCCTTCTCTGTAATTCCTCTTAATTAGCTTGAAAAAAAAAAAAAAAAAAAGACTGGTGTTTTCTCTCGAACATGCGCGCACACTCCTTTAATGAAATAGGCTTGATTCAACCATTTTTGCTTTGCTTTTGTGTACTCGCAGGAATCACCTATACGATAGCTTTACAAAAACGTTTGGTATAGGTAAAATTTCACGATAATAAATCAGTTCTTTATTAAACGGAAAGATAAGAAAGTAATAATACACTACAAACGACACTTGACTAGATAGTAGCAATCAGGACACCAAAAAATTTGGAAACTTAATATGTCAAGCAAAGTACATTCAAGAAGCGGAATCAAGAAGTGCGCAGTTTTGCTTTGATTTTACTTAAATGTCAGTTGTTTCGCACATTGATAATGTTAATTGATTTCAATCAAATTATTTAATTTTAGTAAATAAATCCTTTAGATCTCGTGGCAAAAAAACTTAATCTTAATAACGCCAGGTATTTTGCTAGTTTAATATAATCACACTTGTAAATATTATGAGTCACAAAAACACTTATGTGATTTAAAACAATTCTGAAGTTATGATAACACGTTTTTATTGTTTCCTTCCTTAACGAGAATTTAGCAATCTTATTGGTACCCCCACCGGTGATACTATAGTATGCGGAATTCCAAGCTGGTTTGTTTGTTTGTTTTGGAATTTCGCACAAAGCTACTCGAGGGCTATCTGTGCTAGCCGTTCCTAATTTAGCAGTGTAAGACTAGAGGGAAGGCAGCTAGTTATCACCACCCACCGCCAACTCTTGGGCTACTTTTTACCAACGAATAGTAGGATTGACCGAAACTTTATAACGTCCCCACGGCTGAAAGGGCGAGCATGTTTGGCGCGACCGGGATGCGAACCCGCGACCCTCAGATTACGAGTCGCACGCCTTAACACGCTTGGCCATGCCGGGCCACTCCAAGCTGGAATTGGTCTACCAACAGTACATGTTGGTTTATTTCTAACATGATGTAAAAATACGTCACACTGTATACCGCTAAAGCATGCGTTATAAAACTGTAACATCTAATATTCAAAGTGTACACGGTTTACTAACTAAATTGTTTAGCAGATTATTTTATTTTATTTATATCATACAAAGATAACCCGTGTTATAGTGTAAACCATAGCAGCACCCAATTGTCATTACGTAGCCTAAGGTTAGTTAAGCACCAAATCATACCAAATAGTTATGTTAACCATTATGAAGTCATTATTTACATTAGTGATGATAACCCTAAAATTGCTTTGCTAAACGAAACTAATCATCTTCATTACCGTGTCTTCCGCAGGGATCGAGTCCCGAACTGTATCGTCATAAAGCTTGAAGCTTACCATTGAGCCATAGGGAGGCGAAATACTTGCACCTTGTATATATATATATATATATGAGTTAAAATATACTTTTTTATTCTTCTCGTCTTCTTGAGCTGAAGAATTCTGGTACTGAACTAAAAACTTTAACCGGTAACTCGTATAGGACCACAAGTTATTTCAGATACTATTTGTACACATATCTGATTTGGAATTCGTAATAAGCAAATTAAGAAGAGTGAAAAATTTGTATAGCCTAATGTAAATTTTATCACACACTTTAAAACTATATATATATGTGTGTTTTTTTCACGTATTTGAGGGTTAAAGTGAAAAGTTCTTTATTTAGCAAAGTTTGTGCAAAGACAGACACCCAGAAAACTATTACATACACGTTTATACTGTTGGATAAAGGAACAAAATTTGTTCGGTTAATGTTATTTCCAATGAACTGTGAGTTGTGATGGCTCCATGACTGCTTTCTGTTTCGAAAACAATGATATTCATATGAGGATAATATCTTGAAAACAAAGTTAACTATTCAATCCGTGAAACAAAACATGAATGCTGTGCAAGATTTTAACGTTTCCATTACATCATAAACAACTCTATGTAACAGTAAACATCTCATTTAAAATCAATTTTTGTATTACACAAGTGTACATTGACCTACCACGTAACCTTTAGAACCATTAAATGTGTCTGCAGATTACTTACAGTTACCATCATAATTAATTTCGTAATCAGTAAACGCTACAGATAATTAACATTAGAAAATTCAAGCCAAACAATTTTAATAAAAAACAGCAAGAGACCAGGAATACGGTGCAAAAAAAATCACAAATACAGACGTTAAAAAGAAATCCGTGTACACTTGTTTTCGCAGATTATTAATTCATACGAAACAAAACACTTTCTTACTTCCACTTTTCAGGAATAAAACGGACTAAACTAATTATTGTGTTTGTGTATCACAGAATTTGTCGAGCAAATTATCACGCACGTGATATAAAAAAAAATATGTTTATACAGTAATAGCACAGCTGCTTATGGTATTCAACGTTTTAGATGTTTGTGGATTTTACGTTAACAGCCATACAACTGTTTAAGCTATATGTCATACAGAATTGCTTCCAGATTTAATCTATAGCACCTTTTTTTTAACGAATATTCTGGGGCGGGGAGAGTCATTTCCTCCTAGATCCCCGTATCATTAGCATGTTTTGCATGTTAATTTTGTTTCGCACAGTATGATTTGGCTTTTGAACTCACAAATAAGAAATTCCTTTCAAACATTCTGCATACGGGCCTGTACAGGGCTTTATTTTTAATACTGGTTTCCGCTTTTGTTTTCTTAAAGACAGTTCATTTTGACACACAGTACTTTTGAAAACTATTTTCATGCTCTAAAGATAATTATTTTCTAATTATCTTATTACTTACTACTGAAGAAGTTGCGGCTAGTTTGTAAACAATTTCTTATACAAGTTTACGTTCTTAACATTTATTTCTTTGGAGAAAGTAAATCGTCATGTGTATGCTACACCACATATTATAGCGATTGTTTTATTAAGTTATCAATATTTATGTGGCTACTCACCTAACTTGTAAAAACAACTGAAAATCTATTTTACGGATTATAATACGCTGGTTCAATAAACACATTCAAACCAGACAGACAACGTCTGGCCCAAAATTCTAAATAACGCGTAATAGCTAGAAACGATACACGTAAGGGTAAACGAAAGAGAAAGGAAACAGGAGGCGGCACTACGTCCAGCGAAACTGGATTTCAATGCCAGTCTGATGGTAGTTCAACGACTCCTTGACTTTCGCTAAAAGTGAAGGTCAACCCAATCTGGTGTCTGTACAGCATCTGTACGACAGACAGCAACTGCACAAGAACGTTATCTCACCTGTAACGGACGTACAAATTCGTGTACTAAAATACATTCAGTCAAATGTGTGTTTTGGTTTTACTGGTTAGTCTCACGTTTAAAATAAATGGGGTGACCGAAGTTTTAACAGACTGTCGTTGGAATTACAGCTGTTATGAACCAAACTGTACCACTTCACATTCGCGATGTTCTTTGGTTACAGAAACAATTCTGAAAGACTGAATAAACATCTTCATCAAAATTTGGGTTTCTAACATTATAAGAGAATTCAAAGCGAGTGCATAAGTGTGAACGTAAACATTTGAATAGTTTGTAATTAAAACAACCTCCTGGAAACAACGGGTCTAAAGGGCAGTCAGATTTGTAAATCTTAAGCAGCTCATATACCGTCCCAGTGTGGGAACAGACTGGTGTAATTTCTTTACAGGTATTATCATAGAGGGCACTAGATTACTTTGAACTCAACGTGGGTTTGCTAAGTTTGTTTTCCCTTGAAGTACAGGATTTTTTGGATAGTTTAGAAAACGTGGTAGTGTTACTGGTTACCTGCGTTACTTTATCAGTGTAGTAGCTTTATTTATAATTAGTGAACCGTTTCATTTGTCTGAGTTAGTAATAACAATATTACTGTTTGATTCAAGTGTGTATATGCTGTTTTTTTTTATTTTTAACTGCTGTCAAACGTTTAAGCCTAACATTATAGGAGTATAATACCTAGAGGGCCAAGCTGCCGTTGTTTCCAGCGTAAAGTAAAACTATTCGAAATTACTTTTAGCAGTTACAAACTTAAAGACAGCTTTGAATGTCCAGACAATGTTTAGAAGCTTGAAGTTGGACGAATTCTGAAAGGGTTTATTTGCTTGAACAACCGTGAAGTATCTACACAGTTCTATATCGAACATTTTATGTATTTAATCTCACTACATTAACCCTTACTCGTGTAACGGGCTAATTTGTCTGGCTCGGTACGTTTATTAGTAAAGAACAAGTGGTTTTATAAGCCTCGAATTTTTTAACAAGCTGTTCCTTTCTCACATGTGCAAATTTTCCAGCTGAAACTTAAATATGTGGCATACTTTGTACTTTCTAAGAATCGATAGTTGTATATTAATGTCAGTGTCGCCGTAGATGTCCTTTATTCTAAGCTGTAACATCCAAACAAAACCAATTAAAAAAGTGTAACAAATGTTCTTTAATTTCGTTGTGCATGACCCTAGACTCTGCCAAAGTCAATCTGATAGAGACTGAAATTTATTTCGTTCTGGTTACCCATCGAATATTGGGGAAAGCATATGGTAAGCATTAACTATCCACACCATAACTTCTAATTACACTTCTAACTGTTCTCTCTTTCCACTTCCTGTTGTTATTATTGAAATTTCCTGCTCACTTTATTCTGTAGTAGTTTAAACAATCTCTCATCATAATAGACTGAAGCCAAAAGAGAAAAATATAAACTTTTAATTAGTTAGTTTCTGAATTTCACGACCTGATAAACCAGAACGAAGCTAGCCAGCAGCACCTACCGCCATGTCTTGGGCTGCTATGGCCTATTATAGTAAATCCACAGCCCCAAATTGTATAATTTTCTGATAGTGTTAAACCTTTGGTATTTTTAAGTTAAAAATGATAGCATAGGGACAGCAAGTAACTACGAGCCACGTGACGATCCAAGAGAAAAATGAGTCTACGAACTGACGGTTACCATACATGACAGACACACCGACCACTGGGGTTCTAGTGACCTATCCCACCGAAACTGAAAGACCTCATTTATTTCCGGTTATAAATGCTCAAAATGTATGTGACTCTCACTCAGAAATAATTTCATTCAAACAAATAGGGAACTGTAAATGACAAGTTTAACATTGCTAGGCAAAAAAAAAAAAAAAAAAGAGGAAAATTTGGCCCAAAGTTTTACATAGGGCTTATTTTGAAACGACCAAGGCCTAAACGCGTATTACTGCTTAATTTTGAAACGATAAGACTACATGGAAAACACCTAGTTAACAGGACCCATCGACATCTCTTAGGTTACTATTGTCTGAAAAGATAGTGGGACCTGACAGTCAGACTTATTGTGCACTACGATCCAAACGCTTTTTTTTTTTTTTTTTTGCAGCCACGGAACTTGAACCACAAACTATTGGATTTACATTCTGGAAACACTAAACATTAGATCTAACAGTAAAGTATTTTTATACCGAACTACAAGTGAATCAAAAAATAACAATAATCTAAGAAATGATGTATACTGTAAGACCAAGTAATATATTAAGTAAATATACGGAGTTTTCACAAGCCATTATATTGATTCCTAAAAAAATTGAAGCAAAAATGTGGGATGCTGCTGTCACTAGTATCAAACCAATGACGTACGGTTTTCACACGTTCCTAGGATACACTTAACAGCAGCCATGACCATTTTACCTCGCGAAATCAATAATAGTACCGTAGCGCCGCCACATAAATTAAAAAAGGCTACAACTTCTAAGAAAAGAATTCATGGATCCCGATTCATTGCTAACCTAATATCATTCCGAAGAAAGCTTGTTTTAATTCTAATAAATTACATTCTGCTCTGTGCATCAGGTTAATAAACTTTTGTGTAACTTAAGTAAAAAAACTGAATATAACAATTTTACTTTTTTTTTCAATCAACGAAATCTTGGCTTTGAAGTTTCAAATTCAGTGCTAAGATAAATGTTAAAACAACAAACTATAATACAGAACAAATATTCCTTATTCTTCCGTTCTAGACGTTTTTCTTTAACAATTACTAACACTAACAAAACACAACAAAATTATACTTACAGGTTTTTTGTGAATAGACGTGGTGGGATTGATGTGATGACAGCGCCACCTGGGGATATGATTCAAAATAAAACTGGCCTTTAAATGTAGGGGAGTCAGGAGTTCTTGATGTTGCTATGTGGATAATGAAAACGTTCAATCCGTTATCAATATTTCATAAACATTTAAAATCTGCCAAAAGAAAAGCAAATGTCTTGTACAAAAGTTTAAGCCGTATTATTGTTACGTGTTGAATGCGGATTCTTTTGAGCGATATTTTGTATGACAAAATAGGGGGAAAAAAGCTGTGACTGAGTGAACTGGAATTCACTGACCATGCACGCAAATGTAAATTGTATGGCTCAGGTATCTATGTGATCCAACTAGCCCCAACTTTGATAATGTCAACTTAACACAAGGTTCTTGAACTTTCTTTCACGGTTTTTATCCTTCATACTCAGATCTGCGGAAAGTGACGAGAGTCCCACTTTTTAGTAACGCCCTGTCTGTTTTCTTCACGGATGAGAAATTTATTACTTGTGTACCTGACGTTACGGTCTACATTCGAGGGTGACCTTAATTCACGCGTCATAAATATACAGCAGCCTGTAAAATAAAAGCTATTATTTTTTACACTTTAATAATAATAAGAAACTACGTAATAATTTTTATTACAAAAATTACTTTCAACAGAAAGGTCTTTATATTGTGTATTCTATAAAAAAAAAAGTTCGTAAGTAACGCCAGTAATACAAAAGTATAGGATATCAAAATTGTACACACACACTAAATAAATTGGAAATAACATATCCTCCTTGTAGACTTTCATATAAAAGATAAAAAGTCACAATATACGAAACTTAAGAGCAGCCACGTCTTCCACTACTAATGTACTGGTGTAAGGTTTAAGCTCACAATGAGTTCAGACGCTCCACCTATTGTATGTGTGTACGTGTATGGTGTAGAAACTACAACAGGAAGAAGGAAGCAAAGCCTGAGAGACAGGCTGGAAAATTTTCGTAAAATCTAGGTCAATGTTTTTACAGGATATTCAATTTCCTCAGTCCACACTAAGGAAGGGTTATCGTGGCCTTGTGAGACAACATTAAACAAAGCTTATTCAGTGATTGTTACAGATGTCCCAGTGCCATGTAATAAACGCACTGCACACTTACTACAACTGTTGATTGGAAAGCAGCATGCAAACAAAGAACTTATCCATGGTAAAAAGCAGTTCAGATCTTAGATTCTGATTCGTAGCACAGCACGTCAGTGGCTCTCGTAGCTTTGGAAATTGTTGTATAATTGATAACACTCATTCACCCTGATTCTGAACTCACCGAATCCTGGTTGAACCATTTATCCAGTTCAGAATCACTGCTGTACTATACTAAATAGCACTGGAATACGAAGTAGCACTAATGTAGTATCGTGTATTCCAGACCAATAAGTAAGCAACAGTGTCTTTCATACTTACAAACTAGTTTAGACATCAGCGGTGTATTTAACAAATTTATATATATGCATATATATTTTCTTATATAAATAGGGTATGTTTAATTCTTTAACATTTAGTGTTATTTCCCAGGATGATTTTTGAAAAATGAGAGAAAAAAATGCATCTGTCTTTTTTATGTAATTTAATGCTGTGAAAGTACAAACAAATGCCACAAATGGAAAATGCCTATAAGTATCAGATGCAATTAACCATAGTTACAAATGTCTGAGTTTGGCAAGGCTTTGGTTGTGAGGGCGTTCGACTCGCAAGCTGCAAGATATAATCACAACGTTAAGCACATGCTCGACCTTTCAACATTTGAAACATTATTATGTTACGATCAATTCACTGGTAAAGAAGTCCAAAAGTGGTCAGCAGTTCAAAATCAGGGACGGCAGAAGATAACCCTAGTAAAATTGCCATAAACAATTGCAGAAACAATAACTCTCTGTCAAGACATACAACGTTTAAAAAAGTTAAACTTTCATACATGAAAACTATTTTTTTTTAATGAATTTAGCACAAAGTTACACGAGGGCTATCTGCGCTAGTCGTCCCTAATTTAGCAAGGTAACACTCGAGGGAAGGCAGCTAGTTATCACCATCCACCGCTAACACTTGGACGAGTCTATTACCAACGAATAGTGGGATTGACCGTAGATTTATAACGTCCCCACGGTTGAAAGGGTGAATATGTTTGGTGTAACGGGAATTCAAACCCGCGACCCTCAGTCTGCGAATCAAGCGCCCTAATAAACTTAGAAATAACCGTTAAATTAAATTATATGTTTTTGCCAGTTCTGTTGCCAAGGTGATGCCAACAACACAAATGTAATTCCTTCATCAAACGTGCCAGTTCACTTTCCTGACCCTTTGTTTAGCGAGGTTTACAGTGGAGTTAAGACTGTTTGATATTATTTCCTAAAGGTAAATATCCCCCACTCGTCTAAAATGCGAATATAACTCTCATAATTTAAAACTTTACTGTCATTAGGCACGTTTCTTTTTTATAGATCTTAAGAGTTTTCAGAAGCCCTCTAGTGGCACAGTGGTATGTATGTCTGCAGACTTATATTGCTAGAAACCGGGTTTCAATACCTGTGATGGACATAGCACAGATGGTCCTTTCTGTAGCTTTGTGCTCAACACCAAGTTTCAAAAATTGCAACTGTTTTATTTAAAATGTAATTTTCATTGAATATTAGTGATTTCCTTTTTATCGCCATATACACATACATATATTAGTTTTATTGCATATCACTATTAACCGAAAATAAATAATATCTAAATAGGGGTTCATGGCCAAGCGTGTTAAGGCGTGCGACTCGTAATCTGAGGGTCGCGGGTTCGCATCCCCGTCGCGCCAAAAATGCTCGCCCTTTCTGTCGTTGGGGCCTTATAATGTGACGGTCGATCGAACCATTCTTAGGTAAAATAGCAGCTCAAGAGGTGGTGATGAATAGCTGCCTTCCCTCTAGTCTTGCACTGCTAAATTAGGGATAGATAGCGCAGATAGCCCTTGTACAGCTTTGCGCGAAATTTAAAATAAGCCAAACGAAAACTTCCGTTTTACTTTCAAAATAATTTATTTCTAATGAAACAATAATAAAAAACAAGGCTTTTGTCTCTGTTAAGGATGGTTCTTGTATATTTTCAAAGTAACTTGTTTCTTATGAAGTGTTCCATCCCATAATATAATTGTAGAACAAGTAAGTTACAGCTGGGATTAGAAGTGGTAGTGGGATCACTTGAGCAGAATTTTAATACGACTGAGAAAGATTCATACACACCGTGCCCAGTAAAAAAAATACAATTTACTATTGTAGATAAAAGAATGGATAATAATTGCTACTAATTCGACAATTTCAACTTCAATAGAAATCTCACTGAGCTACAATTGTTTTGTAATGTAAGAGACAAAAAAGAAAAGAAAAGACGAACGTAACACTACTATGTACTATGTATTGAGAAAAGTGACCGTGTTCCCCAGAGGTTATCACTCTTCCCCGTTGTTGCGGAGGTTCAAGCTGCCTTCTGGAATGGCTATCAGATTATAACTCACGCTGACTTTCTTAAGTGTAGGATCGAAAAACTAAGGTAGCCAGAGTGACAAATGACTTTATCATATATTCACCTAGTAAGAAGCAGATTATTAGCGGTCACTTAAATTGTAATTGGTCAAAAGTTTAGTTGATGCACAAGTTTTAGTTGCAACACCACATGTTGTGACCACTTAACATCTAAGAAAGTAAAGGTCACAAAGTCTTTTGGGCTTCCAGATTTCGCAGTTGCTCCAACTACCGAACTCCTAACTAGTTTCTGTAACTCTTATGCTGTACTGCTTCTTCATTTGGGTCATAATTCGTACAGAATACTTGCTTTTTGGGGAACAGTGTGACAACATATTGACGTGTAACTTCACCTTAAAACTGCTAGTTACTTGTACAAAGTACTGTAAAGGTACTGCTCTCACCTACAAATTAAACTTCCAGATCAGGCTGACACGTCCACATAGATCCTTGCTGAATCATTGCTAGAAAATGCCAACTCCCACACATGAATCTATATTTCAGCTAACACCCTCTATGTAAAATACGTTTGCTGTGTTAATGCAGTCATATGAGGCATTTGGCTTACAGATAAGGTTACTGAAATGGTTTGATATTAGACTGTAAATAAGACGTATCTGTGTTTATTCCTGGAATGGGTTGACATTAGGCTGCAAATAAGATGTATCTTTGTTTACTCTTGGGTTGACATTAAGCTGTAAATAAGACGTACTTGCTAGGGTGCCCGTACCCTGGATGGAAATTATGCGAATGTATGATTAATAAAAGGTTATTTTTATATATAATTAAAAAACACCCAAAACGCCCATAAGAATAGCAAAACAGAAAATGTCAAACTGTAAATTTGCATTATCTCCTCATGGATCAACAAACTTTCTTGCCAAATATGAGGAAGATCCACCAATAGGGGCGAAGTAGTGGCAAAAAATAACCTGCAAAAACACTCACAAAAACTGCAAGAAGCAAAATTAAAAATCCCCGTGGATCTAATGAACCTTCATACCAATTTTGGTGAAGATTCATCCACGCCCTGCTAAATATTTACATGGACATACAACAGAAAGTACTATTATATTTATATAGATGCGCCAGTGCATTAGATCTGCGTGTGGCGTATTCATGACGTCATATGTGCACGCTGAGGATAGAGAACAATAAAGTTTTTCGTGACGGGAAACGGAGGCGAAACTGGAAGATTATGACCCTACTGCAAATCTAAATGCACACAAAATAAAAATTTCGAGAAGTTGGGGATTGCACATTGCGTAATAAAAGTTTGTTTCCAGTATCATATAAGAAAAAGTTCAATTATTGCATAATGTATGCTGATTCCTGGAACAAGTGACATTAGGCTGTAAATAAGATGTATCTGTGTTTACTTCTGAAATGGGTTGACATTAGGCTGTAAATAAGATGTATCTATGTTTACTTCTGAAATGGGTTGACATTAGGCTGTAAATAAGATGTATCTATGTTTACTTCTGAAATGGGTTGACATTAGGCTGTAAATAAGATGTATCTGTGTTTACTTCCGGAAGGGGTTGCATGAGGCTGTAAATAAGATGTATCTGTGTTTACTTCTTGAACGGGTTAATAACTTGATAATCAGCCACAGTTCTCCCTTATGATCAATCTTGCGAGCACAGTAATATCCAAAGCTAGCTTTTAATACACACGCTGTTTGAAATACAGTGTATCTTAGAGGAAAGAAAAATAACACTTTCATATATTCATGGCACCATGCATCACATCAGCATATACCAACAAAACGTGTACAGTCTGTGATTTGAATTAACTTTGACAGAGATTCAGTGAAATTACCAGCTTACAAGTATTTCAGCTCTAACCGTTAAACATATTCTTTAAAACTACAAATGGTACAATCAGGTACGCCATGTTTCCATTTAAAGTCCTGTAAGGTGTAAGCAGCAAGTTGATCTGACTCATCTTAGCACAGTGTACAGCGTTTCTTTACCTCCTTATGATCGAATTTTTTTATGCTGTTACATGTATACCACGTACACCCTTATGAATGAATCCATGTGCGAATAAATACAGATGTACAGCATTCTTTTATTTTATTTTTATAAGCATCTATCTTATACTCCAGAATAATAACCGATAAATACCGTGGGGGAAAGTAAATTATATTTACTGTTACGGTCAAATATATATATAGCATATAGCCACGCAATCCACATATACTCCTATTACCACTAATTATTATTATCAACACGGTAAAAGAAGTAAAAGTTTCTACATGTTTAATCAACCAGGATCATTTCTCATGATTTCTTTTGACAAACACATTAAATGTTCTCAGGCCCTTCATATCTGTAGGTATATTTATGCTTGTAGGTACCATATAAACATACAATACTCTCAGGTGCCTCTTGTTTAAAAAAAAAAAAAAATCCTTTCACCATGAAATTTCAATTAATAGCTAAGAAGATAATGAATAAAAAAAACATTTTTGGTTTTAAGATTTAACAACTGCCAAATTCTTATTAACAACTAACTTAACTGTTAATAAACTGGTATCCCTGGTTTTACAAATTGCATTGTTTCTTATTCCGACTCGTCCTCTACATCCACCATGGGTGTGGTTAGTCACAGTGGTTAACTTACTACTTCTGACTCAGCATCCTATCTGCCAACAATTTCTGGTCTAGTTAATGCTTCGTCAGTAACTTATGTCCTCAGCTTGTTAAACTGCTTTCGCGTATCATATGATAAATCCGGGCCATAACTTCAATGGATTGAACTGCTAAAGAATGTGATATACTCCAGAGTCCAGTCTCGTCAGAACCAATCGAAGGTTGCACTATTGGCACATACTATAGGTAATTCCAAATTCATGCTTGAAATGGTATTACTTCACTGTTTTCTCATAGGGTCTCTTTATCCAGTTATTATCATGCAGATTCATGTGCTTTAACTAACGTGACCATATATATCTATACTGTGGATTATCTCTACTGGAAAGGTACCCATACATCACATTAGCAGGGATCATTACTTCATATTTTGTCGCCTGTATGCCAATGTGAAACAGAGCAAATAGTCATCCCAGATCATTCTCTCAAACTTTTATGTTGAGGATGTCACAATGAGGTATGAGTCTTCATTACACCTTATGCTCAACCTTAACTGAGCAAACAGCAGAGGCCATTAAGTTTGTTTCTTAGTCCATTTGGATTTTCTTCAAGTGCTCCAAATCACAATTAGCTTATTAGCAATAGCCTGAGCTAGAGTGTTAGTGGGTAAACAAATCTCAGTTCACTTAAGTAATTCATAATGACCATCATACATCAGTTATCATTATATGGCTCCAGGTCAGGCTTGGAAAATCAAAAGCTTTTTTTTTTTTTTTTTGCAAGGTAGAGCCTCCTACTTGCTGCCTGTGGCTTCTTGGCAAGGCTAGTTTGTTTGTTTTCTTTGGGTAACACAGTGTCTATACAACCCTTACAGATACTTCTGGTTTATATTCCAAAATAGCTTATATCGAATAAACAGGGATAAATATGAAATTCGTGATACTCTTAGGTACCACTTTAATTTGTTTTCAAATAGTTCGTATCCAACTTAAAAGGAATAGAAACTAAATTATTGTTTGTCTTAGCAACAAGTCTGAACTAGAAAAGTATTTTTTGATCTTTGAAGAGTCATATTTAATTCCTTTTCTAAATAGTTTATATCTAATCGTAGAGCGGCATAGAAACGACTCTTCATTGCCTAATGAGCAAATTTGTACATGTATTTGTTTATTATTTTATCTTTTAGAAGCCTTATACACATGCGCGTGTGTGTGTTTTCTTATAACAAAGCCACATTAGGCTATCTGCTGAGCCCACCGAGGGGAATCGAACCCCAGATTTTAGCGTTGCAAATTCGTAGACTTACCGCTACACTAGCGGGGTGCCCCTATATACATCCAATATACATACTACCTAAGAGATTCGGAGGCTCCACTAACCACATTTAACAGTAGCAACAACAAAATTATGAAGATGGCAAATGGTTCCTTGATTGCATTGGTATAAATTGTTGCGAAATAAATTATACATGATAACCCAGTGAGATTTACATACATTAATCTTTGTATAACAAAGCTCAAATAATAGATTAGTGTTATAATTAACCCACCTGGTGCGCTCCTGAGTCTAGGTTTTGATTCGTCGTTACTCAAGTGACCACTACTACTGTCCACGTCTGAGACTCCACTATCAGCAGGACTTGGAGGTAAGGAGCCTAAAAATGCATTACTGTCTTAATATATAACACACTTATGATAAAATCACAATAGAAGGAAAATCAATATATACTCATCTAAACAATCACAATTATTATTGTAATGGAATTTGCGATCTTTATGTCCAAAACTCGGATATCTGAAACTACTGCACCAACCACTACCAATCATAAATATAACTAAGCAGTATTTATATAGCTGAGAAATAAATGAAACAATTGAGATTTTCACAAAATAGTATGTTTATGACTGAACCAATAAAAATTACACATAAAACAGGAGTTAGTTTCAAATATAAAACAATCAAAAACCAAACTTAAAAAAATGCTTTTCTTTCGTGAACATCTCATGAGAGTTGCAACAGAAAAAGAAGAAATTCGTGACAACTGTGTTTGCAAATAAATACTCCAATAAAATCTACTCTGTGGTGTTTATGTTGTGAGAATAAATTTATTTTTAAACTGAAATTTCAATAAATGTCAAGTATGGCTACATTGTTGTAAAACTGTAAGAGAATTCCACAAGAGGTCGCAGACCCAACAGCCTTCCACAGGAACAAGGAGTTATACTTGCCTGGAGGGTAGGCGTTTCTGCTAGTTATAATATAAACACTTTCAAAAGAGTGGTAACTAATTAACTACAATAGTACAGTTCTTTATCTATTTCTCTTTTATATTTTTACCTGTCTTCAATATTATTAGCCGTCAGAAGAAAACAAACATAAAAACACAAAAGTTGATAAGAAATACCAAAGATCAATGGAATTATCAGGTTGTTTTGGTTTCTAAGATAGCAATTGCAACGCAAACAACTCACTCCGTTATGGTCAAGGTAAAGGGTCAACTGAAACGAGGTCATGCCCTAAGGCTCGGCTCCTGTTTGTACCTGAATGTTTTTCACGTTTCCGTTATTTTCGTGTTTGGGTAAAAGTTTGTTTTGTTTTGAATTTCGCGCAAAGCTACTCGAGGGCTATTTGCCCTAGCCGTTCCCAATTTAGCAGTGTAAGACTAGAAGGAAGGTAGCTAGTCATCACCACCCACCTCCAACTCTTGAGCTACTCTTTTATCAATGAATAGTGGGATTGACCATAACATTATAACGCCCCTAGGGCTAAAAGGGCGAGCATGTATGGTATGACGGGGATTCGAACCCACGTCCCTCAGATTACGAATCGCACACCTTAACCCACCTGGCCATGCCGGGCCACCTCCGAAGTGAATTAAATAATTCCCGTGATGTTGTTTAATAAATACAGTTAAGCTCTGATTTTTTCCCTTTAAACAAAAACAAGAATCTGAAGCAGCCGTGGGTATTCGTTCAATCCTGACAAACAACTTGAAATAACAAAGCTTGGAATTTTAGATCCAATATTGAAATATTTCAAATTGAAAATGAAATTATGATAATAATAATAAAAACAAGTTTCTGAAATTTGAAAAAAAACACAACATAGTTTTAGATGTTCTAAAAATCATTTTGTTTGTTTGGGATTAAGCAAAAAGCTACACAATGGCTATCTGTTCTCTGTCTACCACTGGTATCGAAACCCGGTTTCTAGTAATGTGGAAGACATACCGCTGTGTCACTGGGGGGCTCTAAGAAACATCCTGCAGCTGGTTTACCTCATGAATTACAAGAATCTTTAGGACCTCTAATGTCAGTAGTGGTAAATAGATTTCACATTCATCCCGTGGAATTCGAACCAACAACCCTCAGATTACGAGTCGAGTGCTTTAACCAGCTGGCCATGCTGGGCCGGGTAAAAGGAACCAAAACAAGCGAGTGGGAAAAGACGTTGTAGACGATACTTTAACCTACATTCATGCGATAAAAATAACCGAACAAAAAACAACACAATTTTACACATCATTTGAATAGCCAGAACAAAATCCAAGAAATCAATAATGTTTTTGTTTCTGCTTAAAACTCTACGTAAAGAAATATTTGAAGCTTCAACTTAAATAACTTGCAAATATTAGTTATTTTAATTAGATTTTTTTCGCACAGGATATGTTGGTTGGCTCTTTTTTAATTTCTCGCAAAGCTACACGATGACCACCTGCGCTAGCCGTTCCTAATTTAGCAGTGTAAGACTATAGGGAAGGCAGCTAGTCATCACCACCTACTGTTAACTCTCGAGATACTCTTTCATCAACGAATAGTTAAACTGACCGTAACATTATAACACCCCCACGGTTAAAAGGGGCGAACGTATTTGGTGTGACGGGCATTCGATTGTTTGTTTGTTTGTTTTTTGAATTTCGCACAAAGCTACTTGAGGGCTATCTGTGCTAGCCGTTCCTAATTTTGCAGTGTAAGACTAGAGGGAAGGCAGCTAGTCATCACCACCCACCTCCAACTCTTGGGCTACTCTTTTACCAACGAATAGTGAGATTGACCATCACTTATAACGCCCCCACGTCTGAAAGGCGAGCTTGGTATTGGTAAAGCAACTAATTAATTTCTAGACGGCGCTTTTTGTTATCCATGTTAAAATAAGTCGACAGGTGATTTCATTCTTTCGACTTTTTTAAGGCGAATAACAAAATATTCATGCTACAACTGACAATTTTGTTGGTGTATAAATGTTTAAGATTTAACGTGTTTGGGTTTCAATTTATAAACAAATCCACGAACGAAAAAAGATAAAAATACAACTATATGTGTACTATCGCTGGTACCTTTTTCTTTTCGCTACTGCCAATGATTTATGCGGATCACTGACATTTTGGTTATCAATGTCTAATCTTATATTTACGATATTTACAAGTTACAGTATACCAGACTTTGAGGTCTAATTATGTTGTTATCGCCAACAGTGTTAAAGGTTATGTGTCAATGTATGTAGACGTTTAACAACAAACTAGTAAAGTATTGTTTGTTTGTTTGTTTTTGAAATTCGCGCAAAGCTACACGAGGGCTATCTGCGCTAGCCGTCCCTAATTTAGCAGTGTAAGACTAGAGGGAAGGCAGCTAGTCATCACCACCCACCGCAAACTCTTGGGCTACTCTTTTACTAACGTAACATTGTAACGCCCCCACGGCTGAAAGGGCGAGCATGTTTGTTTCGACGGGGATTCAAACCCGAGACCCTCGGTTTACGAGTCGAACGCCTTAACCCACCTGGGAAAGTATATCGTCGATGACTGTGAGGACTTGTCTGTCCAGTGGGATTAGGTTTGCTCTTTTTTCTAACGGTAATGTAAATTGTAGAACAAAAAACATTGATTTAATCCATAATTGTTGTTGGGGCTCATCTTGACCCCATCAAGCCTTTAAACACATTTTTTCTAGACTGTTTATGCAAGTTGTTTGTGGGGGCCAAGGATTGTGTTGGTTATAGGGTCACTAACAACATAGGACAACATAAGATGCAAAGTTCGTAAAATTTATTTTGATTTTAATAACGGATTTTACATAATTCAACTACGAAGATTTTGAAAATAATATTCATTTTTTTCTACCACATAATTTGTTTTACAAATCGGGAAAATAAAAAATCTAACTTAAACCAGATTATTATTTCGTTTACCACAATGGACATTTTATTATAATTTCTGTTATGTTTGGATTATAGAAGATCGCTGAGACTCACGTCGCGATTGGTCTAGAGAAATGTAAAGCCTGTGGTTTTGAACATTTAGAGCATAACAATATGTGATACGATTTCAACAAAAATGGTTCACTTTTGTAAAAAAAAAAAGTACATATGAAGTTTTGTGAAAACTCAGTACTTGGATATCATTTTTGAATTCAACACACAGGAATTACTACAGAACATGTAAAAATGTCAAGATAATAACACTGCAAGCCTGTGTAACATGAAATTTACACATAATAAAACATTCACAAATATCTATCGGTGTCACATTTAATTCCACTAATGACCACTAGGTTTATTTTACGCACGGAATGACAAATTTCATCCAACTTTTTACGCACTTCTTTACATTAAGTGTTGTAATACGTAAAAATCTAAATTTACTCAATGCGAAGCAACATCTGACTTCACCGGAAGTGAGAGGTGTATAATGTGAACGTAAAACTAAAATAAACTTTTCGCTCTGATTGACGTATTATCCAATAAAACACAACAGTACACCTACTATTTAAACTATACAGGTATACACATGTATATGTTATGCTTATATTTTTACATTTTATTAAAGTTATCGCGTCCCAAATACTGCCTTAATACCCTTTTTATAAGTTGATTAAGACGAAAATTACTACTTTTAACAGATATTTATGATGTTATATTATGTTAAACCACATCATAGTGTTGCTACAAGTATAAGGTACCCCTGCTACACTGTGAGATTCACTTGATTTACTTGATATCCAAATATAGCAATAAAGCTTCCGCATCATCCATATTTCTTGTATTACTACCCCAAGAGGGGCAGTATCCAAAAATAACGACCGTTAGGACACCCACTTTAGTACTTGAACACATATGCCAAGCTTGGTCCCACTGTGACTGGAAGAATGAACACTGTTTCAAACACGGATCTCTTGGGATATCGGAGGCGGCAAAGAACACAATATCCGATGCCAGGTTCTGGTTCTGCGACCCTAAAAACTTGTGCTTAAATCCCATCGTATTTGGGTGATCTTCCGAGGGGCGGTAAGTACCCCCCCTCATGCCATTCTGTTTGTCAAGTTTAATTCTGCATACACAAAGCTACAAGCTGTATTAATAACGGATATGGAAAGGAAGTACACTGTGGGACAGAAGAAATCAAGGAAGTTGAACGCTGTATGACCAAAGACCCGTACTTTCTCTTTGTTACAAGACTTTAGCTTTGAATTATTGCGATTTTGCGGAGGAGCTATTGTAATGAAACTGTAATCAAAATTACATTTTTATTAAAACACTATTTTACGAAACTTTTCTTAATATTATTATAGAAGAAATATATGCCACGTGTATATAGAAATATTTTTAGTGATGTAGATGCTTAACCTAGTATTAAAAAGTTAAAGTTTGTATAAGGTAATTTAAAAGGAGATTTATATGATTAAATACATTCTATTAATAAAATAGCCATATTTTCAACTGACCCGCCGTACTGCTGCAGGAAATGGCCGGATGGTGAGACACTGCCATCATGGACAATGATGGGACATGCTGTGGAGGCTGCTGTAAAATATTCTGAAGTAGTGTCTTGGCCTGACCGTGATGGCCTGAGGACTTCTTCGGCTGAAGGGTGTTGTTGGTAACTTCATGACCTCCAGGATTAAGTCGGGCATCTTCACATCCGCTCACTGTGTAAGAATTAAAAAAGTAAAAGGATTCGAATAAAAGATATTTCGCACACTATTAACGGTTAACAATATATGAAATGAACATGTAGGTTTGGTTTGTTTTGAATTTCGCGCAAAACTACACGAGGGCTACCTGCACTAGCCGTCCCTAATTTTGCAGTGTAAGACTAGAGGAAGGGCAGCTAGTCATCACCACCCACCACCAACTCTCGGGCTACTCTTTTACCAAAGTGGGATTGATCGTCAAGAGCGAGCCTGTTTGGTGTGACGGGATTCGAACCCGCGACCCTCAGATTAAGGGTCGAGTGCCTTAAGCACCTGGTCATGCCGGACCTGAACACGTGGGACTTTATACTGTCACATCTCTTGGAATCAACAAGTATGTATACGTTGACAAATTAGAAAAACAAAACACACAAGCAGCAACGTCTAGAAGTTCCGTAGAGTTCGTGTGATTGTTTAAGTTCTGGTTTCTTTTCAAAAAGCCCTCCAGTGGCGCAGCACAATGTCCGCAGACTTACACCGCTAGAAATCAGGTTTCAATACTTATAGTTGGCAGTGCACAAATAGCCCATTGTGTAGCTTTGTGTTTAATTACAAACAAAAACACCTTTTGGAAAATCAAAAGTCCTCGTTTTCTGTTTTACCTATTATTTTCAACATTTTAGGGGATAAGACCGCATATCATTCATTTAGAACATGCCGAACAATGCTCAAACCTGGGATTAGAGTATTCTTTTACTCGATCTTTCAAAACCCCAACAAATAGCAGAGTGCTACTGAACTTTTACTCGCTATTTAGGTTACTGAATTTTATTTAAAGCTTTCACTTCCTACTGTGTTATCAGCAACTTGTATTTCTGAAGTTAGCGAAACATGTTTTATATCTACTTTACAAAAGGAATACAATTACAATCTGCTGTATAAGATGGCAAAAAGTTGAGGAAAAACTGGAGTAATCTGGATTATAGCTCTGCCGCAATGCACCGGAAGATGAAGGTTAGTTTTAACACTTCAAAAACTAAAACTAAATCATTGAATTTATACTCGAAGTAAAGTGCCTTTCATGATCAAACTCTCAGAGTATTCGAAAGCACATGAATACTTGTGATTCCTCCGTGTTCGTTGGCACAGCTTTCTGAGACTGCTCAACACTCTTGTCACTCACCCTCAGGAACTGGTCGCAGGCACCGTGCGACCATTCTGGCTAAAGAGCAGGTGCAATGGTGTTAAAATGGCGAACTGTCTTTTGCCATAGATCACATGATTATCAACACATGTGAATGTGAAACTTTAAAATTATAGTGTGTGGCTAAAACACATTTTAAAGGTCATTACGTAGACCATTGTTGCTAAAATCTGAGTTTAAAGAAGACTAGAAGTATTGTACAAATATGGTATAGAATTTGCGTTTTTTGCTGCTTAATTTAAAGGAAGTTGAGTTCCACGTTTTAACTCTATAATATACGGGCATTCAATTTATTCAAAATAGACTCATAGTAATGGATGTCAGGTTTTGAATAAGGGATCTTTTCTATGATTTTAATGTCACCTTGTAACATATTTTGGCAAGGCCACATCACAGCTCAAAATAACATCGAAACTGAATGTATATAATTAGTCGCAATGTAATCAGATACATATTTCATACTTCACTATACACTATAAGGTTTTACACGTCATGATTATTTTTTCACTGAAGTTTGCTTTACAAAAAAAAGCGAGTCCACGAACTCGCTTAATATGGCATCGGTATATGTGAGCTCTTTCTGCTGCAGGCAACTGAACCATGGATTTTAGCGTTGTAATCCTGGAAACTTACCATCAATTCAGCGTTAAACTGCGGTGAGAACTTGGATATCTCAACAATAAGCAATTCCATAAGCATTAAAGACTTCATTGTACGTTAAATAACGATTAAAATGTTCCAGATTTATATTTTAAACTTCGTGTAGAAATTGAAAAACAACAAAAACCTCACTTATAAAAGATGGCATAAAACAGCTTTAACCTCGTATTCTAAATAACAATTACAATTCCCAGCTTTAAGCACTGTAAAATTTGAATAACGTAAAGTCAAATACTGGAATGAAATGCTGTGGCTTCGAATTAATTTCTGTGTTTTAAGCACATGACGTGATTTGCGAATAAGTAATCCAAACCTATGATGTTCGGTCTTGCGTTACCCAGTGGGACAGCGGTAAAGTCTTCGGATTTACAATGCTCAAATCAGGGGATCAATTCCATTCGGTAGAATAGGAAATAGCCCGATATGATTTTGCTATAAGAAAACATACACACTCGATTCTGTAGTAGTCGTTTGAATACCTTAGTTACGTTTTTTTCTTTCTTATTTCTAAAGCTCATTAATTAGCCAACAAATGTATACAATCGAGACAACCTTATGGTATCGATTGGATAGTTAAAGATTGCTTTAAAAATGTGAAATGTTAAAGAGGTATTCGTGCAAACGGCAGGTATCACCTGCCAACCACGAGGAGTCAACCGTCAAAACAATTTTTTTTTCTTAAGCTTACAATTAGAGATGACTATAAAATAATCAAGGATGAATACGTTAGCGGGCTCTAGCTATGTTTGAGATATGATGATGAAGTGATTTTTTTTTAAAAATGTGCGAAAGATGTACGGACTTATGGAAGATTTGTGAAATTATATCAAGTCGTTCGGGATATTATTATCTGCCGCCAAAAACAATGAATGTAAGTGAAAAATGAATGCAGAGACTTAAATATCTGTTATTTATTAAGTGTGTCACCTTGGACACAACAAGCCCACACACAAGGCCTAAAGAACTGGGGCCATTCAACCTCAATAACCATGGAAACAAGTAACTGATGAAGGTCGACCAGTGAGAGGAGGTCGACAGCATCACGTGACCTTCAAGTATCGTTTTTACGAGACGACAAAGCGCCAGAGATGGAATTTGTGCCGGATAAGTCGCAACGAAAACAATGTGCACGGATAGTCAGGACCATAAAAAGAGATGTAAATATTCAAAGTCCGAATGGTTCGAAGCCATAAGTAACAAAAAGCGACATTTTAACACATACACGTGAACTGGATAACCGCGAACTTATGGGTATGGCTAACTGAATAGTGGGATCTGACTGCTACTCTTATAACGCACCCACGGCCTTAATCCATTTATTTCGGCTGTCGCTTAAGGGTACTAACGAGAAAAGACAAGAAAACAGTGAAATCAGTAACAACATTGGTAGATGGAAAGTGTCTCAACACTCAAAAATACGCTTTGCCATTTCATGCTCGAAATTTATAAACGAAATCCTATATACGTCACACGCGCAATGAACGGGTTGGAGTCCGGAGCCGATTTTCTAGATGTAAAAGAATGCGAACCGTGGAACGACACTCCGGCGTGCACGGAGCTGCATTCAGCCCTCTGGCGACAGAAGTAAAAGAAAACGGTTTAATTTTCGGGTTTTAAACAGCGGAAAACAATATTAGCATGGTTAGCGTACAACTTCTTTAATAAAAACAAAACTCATTGTCAAGGCTTAGCAAATTAGCTTTAAGCATTCTAACACTCAGTTTATCGTTTCAAAACTATAAATGTTTCACGTAAACAACAAAAATTCATTTGTATAAAAAAATTAAGATACGGAAATGTGTAAAGAAAGAGCTTTCCTTTCTTTCCCCGTAGGAAAGATCGATTGACGCATCAAGCTTCACTGGAGTATGCGCACTCTCGAGTACTTCTTCTGTCCGTGACCTACATACTGGTCGTTAAACAGGAAGCGACCGTCATACAAGAGCAGCACAAAAAAAAAAAAAAAAAGTTCACAAGGAGACGGGTTTTATGTCCGGTGTCAAGGTTATTTCTGACACCAGGAGATGGCTTAGCGGGGATTGTTTTTAAAGGCGAAAAACAGTTTTTACGTAAACTGCAAACCCGTATAAGTTTCGATAGTTAAAAGAATAGATAATTTTATCAAAATAACTCCCAAAAAGTTAATATATATACATATATATATATATATAGTTCCATGTTGTTTTAAACATTTAAAATATACCGAACTATTCCTTCAAAAACCAAATCGGTATATCGCTGTACTACGTACGAGGAGAAGATATGAAAACATAAGCAAGAATCATAATACCGCAAAACATATGCTTCCCTATTTATAATAAATTGCATATGATAGATAATAACATTATTTATTAATATTATTTATGCCACTCGATTCCATAAAGGAACATAGGGCCGCAATCGCTTGCGGATTCATTAACAGGTTGTTTTTTTTAAGTGAGCAGATTGTTAGCCTACTGCACAACCCCCAACCAGGAGGAGAAACGTGAGCCGTCCCTAATTTTGCAGTGTAAGACTAGAGGGAAGGCAGCTAGTCATCACCACCCACCGCCAACTCTTGGGCTACTCTTTTACCAACGAATAGTGGAATTGACCGTAACATTATAACGTCCCCACGGCTGAAAGGGCGAGCATGTTTAGCACGACTGGGATTGGAACCCGCGACCCTCGGATTACGAGTCGCACGCCTAACGCACTCGGCCATGCCGGGCACATAATAACATTATATGTAGTCATTTGCTAGTTTACTGGGCGAATAGAATTTCACACAAAGTAAATGTAAAATTGTAGGCCTGTCAATCGTGTTAAAAAGCTATTTATCCAAACTTTCACAACATTAGAACGCTGAGGCTCTTTCTTTTTAAAATCAATGCACGTCTAAACTGTAAAAATGACTGGACTACAACAGTTTGAATTTCGCGCCAAACTACACGATGGTTATCTGCGCTAGCCGTCCCTAATTTAGAAGTGGGAAGAGAGAAGGCAGCTAGTCATCACCACCCACCGCCCACTCCTGGGTTACTCCTTTACCCAAGAATAGTGAGATTGACCGAAACATTATAACGCCCCCACGACTAAAGGGTGACCATGTTTGGTGTGATAGGGATTCGAACTCGTGACCCTCAGATTAAAGGTCGAGTGCCTTAACCACTTGGCCATGCCTACCCAATTCTCCGTTACCGACATGGTGAACACCACATCACACCCGACGGTGATGAAAACACTCCTGGTTTTACCCTGATCTCGATTCAGCAAGATACTCATGTCCGTGCGTTTATTCTGTGCACGTGAAATCTGAGTTGTTTACTTTATTTTCTGACTTGTGTAAGAACTTCCAGCTTTACACGAAACTGCACATTATTTTTGTCTCGTATGTTTTAGCAATCACCTTTCTAGGTCTAACTGTTCATAATATACACATGATAATTTGAGCTGTAAATCAACGATTTAAAAAATGTTTTCATGAGAGTAGGGGAAACGCAATTGAGGTCAAGGTGGATTTTTATGTAACTAAATAATACGCCATTAGGTGCCGCCACATAAACTTCCTCAAACTGAGTGAGGCCTTGGGTACGACGTACACGTATCGGAAAAATCAACCAAAAAATCAAAACAAATTGCGCATGCGTGATGCATTCTGGGTAGAAAGAGGTGAACGCCCGCCATTCTTGAATTAGCAGCTTCTGAAACCGTGCATAGCGCGTTCAAGGTTATGATCACCGTGCACCTTTGTTTGGCTCGATGCCACAAAACAAAAACCGCCTGGTAACAAGTTAGTCTAGTATCCGACTCAGAGAAGCGATTTTACACAAAAATTAACAGAAAGTATTTTATTTAGCTACAACACGTTATGTCATAAAAGGTGACTTCCCTTGAAATGTTCTCACTAAGACGTAGAGTTACAGAACATAAATAGTTTATTTACTTATTCAGAAATAGTGAACCGGTATAATCAAATATACATACATGTATTACATATATAATAAACTGCATCAGCGTTTTTTGTTTGATTTGTTTTTGTTTCATCTTGTTTTTGAGTTAAAAGAACAAATTATATAATTAGTCAGTAGATTTGTTTTTTAACGCAGTCCTTCCTTATGAGTTTACTTATTTCACTTCATTAAAATGTAATTACTTTCACTGATATATATATATATATATATTACATTTGCTCAGTTCAACAAGAAACAGCCCAATTATTTTCTATTAGTACATGCATTTATACAGAAGTCATTAAACAACAGGCTCCCGCTAGTACATCGGTAAGTATACGGAGTTTCAACGCTAAAATCAGGGGTTCGATTCCCCTCGTTGTGCTCAGCAGATAGCCTGATGTGGCTTTGCTATATGAAAACACACACACACATATTAAACAACAGTTACAGTTAACAGTGTAATTAATGGACAGGAGAATCTATGAAATTTCCATGGTTTATTATTTTCTGAAAATAAATCTGGTAGCTTTGAATTTCCACAACTGCTAAACAGTTTAAACAGATGATGACTTGGCAGACACACAAATATGTAGATAAGATTGGAAAATAGAATCCACTTTAAATCATACTGTAAGTGTGTGTTTTCTTATGGGGCTATCTGCTGAACCCACCGAGGGGAATCGAACCTCTTATTTTAGCGTTGTAAATCCGAAGACATACCGCTGTACTAGCGGGGACCGATGTCGAGAAAACCCACTTGTAGAGAAAACTTTTCTCAACCCAAACAAGCCGTTTTAACATATATATTTTAAATCACTTTATTGTCTTTCACTTTACAATAGAAGTCAGGGTGTGTGGCCGTTTGTTTGTTGGAGATCAGGTAGTTAGGGCGCTCGACTCGCAGTCTGAGGGTCACGAGTTCGAATCCCAGTTAGACCGAACATTATACCGCCTCCTTCAGTCGTGGGGGCGTTATAATGTGCGATCAACCCCACTATTCGTTGGTAAAAGAGTAGCCCAACACTTGGTGGTGATAACTAGCTTCCTTCTCTCCAGCCTTACACAGATAAATTATGGACTGCTAGAGCATATAGCTCTCGTATGGCTTAGCGCGAAATTCAAAACAACAAACAATTGCTGTTGCACTCCTATATCCCGGTTGTTATTACAAAAGAATCTTGCAAATTATGACCTGATATTGTTTTATTCTTGAAAAACAGAGTATTGAAGTAGCGCCACTGGTAGTTTACACAACAAAAAAACAACATATTAATAGATTGTAAAAATATATCCACCTTTCTGGAGAACGGATATCTCGATCCATACATGTGTTGAAGAGCCTTAGAGAAGAGACTGTAGCAGCAGGTTTGGAATATTCTTTCGCTAGTTAGCGATTACGTGTTAAAAGAAGGAATTTTGGCTTGCATTTCTTATAAACTATTAAGTGTATTAAATAACCGAGAGAGCAAGTTATAGGAATTGGAAAACAACACAGTTTGAGTTTTAAAAACATGTGTAACTAAGGGACGATTGTTGACAGAAGTGAACGGCTGGACAAATTTTAGATTTCAACAGGTTAAATACAAGCTACAGTTTGAATTTCGAACAAAGCTACAGGAGGGTTATCCGCACTAGCTGTCCCTAACGTAGTAATGAAAGACTATAAGGAAGGCATCTATCTAGTCATCAAAATTCACAGCGAACTCTTAAGCTACTCTTTTATCGAATAATAATGGAATTGACCGAAGCTTTACAACGCCCGCAAGACTGGAAGGGCAAGCAGGTTTGATGGATCTAGATAATGACATTTAGAAATTAACCTATTTTCTATGTAAAATCGGGCAAGTGAACATTTATATAAGGTCTGAATGAAACAACATATGAATCAAGATTTACATGTATTTATACTAAAGTTATACAAAAATGAACAAAAATGTTTAGAAGTGAGTAGTTTTCCAAGATTTGCCACTATAATATAAATCACTTTCACGTATCAGCCCCCAAATATAGTCCCCCATCATGTTTTCGTTATACGCTCCTAGGTCACAAAAGCAAAGTTTGAAGAGAAAAATAGGTCTTTTCCACTTACTTTAGGCATAAGCAATTGGGAAATAACACTTTCTGCCCAGGAACAAGAAAAACTAAAATAATTTTTACATACTGTAATCAAATACATTAAGAAACCTATACAAATGAGTTGAAATTCAGATTAGAACTACGAATCGTTGTTCATAAGTTTGCCTTATATTAAACAATCTGAGTTTACATTGTTGTTGTTTTTGTCCTCGCAAAACTACAAAGGTACCTGAATCTTTGTATTACAAAAAGACTCATGGTCACACAAAAGCAAACCTGCTTCTTCGAGCGTGGGCGCCACCGTTACTTTTGGCAAAGTGGATGATGATATCGTCCACTAACTGACCCTGATCCCGTTTATTCAGGCCAGGATCAACACAAAAGAACAGGTCAAGCTTGGAAACAGGAGCAGCGGTTTGTCCATCTGGTCACAGAATGACTATGAAAAGACAACTGTCGCTTCTCGTTTCTTAAACTCTGTGACGTCATAAAAGGCACTCTGATGCCTCTAGAGGGCTTCAGTCTTTTTTGAACGTGGTTTATTCTGTTTACAGTCACGCACACACACACAAAAAGTAGACCTCGTGACACACTTTCGTCTACTACCCCCAAGGTGTAAGTGAAAGTGATTCCGTTAGGAACGTTCGGTTCTCTACAGTTGCCTCTTAGCAAACGTTTGAAAGCACAATTAAAACAAGGATTAGGTCCCTGTCGGCGACTTTCTAACCTTATATTTTTACATACTTGTGTATATTTTATTTGTTTGTTGTCGAGCGCAAAGCTATTTGATGTGTGCCCGCCACAGGCATCGAACCCAGGTTTCTAGCGTTATAAGTCTTTATACTTCCTATTGAGCCACTAGTGTAGCACAAGAATAGGTTTTATAAATGTTTTGCGATATTTTGCGTTGTTTTTTCAGGAAATAATAATAATATTACTAACATTGGTTTCGTATGTAAATAACTTTTATGAAGTGTTATTCTTCCCATTTTTGATATCAGAACAAGGAAAAGAAACGTATTGAAACATATTACGGATGTGATGTAGTATTAACCATGTCGGTAACGGTGAATGGGCCCCGGCTTGGCCAAGTGGTTAAGGTATTCGACTCGGAATCGAATTCCCGTCACACCAAACATATTCGCCCTTTCAGTTGTGGTGGCTTAGCCCGGCATGGCCAAGCGTGTTAAGGCGTGCAACTCGTAATCTGAGGGTCGCGGGTTCGCATCCCAGTCGCGCCAAACATGCTCGCCCTTTCAGCCGTGAAAGCATGATAATGTAACGGTCAATCCCACTATTCGTTGATAAAAGAGTAGCACAAGAGTTGGCGGTGGGTGGTGATGACTAGCTTCCTTCCCTCTAGTCTTACACTGCTAAATTAGGGACGGCTAGCACATATAGCCCTCGAGTAGCTTTGTGCGAAATTCAAAAAACAAAACAAACAGTTGTGGTGGCAAAATAATGTGATGGTTAATCCCACTATTCGTTGGTAAAAGAGTGGCTCAAGAGTTGGCGGTAGGTCGTGATGACTCGCTGCCTTTAGCCACTGCTAAAGTAGGGACGACTACCGCAGATAGCTGTCGTGTAGCTTTGCACAAAAATCATGACAAATTAAACCAAACCAAAACCATGAATGTCTTATAACCGTCAAAGTTCAATCACTATTCAATTAGAGGAGCCTCAGGACAGCTGTGGACTAGTTGCTTTCCTTCTAGTTTATTAGCACAAAATAAGGGAAATAGCCCTTGTGTAATTTAGCACGAACTTCCAAACCTTTTATCGTAAAACAATCAGAGTATTGCAGAATGATACACCAACTTCTGGAAAACGACTCATTCATATTAACAACGTTAACGTTTTTCCCCGAAATTCAAGATGCTGCGTTTTATTACAGTTATAAATAACTTATTTAGGGTTGTCCTCATTTGAATTTGGCTGAGCATTCCTCCACACATCCTCCCCCACCCCAGACCTAAAAACAATCAAAATCGAAACGTGAAACTAACAAATATTTCTTGACAAGGGCAATGCGATGTTTTTAACACATATTGTGGAGGAACGTGATCTCGCTCTTTCAAAATATTAAATATTCGATAGGTTTACATATAAAAGGATACTTATAGGGCACTGTTTCGAAAGAAAACACTGAACAGTTGATACTTTCTAAAGAACTATTTCTGAAACTTTGTTAAGGAGTCATTATGGGTTCACTCCAAGCCATTTTGGGTAAAATAAACAAAGAACAACTTATTTTTAATACGTATTTTAGATTTATATTGTACTATTTCTATCCTTTAACATATTATATTCTTAAATAAGAGAAACTTCAATAAAAGATGTTATTTCTGGTTTCAAGTTTTGTCTGGCTGGTGTTTGAAATCGTACAGATATCTATCTATAAATCAGGGGTGTCATCGAAATTCGGTGAAAAAAAAAAAAGATATCTCCAGGTGAAGGTTATAGGTTTGAGAAATATGATGGTTATAAGTGATTGAGAGAATGGGTTGAAACTCCAACTAAACAAATGGTTGTGGGTAAAGTTAGGAGGTGAGGCACTGAGGGAAGGGGGGGTAGGTTCGATGATACTTCAAGAAAAACTGTTCCTTTACGACTTTACGAAAAGGAACTCGTTTTGTATCGAAGTCCAAAGATTGTTTGTTTTTGAATTTCACACAAAGCTACACGAGGGCTATCTGTGCTAGCCGTCCCTAATTTAGCAGTGTAAGACTAGAGGGAAGGCAGCTAGTCATCATCACCCACCGCTAACTCTTAGGCTATTCTTTTACCAACGAATAGTGGGATTGACTGCATCATTATAACGCCCCCACGGCTGAAAGGGCGAGCATGTTTGGCGCGACGGGCATGCAAACCCGCGACCCTCAGATTACGAGTCGCACGCCTTACGCCTTAACATGCTTGGCCATGCCAGGCCTAAACGTAAACGCCCCCGGTTGGGCTCGAACCACCAACCTTTCGGTTAACAGCCGAACGCGTTAGGTGATTGCGCCACGGAGGCCTAAGTCCAAAGAACAATGCTTTCTGATTCAATATACCTTTCTCGTATTAAGCCAAACAGTACTAGAGAGACTGTGCTTGTTTAAATCATGCCGAACGACACAAGCCCTACAATTGTTACAGAGAGCGATGGAAAGCTCGAGAGCTTTCTAGTCAGAGAAATTTTGAGTGTAAGAGGGGTCGGGTCAGTAGAGCAAAATCACCTTTTTTTTTTTTTTTTCTTTCTCACAGTCGATTTTCATTTATACAGGTCATTAATAAGTGGTGGTCCAGTTTCACCAGTATATTATAAAATCAACTGAATATTGATAACCGTTTCAAATTGTTTAAATAAAATGTTTTAAAAAATCATAATAATGTTTATGAGACAACAACTACAGTTAATTTAAGAAATAATCAGGAGGTGTTATACTATGACAAGATTTGTGTTGAAGCAAGGATACATTGCATGTAATGATTTAGATTCATGTCGTGATTTGGTATTACGTGTGAGGAACAACCGGTTTAAGTTAGTATGCCATGACTAAATTTTATGTTAGATGTGTGATACATCAGACTTAACATGATAACGTTCTGTGTCCTGATTAGGTGTAACGTTTGGGGTGTACCAGGTTACTGTATCATGGTTGTACTTTGTGTTAGATCCGAGCTACATCAGGCTTATTGATGATGCAATATGATCGCGATTTGGTATGTTCTCGTATATACCAGATTTATGATGTACAGTTTCCCATTTTTTATCAGGTGTAATGATAATGCAACATGCTGAGGTTTGCGTTAGGTCTAAAGTATACCAGGTTTAATAAAAAAAAATGATGTGGTCGGGGGGTATCAAAGTACGTTTAATTTCTGATCCGAATGTTTTTTTTGTTTTTTGTTTTTTTTAGTGTAGATATATCTCAATTATTTTGCATCAAGCTTTTGTGAAAAGCTGCAGTTCATATGACAGCCAGCTACTTCGACACGTGGAGGGAAAGTGGCATTTTCCTGTCAGTTAACGAAATTAGTTGATCGACCAGAACTAATCAGGTAGTTTTCTAGTGGATATCACAACCAACTACTTGGACATGTGTAGGGTAAGTGGCACGTTTCTATCAGTTAACGAGATTAGTTGATCGACCAAAACTAATTAGGTAATTTTGAAATCATCAGTTAAAAATATATATTTATCATTATTTGACAAACAGATAGAGGGCTAATGTTTAACTTCAAATATAATATATTTTTATACAAACTGTTCTGGCTCTCAAACCAACATAATTTCTGGCCAAAAAAAAAATATGTCGTCTATAAAAAAAATCTCTCCACGAAACGTGAAACTGCCGATCACGTTTGTATGTATGACGGACAAAGAAGACACTACCCCATATCCAAGGTTTACAAACTTGAAAGCTTACGTGACGTCGCGGTTGATACCTAGCTATGTACAAATGTAGGGCATCGTCTGCTATATTTATCAGATAGCATTGACGTCAGCACACTTGAACGTGGAAGTGTACAGGGAGCCTACACTACTGGCCTTGGAAACAGTTGGTTAATACAGTTACAATTCATCCCTCTTTAGAACCCAATGTCTTCACAGAGATAAGATAACAGATAACCTCGAAACTACAATGTTTTTCTCTGAAAACGCAAAGAATAACAGTAAAAAAATAGAAGTAATAAAAAAATAAAAGGCACGTTGTGTAATGATCACAATAGGAACCAGGTCTACCTAATAAAAAACAAACTAATTTTACATATCGATTGTGTGTTTTTAAAGAATTATGGCTATTAAAACAACACAGAAAATTTATTTGTATCAAATTATAGTCCTAGCAGCAAATGAAAGTGTTTCTAATAATACAAAATCCAAAATCTAATTAAGCAATCGTTTTTTGTTTTTTTTCTACCCACTATGTTACCAAGTATTCTTTCAATATTTGATACAGCAACACGTAACAGATACAGATGAAAGTGTAGTAAATAGTTTGCAACGCTCATAACACCACCAGATCCGGCACAGCCAGGTGGTTAAGACACTCAACTCATAATCTGAAGGTCGCAGGTTTGAATCCCCATCACACGAAACATGCTTTCTCTTTTAGCCGTGGGGGCGTTAAAATGTTACGGTCAATCCCATTATTCTTGGTAAAAGACTAGCACAAGAGTTGGTGGTGGGTGGTGATGACTAGCTGCCTTCCCTCTAGTCTTACACTGCTAAATTAGAGACGGCTAGCGCAAATATTCCTCATGTAGCCTTGCGCGAAATTCAAAACAAATCAAATAATAGCAGTACCCAACGTCACACACGTTATTAAAGGTTGGATTCATGTAATGGTATATTAGAGGCACAAAGTAAGACGAACAAGAGATTACATTCACGGCCTTTGTTACCTTCCTTTGTAGAAGATGAGACAAATCCGTAAATTGAATAACAGAATGACAGTTAATATCTCTAATCTTCCTGGAAGTATTTAGTTGATATAAAGATAGATATAAATAACAATTATTTTAACTACACACATGACATTATCACCTTCTCGATTGATAGCATTTTTGTTTAAGAGTCAGTGCAGAAATAGAAATACAAAAGTGTCCAGTTACAGTGTATGCAGTAACTTTCCATAAATTTCTTTTGATTTGTATTTTAAATTAGGTTTCTGGTGAAATTAAAGAAGAAGAATATAAAATCATTCACGAAAACTGAACACCAGGTGGAAGGAAGTACAACACTGTAGTTGTCCTGTATGTGCATACGTACATTCACGGAGCTAGAAAGGTAGAAATAGATTGATAATGCAGACGAGAGAATTATCCTTCAACTGCCCCACTTCAGAACATGACCATAAAGCCAAGGGCAGGACCTCAATTAGTTGAGAAACGTATCATACCCCAGATATGGTTTTGTTAACTTTTACAACACGGCCCGGCGTGGCCAGGTGGGTTAAGGTGTTCGACTCGTAATCTGAGGGTCGCGGGTTCGAATCCCGGTCGCACCAAACATGCTCGCCCTTTCAGCCGTGGGGGCGTTATAATGTGACGTTATAAAATTCGTTAGTAAAAGAGTAACCCAAGAGTTAGCGGTGGGTGGTGATGACTAGGTGCCTTCCCTCTAGTCTCACACTGCAATATTAGGGACGGCTAGCACATATAGCCCTCGAGTTGCGAAATTAAAAAAACAAACAAACAAATTTTTTACAACACCTTATCACGGTGCGAACCAAGAATTAGGCATTCAAAGACTGGTGTGACCCGTGCCTGTCTACTGAGGAACATAGGTGCAGGCACTTGCTTTTAACAGATAAGTAGAAATGTGTCAGATGTTCTTGCAGGAGTTGAAAAAAATGTCTTTGCCATTATAATTCTAGCATCTTGAACACAAGCTGGTTCTTACACGACACATGGATCAAACAATGAGGTCAGAGATCCAAAGGATCAGCCAGAGTTGTTTCTAATTGTTGATCCAAGAAAGAGCAGTTAATAAAGAGCATCAGACGCCTACTGTTAACTGAATAGTGAGATTGACCGTCAAATATACATTTTCTCATTTCCCCATAGGTGAACGTGCAAACCTTAAATCTTTAGATTTTTGCCTGTAATAAAGATCTGTGGCCGATGCTTTGTTGCTAAAAAACGAAATATTTTGGCAGTGCGCAAAAGTGAATCATGAAGTTTAATATCCAACGTTAGGCACAAAGCTGCACAACAGGCTCTCTGCGCTGTGCCTATCAAAGGGATCGAACCCCACATTTTAGCATTATAGGCCCTCAATCCTACTGCTCAGCCGCTTAGGTGAAATAAAAATGTAAAAAGAGCATAACGACAAGGCTAAAAGTTACTGTTGAAAAAGCCCACGAGAATAAACACCAACATGTCTAAAATGCGTGTTTTGTTGAATTTCGCGCAAAGCTACACAAGGACTATCTGCACTAGCTGTTCCTAATTTAGTAGTGCAAGACTAGAGGGAAGATAGCTAGTTATCACCACCAACTGTTGGGCTACTCTTTTTCCAACGAATAGTAGAATTTACTATTAAATTATATTGCTCGCACACCTGAAAAGACGAACGTGTTTGGTGTGACGGAGATTCAAACCAGCGATCTTCAGATAATAAGTCGAGCGCCCTAACCACCTGGCCATGTCGGGCCGTCTAAAAGGAAAGCGGTAAAAACTACAACAAAAGTAAAAAAACAAACAATCAAAAACTGACAAAATATAATCTGTCTAACAGTAATGTAAACTTCAATCGTTTAAATACGAACATGTCTAACAGGAATTAGGAAGAAAAAAGAAAGCAAGTCTCAAGTGACAAAACATCAAGACGCATCCATGGAAATCACCTTCCAAGCACTGAAGGACACTTATCTAAAACATTTCTTGGACAGTAAGTACTTGTTGGGTAAGTGCTACTGACAGATATACCTTTACAGCAACGAATCGAAATTCAATAAACTTGAAGAAGAACTAACAATCCTCATAGGTCTGTGCCAATAATAAAACCAAAGACCAGTTGCTGTAAAAAAAAACAAAAAAAAAAAACTGTTAGTAATGCTCGGTTTGAAAAGGGGACTGGTTAGGGGGCGGGGCGGTTATACAAAGAAATGCAGCATGAGAGTGACGAGGAAAAACTTGCAAAGAAGATGGCCTTGGCTACCATGCTGGGACGATGACCGATGGAAGGCTAACAAAATGGCGACCAACGGATTGGCCTTCGTGTTGTGCCAGTGCCAAACGTTAACATTCTACTCAACGCATGCACAGTACCCGCTGCGATAGTCTTCTCAATTACGTTAGCAACAAGTTAATGATGCTCACTCTCATCCAAATAGGTCATCTCCACAAAACAACACATACCATAACAACACTGATGAACAAAGTGTGGCCACGATACGAAGACGTAAGAATTCTAACAGAAGAAAAAGACATACATATTCGTATTTATTTATTATAAAGCTAGTGACAATTAGAAAGCTTATTACTTTGCTCATTAATTGTTAAAACCGGCTTGAATAGTCTGATATCTTAGGGAATTATTCGATACTTCTGAAGACGTTATCCACAAAACTGTGATAACCAACAATCGTTATGAGGTGAGTTTCACACAGAATAACACTCATTGCTGTCACATTCTCTTTCACAAAAACAGTCGTACTGAGATAGTAAAACCAATTAGAAATTGAAACTTTGATACGAACAGAAACATATCTGAGTTAGAACATTATGTAAAGGTAAGTAGGCTGAATTAGAAAGATGATACACAGGAAAATATACTAAGTTAAGACAAATATGTACAGACAAACAGGTTGAACTTAGACAGCATTAGAGAGGAAATATAATAAACGACGTGCAGGGAAAACAGGTTAAACTGAAACAATGCTGCACAGGAATACAGGCTATACTGAAACAATGGTTTGTAGCAGCGTTTTTGAAACTGAGGTCTACCATGTGTCCGAGATTTCATAAAAAATATTTAAAGAAATACGATTTACAGAATAAAAATTATTTTTCGTAAGACTGAATTTCTATGAAATAAAGCAATTAATTTTCGAATAGATTTTTTTATGAACACGGAATATTTTTCTTTTATTTTCAAAACAACAGTTTAAATTCAAAATAAGAGGTTCCTTGGTCGCTAAAGTTTAGTAATAATAGATTATGCTGATGAGAGAAAGCTGTGCAGAACATTACGATGAGTTTATTCCATACAGGAAAAGGGCTTTTACTGATGAGAAGCTGCTCCATTGGAAAACAGATTTAACTGATACAGTGCTTCACATGTAAACCGGCCGCGTTTGGACAATGTTGCAGACGAGAATAAGTAGATCTGAGACAATGCTATACAGGACAACACGTTGTACTGGGACTGCGCAATAGGGAAAACGATAACTTGAGCATTATTGTAAAAGTGTACAGATTTAGTCGAGACAGTGCTGTATTGATAAAAAATTTCAAATGATACTACGCTGTAAGGGAAAACACGCTGTATTAAAATCCTGCTGTAGGTGGTTAAGGCACTCGACTCGCAAGTCCAAGGGTCGCGAGTTCGAATCCCCGTCACACCAAATATACTCGCCCTTTCAGCCGTTGGGGCGTTATAATGTGACGGTCAATCCCACTATTCGTTGGTAAAAGAGAGGCCCAAGAGTTAGCGATGGGTGGTGATGAATAGCGTGCCTTCACTCTAGTCTTACACTGCTAATTTACGGACGGCTAGCGCAGATAGCCCTCGTGTCGCTCTGCGCGAAATTCAAAACAAACCCTGTTGTAGGGGAAAATACGCTATATTGAGACCACGGTATAGGGAGAAACTGTGAGTTGATGCAATGCTGTAAAGATGCTGTTTGAATTTAAATGTTAAAGTATGTGTAAAGAGGCCCGGCATGGCCAAGCGTGTTAAGGCGTGCGACTCGTAATCTGAGGGTCGCGGGTTCGCATCCTCATCGCGCCAAACATGCTCGGCCTTTCAGCCGTGGGGGCGTTATAATGTGACGGTAAATCCCACTATTCGTTGGTAAAATAGTAGCCCAAGAATTGGCGGTGTGTAGTTATGACTAGCTGCCTTCCCTCTAGTCTTACACTGCTAAATTAGGCTATCTGCGCTAGCCCTCGAGTAGCTTTGTGCGAAATTCAAAAACAAACAAAGTATGTGTAAATTTCCCGAATTAAAGTTGTGTACAACTGCATTGTGAACGAGCTGATTATGCCATTTGTTTGGGGAAATAAACAGTGTATTTTAATACGATAATTCCACCTACCAAGAGTAATTATTATGCATATAAAATATAAGAGTGCTTATTAAGACTTCTGTACACAGGCCCTCAAATGAAGGATGGGTTAAACAGTGGCTAACCTTCACCTACTAATTGATCATGCAAGCCAGCCTAATTTCCATAAAATGATGGAAATCGCCTGGGAAAACCTTCCATATGCGAAAACACAATAGCTTACAATTCATGTTCATGTCCACGGTCACCAATGAATTTGTTTTTTTCTTTCTTTGTTAACCCGAATGTTAATGGTCCAAACAATCGGTAAATTATGAGGATATTTACCGTGGTGCGTAAACTGTTAAATAAATCAAACGTGTGTGGGTGAATGAGCAGACATACTAACTGCTGAATACCTGGATAAATGGAATATCTGTAAGTTCATTAAATGAATGCATCCATGGACTTCCGGATCATACGTTTACAAGCAGACAAAAAGGTGTTATTATCATTTTGTATGAACTTATCCTTCGAACTTTGATATGTCATACATGCAAGAGAAAACACTGTACATCTGTAAGTCTATATACTAAAGGACCGCAGGAAGAAAGGGGCTCACATGAGTTTCGCTCAGAATAAATTATCATTCAGCCCAAACTGGGTCATCTCCTCGTGCAAAATACATTCTACATCTTTTTTCTTTTTTTCCAAGATAGGATGAAAAAGGAAGGTCTACGGGATTTTAAGAAATCGACCATGTGCGGAAGTGATGTTTTTATATATACACTACAATAACCAATAGGAATTCTTTTCGAAGTAGGGCACGAGGTACACGCGTCAGATGCCGTTAGGTTTTGTCGCTCTCCGTAAAACATCCCCTAGTGACAATGTTCTTTGTAATAAAAAACAGAAAAAAAGATATAAATATTCTGGTTAAAGTTTATGCTTTATTTATCTAAAAGTATTAAGCCGATATGTGAACAATTGAGCCCGGCATGGCCAGGTGGTTAAGATACTCGACTCTTAATCTGAGGGTCGCGGGTTCGAATCCCTGCAGCACCAAACATGCTTGCCCTTTCAGCCATGGGGTTGTTATAAAGTTTCGGTCAATCCCACTATTCGTTGGTAAAAGAGTAGCCCAAGAGTTGGCGGTGTTGACTAGCTGCCTTCCCTCTAGTCTTACACTGCTAAATTAGGGACGGTTAGCACAGATAGTCCTCGAGTAGCTTTGCGCGAAATTAAAAAAAAAACAACACAAAACAAATACGTACATCATAACATTACGATACTTTCTATCCACAATTTTCTCGTCTATTTATTCGGAGAAACAACGACAGATGACAACATGAAGAAAGCTTATTTAGTGACATATCCAAGCGAAATAAGGCCGTTTTTGTTTTAGAAGTTTACCACGAGACTGTAGTCGTTCGAACTGTCAGTAGAACGTATCAACAGTTACCAGGTTCTTCAGCTGGTTTGGTAAAGGGTTCTTTGGCGCACGAAAAGAAAGGAATTCGAACCAAAGACAGGAAACAGTTCGATTATCAGAGAAAGATTGACGCCAAACGTGAGGTCGTCCCTCGACCCTGAGATTTGGCTCGAGACGGCGTTGTTCGTTCAAATGGAGGAATGTGTAGCTTGAGTTATTCAAAATACGAGTGCCTTACTGCAAAAAGCTACTCATATAACACTGGTCTAGCATACGGGTAATAGAGAGTTCGGTTTCAAAACGCGCAAAAGTAAGTGATCTTGAGTTAGTATTATGAAACTTATGTTCATTTTCATCAGCATGGTTATTGTTTCAAATGTAATCATGTGGTTACGGTAACATTTTTTAGCTGATAGAAACTAAATATTAGTTAGACGTATAGACAAAACGTACACAAATCTGTCTTCTAATACCATCAAGGCCAACAATAAATCCAACGGCAATAAACTGAGTGGTTGAAAGTTTTAAAGTGATTTTTTTTTTTTTTCATTTTGAAAATACCTTGTAAAACGATCATCAGATAATTCTCGGGCAACTTTTCTTCACTGGTGTCTCGTTACTTAAATAAAACAGACCCTAATTTTATAGTGCACTCTATGAATTCAAAAAGAACAGAAGACGAGTATTTTTTTTTGTAATTTTTACATCATAATTCGGTACTAAAATACTATTAGTTCTATCTTCCAACAGAAATATGTTACATTTTTTTCAATGTAATGTTCTTCAAACTACTAAAAACACGCATCATTTTAGATATATATCGTTTTTTGTTCTTCGTTAAGTTAACTCTTTATGTGGAGTTACTAAGAAAAAAGAACAAAAATAAACTTCAAAAGCATGTTAATATAACAGGAACACAATTTGTATCTAAATATCTATTCAAACATCTGAACTAAAAAAAAAATTAAAACATTTCTTGACTGTTTATGGCACGTGTATATTAAGTCCCAATAAATATATAGACACATCATTTTCCACCAATAAGATCAAAGCATTTGAGAGCACTGCTTTGTTGGTTCTTCAAATCGTAATAGCTTAAGTTTCGAGAAGTAATGCACGTGAATTTTAATTGAAAAGATGTGAAACTTTTACTTTAGCTCTATTGACTCTATATTTTATACATAAAAACCACTTAAAAGTTAAATCCTAGTTCCAAAAAATACAGATGTTTAATATTTGCGTCATCGAAATTACGTCTATGCGTTTTCTTAAAGACTTAATTTTTCAATGATTGTAGAAAAGTAGCGTATGTCAAACCCGAATATGAATATTAATTCTAAACGTA
The DNA here is from genome assembly GCF_004210375.1 of Tachypleus tridentatus. Lineage (NCBI taxonomy): Eukaryota > Metazoa > Arthropoda > Merostomata > Xiphosura > Limulidae > Tachypleus > Tachypleus tridentatus. The sequence goes on along the minus strand of NC_134830.1, from coordinate 30,217,424 downwards.
AAAAAACCACACAAAATGTACTTACAATATCGATTCATAAGCGATTTTTTGAAAGTGGCATATTGTCTGGGCTTTGACAAGTCGCCTGGCTGCGTTTTAGTGTCTTCCCGCATGGTGTCGTCTTTTTTGTGTGTATGTGAGATACACTTAAGGTAGACAAAACTCCAGTTAATTAGGCCTTGGCTTTCTTGTTCTGTAGAAAATTAGCTTTCAACTCTTGTTAATCTATAAAGGTGAACTAATTACAGTTATTTTGCAACATGCACTCAGCTGTTATCACATGATGGGTAACGCTCGTCCTAAAACGAAAGGAGTTCAGGCTTTATGGTACAATAAAGGAATCTTTTGATTGGTTGTATGAACTTTGTGCGTTAGAAAATCTTGAAAGTGATGTGAAGGCTGGACTATATTACTACATCGGCCTTGTAGAACAAGGATCAAAGACCAACTAACAGTCGTAGTAGGCGAAAGTTTGTGTGGAATTGAAGACTAGGTGTGCCACGAGCGGGTCACTAGGCAACGAGGGTACAGTGCGTGGCGCGGGGAACTGAGATGTAGCATCCACTGTTTCATATTCCGTTTGAGTCGCTATAACACAGCACGAGTCAAGCTCTAGGCGGTAAACTCAATGAGATTTCACTGTGCGTTTGGTAGCGCCCTCTGTTAGCCAGGCGGAAAACTTGCATTCTTCTTTCGAGGGGAATGAGAGAACTCAAACGTTTCGACCCCGTGAGTTGGGTAAAAAAATCTTTGTCTATTGTCAAATATATAACTATATACATTATTCCGTGAGCTACACGCGATTGCTGTCTTTGATTGTCAAGCAAGTCACACTTCTTGTTCGTTTGAACCATTGCGAACAGCTTTAAAACAAAGAATCATTACAAGCTGTTGAGTAAGTTAATATAAACTAAGAGTTAAGCATAAAAAAAAAACACATTTATTTCACCCTTACGTTGAAACAGTAAAAGCTGCTAATTTTCAACTAACTAAAACAAATAGTATAATTAATTAACCTTACACAGCATTCACTGACTACCAGAATTACATCTGGTGGCATTCAGAGTAAGTGATACATCGCGTTATCAAACTGTCAAACAATGTTTTTGTTTGTTTGTTAACCCTAAGTCTGATCTGTCTGTTTAATAGAAACATAATTTAATCCTTGCGTGTTTAAAGAAATGTTTTGTGTTATTTTCATTGCGTAAGTTTTCATTCATGCCCAAATATTCTCAAGCATTTGAAATGTTCAAACACAAAAGAACAATAAAAACAAATATAAAGCCTTTGACTGGCAGGTACTTCCTAGCCTTATACAATTCTTACGTCTCTGTTTTCATACACAATTCTGACGTATTGCTTTCCTTTAAACTGACTGGAATGTACGAGTGAGATTTCGCGGCGACTTTCCAGATGGAGATCACAGCTGCTGCTAATTTTTACGATTACTTATCAATTATTAGTTAATTATTTTGTCACTACCAATATTCATGTGTTGTAGAATGAAGAATGAAATTCTCTTCTTAAGATTATATATTTACCTAACTAATTTTAGAATATATTAATCAGATTCAAGTCCCGAGTTCTATTACAAGATACAAGTGTTTTTATATCTTGTTATAATAAATTAGAACTACTTTACTTTCAACGAAAAAGGTGTTATTTCCACGTTTATATGTTTCATAAATTGCTTGTTACCTTGATTTAAAGCTGGTTTGGTTGTTAAGCCAAATACGCACTAATACCAGACAACTAATCTAAGCGCCGTGAATAACTGTTTATTATCGGTACATCTTATCTACATTTCAACTGTGCGGCAAATTCATTTTAACTGATGAGGCTTTTATAACATGATCGATTGATGAACATTCCACTGTGATAATTTGTTTTTTAATTATTAAAATAAATAAAGTTTATGTTTTTGAAACCTTCTCGTAAGGCTTCTTCACTGTTCTGTTATATAAAAAAAAACTAATTGTATGTTATGACAAGCGTTTTATTTTGTTGTCTTTGTTTTCACAGTTATGTTTCGAATAATTTAAAATACATTAAAGTGAAGTTGAAAACGAAAACACATTTCTTAAACAATGAATCTTAAATTTAATCTGAAACACAGATATGGCATTACACTGTGTCTATTATATTTCAGGGGCGATCGCAATTACTTTTATCAGATTTAAAAAAATAAGGATAAACCTTTGAAAGATACTTCACTGAAGCAGAAAGTACGTTCCATTGAGGGTCAAACATTTGTAAAACAAAAAAGTTTGATTTAAACTCAACAGAATAGTCTATTTCAAATTATGTAATTGCCCTTTCGAATGTGGAAAATTGCGCTTTAGGAAAGCAGCTATCTTACTACGATACGCTGAAAGACATGAAAGGCAAGCTCATAAACAGTGGAAATCTTTTGGACTTATAGAGGGTTTCAGAGAAACGTTAACCCCAATATACTTCAGCGAACATGTACTGATAACGCTACCAAATTTGAGGAATTAGTTTTTGGTTTTAGCACTCCACAAATACAAGATTTTGTTTTTCTGTGACAAGCGATTTTATAATAAGCGTTCTGATTATTCGAAGAATTAAAAAGTAGTAAACGTTTCAATCAAAACATGAACTAGTAAACTGAAACGAACTGAATGCTGATTTGTATATTTTTATCTTTTTTTTTTTCCTAAACGATCCAATAGAGTTTTGTGGCAGGATTTAAAGATTCTGAACAAAGACTTTACTTTTAATATGTACGTTTTTCATAGCTATTAAATAATTAACATTTTTGAGCAGCATAATCGTGAGCCACTAAGCTTTTAGTGCTCCACCTTCGTCATAATACCAAAATCATTAAAGCGCCATATTTTGTTATATATTTTTTACAGATATTTTCATTAGTATATCAGTATTTATAACTGAAAACAGATTGTCGAAGTTTGTTTTGTTGATCATTCTAAAGTAAAGCATGAATATTTCTAACACAACTCGGGTTCGAACCCCCGTCACACCAAATATGCTCGCCCTTTCAGCCATGGGGGCGTTATATAGCGACGGTCAATGCCACTATTCGTTGGTAAAAGAGTAGTCCAAGAGTTGGCGGTGGGTGTAAATGACTAGCTGCCTTGTCTCTAGTTTTACACTGCTAAAGTGGAGACGGCTAGCGCTGATAGCCCTCGTGTAGCTTTGCGCGAAATTCAAAACAAACAAACAATCATTAAGAAAAACCTTAAATTAAAAATAAATAGTAGTAATGAATATATATATATATATAAAAGAAGAAAATGAAAAAAAAAATTAAAACAGAGGGCGACTCAAGACAAAACATGGACATTGCCCTGAAAGGGGTCGGAGTACTGAGGGTTACTCTGGCCCAAAAGCACTACAACAACATAGTAGTAGCCGACATGAAAGTTATGGATGGAAGAAGAGGTCTTGTGCACCTGACCCTCCTGGGTATTTAAAATTCAACATACCCAAATATCCACAAAAAAGAAGCGAGAAAAACCCATTTAATCAGATGTATTTCTAACGTTTGATAGGTGAATTCAGATTTAAACAATTTTTATCAATGCCAGCAAAATATAACTCGTTATAATTACAGCAATCTGATTATTATGGAAGACTAATACGTATTAGTCAGGACAAGATTAGCACAGCATTTGCCCAAGATGTGTTACACTGTTTGTGGATAATATTTTATTTTTAATCCTAGTTAGCGCAGGTAGCCCTCGAGTAGCTTTGCGCGAAATTAAAAACAAAACAAAACAATTAACCATGTGAAACTTAAACATGTATAATAGAATTAGATGCTTAAAGTTAGTCATGCAATGATATATAACGTTCGTGTGATTACTTACGTACACATAGTACCGCAAATTTTGCACTGTATGACAATCAAAGCCAGTAATTGTAAATCTTCTCGAATTCGATAAAATTGTTGCACTAAAAACGTTAATTTACTCACGGCCTATATTAGCAAACAAAATGGCGCATGCGCTGAAAAAGCACTTCAGGCATAGAAGAATAAGAACCAGGTCACAGAGAAAAGGTCAAAATGCGTAAATTACGAAATTGAGCACTCAGCTCGGCATCAACCATTTATATTGAAAATAAACTCAATATGTGATCTAGACATAAAAATACTGGTTAATGCACAATAAATTATCATTATTTGATATATGAGCGTTTAACTATTTCAATTATAATAATTTGAAGTATTTTATTTATTTAGTTAACAAAAACCCCACAAAAAACCATAACTAGTGATTTTTTTGGTTTTGAATTTCGTACAAAGCTACACGAGGGCTACCTGCACTAGCCATCCCTAATTTAGCAGTGTGAGACTAGAGGGAAAGCATTTAGTAATCATCACCCACGACCAGGTGGCATAGCATTCTTAGTACTGAGTACAGTAACTCTACGTTAATTATTCAATAAGTTACTGCTAATATGTATTTATATAAAATATCGTACCATTAGTAGGATTTGTTTGTTTGACATTAAGCACAAACTTACACAATGGGCCATCTGTGTTATGCCCACCACGGGTATCGAAACCCGGTTTTCTAGTGGTGTGCGTCTGCAGACATACCGCTGTGTCAATGGGGGGAGGTGCCAAGTGTTGAATCACCGAAATTTAATTTTGGAATTTGATTAGGGAAATAATACTAAACGAAAGCAGGAACCGTAATGGTTTTAACACAGTATTGAGTTGCATACAGTGGAACTCGCAACGTCTTTCTCTGGATGGAATGTAGTGGTAGCTTTAATTACACTGCGCAACAATTTTTTTGAAACGTTTTGCTCCTAAAAAGTTTTTGCTGATTGTGACAGGTACTTGGTGGGTATGCACAAATATAGTTTTGGTTTTGTTTCATCACGTAGGAACTCTGAGAAATAGACAGTTAACTGTTTACCTGCAATAACGTATTTAATTGCGTTTATGTTTCTAATACGCTATTAAGTTCAACATAATTAAAAGTGTTTTGCTACTGATTTTCGTTTGTATTTAATATCCGGTGCATCACTCTTGCACTGTTGCAGTGTTCAACAGTAGTCAGCAAACATTGACGGATTCCAGTTGCCCTGATATCGTTTTTCCATTGTAGCAAAACTGAAGATTTCGATGAAACGGTAGGTGATGTGTAAATCTGAATGTGATTTTCGTGATCAGCAGACAAAAATTTATAAGGAACACCTAACAGTGTTGAAGAAAAACTTTGTTGTGCAGTGTTAGACTTCAATTATGTTTTCTTAAAGTTGTTATTGGATATGTTCCGCTGTTTTGTTTTTTTGTTTTGTTTCTCTTCTACCTTTTACAGTTTGTTTTCTCACATTAAGTAATTATCGGTCTGCGTTATTCGATAAGATCACTTTCCATATTTTGTTTGGCACCGAAATACTGATGCCAATTATATGAGTTGCTTTACCAATACCAAGCTCGCCTTTCAGACATGGGGGCGTTATAATGTAACGGTCAATTCCACTATTCGTTGGTAAAAGAGTAGCCCAAGAGTTGGCGGTGGGTGATGATGACTAGCTGCCTTCCCTCTAGTCTTACACTGCTAAATTAGGGACGGCTAGCACAGATAGCCCTCGAGTAGCTTTGTGCGAAATTCAAAAACAAACAAACAAATGCTTTACCAATATAATTAAACAAACCACCTTCATGTGATTTACGACTTGGTAAATTGCTCGTGAAAGAGGTGTCTATTATACAACTTTTCTGGTATTATATGTATTTTGTGTCTTTTCGTGATGTATTTGCTTTCTTTGCCACCACCACTGTCTTTAATTAAAATTCATGTTGTCATTTCCATCACATAAAACTTCATGGTGGATATTCAGAATACTGTCATCGTAATTTGACCGTGGTAGTTTTTTTTAAACTGTGTTTTGTATTATTATTAGTATTTCCCAGTATATTATTTGGCTGCTCTACTAAACGTCTCTGATTTGGATAAATTGTTAATTCATGACACTGACGACAACTAAAGCAGTGGTACGAATTCTGAACATCTAGGCCTTTTGCAAAATAAAGGTTCTATTTTGAACTAGAATTAAATTTTTTTAAAAGTCGTTGAAGTGCTCGTTAGTAATTTCGATCTGTCGATTTGAAGTAGCCAGTGGCTTACTAAAGTGAGACAGTTCATTGTCTTTTGTTTGAGCCAATGCCACTGATAAAGAAGAAAATCGAAAAAAAATATTTTCGCAAAGAATCTTTTTTTTTTTTTTCTTACCAACATAAGCTTAACCAATTTGCAAATGTGAACGGTTCTAATAACGGTTTTTGTGACGTGTTTTAACACATATAAGGTACGTAAATGGAAAGACATATACACGTATCTATGTTTATGTGTGTGCATGCGCGTCAGCATATATATATAGCGAACAACAGGAATTCTGTACATCAACAAATATAACTATGGCCACTTCTTATTTCAGATCTCACAAACTTAAACATCTTTGTTGTAATTACATCTGATTCTAGTCATTCAGAACTAAACAAAGATTGATTCAAGGGGCTAATAGACTTCATATGTTTTGAGTTCAACCTCCAAACTGTCCAATTTTCACTCTTCGAATTACGTATAAGCAGGGTATGTCTGTTTTGAAAATTTACCAATCAATGCAAATGCTGATCTCGAACTACGACCACCACCACTTACATTTGGCATTATACATGAATTACAAAGTTTCTACGTTAAGATATACAATTTTTTGTGTGTATTTTCAGGTATATCATAAACTTAAGTAGCAGTCAGCTTTAAGTACGCCCGCAGTGTCACCATTACAAAATTATCATAAAAATAAATAAAGGTCCAACTGAGCCTGGTAGGTAGCTTGGCAGGTTACACATCAAATAATTCATGATCCAAACAGTAATACTGCTGTGAGTGAGTTATAAAAGTAATAGTCAATCTCGTCATTCAGTTCAAACGGCTGGACAAGAGCCCTTGTGACATCGGGTGCTGCTGGCAGACTGCCTTTGTTTTGGTCAGTAGTCAAAAGTATGAACAGCTGTGCTTGAACCCTGAAGGATCTTTCACCTATTCTGATTGAAACTATTCACATAAGGCGTTAGTCAGGTTGAGAATTATTCTAATTTCCCAAATTCCCGAAAATAATAATGGAAACACACACACAGCAAGCTTGTTCGAAGAATAGAGCAGGAGTCTACATTTAAAAAAATTTCCAGATTTAGGGACGAATTTTTATTTTGTTATTTAATATGACGATATGATACTCGTTAGAATCAAATGCTTGGAAGAAATTCCTTTAAAACTTGTTCGTCTTACCTTTTAGATTTGACAAATATAACATTTTCTAAAACTACGTCAAAACATGTAGGTTGTTCTCAGTTCATTAACCGGTTTTGAGATGTAAAGTACGATATCCCTGTGAACCCATAATTAATCATGGAAGGAGATTACTACCGTGATATTAGCCTCGAAAATATCACATATATGAAACGATGATTGCACACACAAAAAGGCGAATTGTCTTTGTAGAGTCTCCCAACTTAATAAATGTAAAATGTGACTAGATGAATTATTTGCTATCGCCTCTGAAACTTGTAGCACATTTCAGTGGTACTATAGCGTGCGGTCTACAAAGATACTTTAATCATGATATCACCGATTTAATTTTCGTTTATTTGCAACTGGCGCCAGTTATTATAAACAATGTTTTAAAACTAATATGACATAAAACACAATTACACAAAGTTTTGGGGGCATGCATAATCGGAACGTAATAAGTTCTAGCAATAAAAACGAGCACAATTATAACCTACATTTAAGGCACTCTTTTTAGAACGCACAACTTATCGAATTATTTTTATTTGCTGAACAAAAACATGGGTAGATATATAAACATTTAGCAAGAAATTATGTTTTAGTCAATTATTAAAACGGTGATAATGATAGTGTCTTTGTTGACGTCACGCTATTCTCGCACCCACGTTCCTCTCGGAAAAAAATAAAATTTTATTATCAAATGAACCCCTCTAGTAACGATTAGTAAACAAAACCGCATACGTTTAACAGTAAACGATGCAATATACGATGGACAGTAAAACAAGATAGTATATTTTTAACAGTAAAAAAGACTATACGATGGACAATATGCACTGAACAGTAAAACAATATCATATACGTTTAACAGCAAACAATAATTTCAGTCGCGATTTAACGTACACTATGAAGAGGACAAGATGAAAGCCGGGAATTTGACTTCCCACGTTGGAATAGCCTCGTGTGGCTTTAGTTTAATAAAAACAAACAATAATTGTTTTTTTTTTTTTCATTTCAATAACAAACACTGAATTTCCTGATCAAACACCTATATACATAACGCTTTCATTAAAGAAGTTCACCTTAGTAAGCAAATAACAGTTTGGTTTGTAAAACGGTGCGTTACTTAGATAACACTGACACCATGGTTTTTAAATTTGCAAACAATCTATTTAAACTCTCGGTCCCAAACTCCATCTGAGGGTCGCGGGTTCGAATTCCCGCCACACCAAACATATTCGCCCTTTCAGCCGTGGGAACGTTATAATATTACTGGCAATCCCACTATGAGTTGCCCAAGAATTGGCGGTGGGTTGTGATGACTAGCTGTCTTCTCTCCAGTCTTACACTGCTAAATTAGGAACGACTAGCGCAGATAGCCCTCGTGTAGATTTACGCGAAATTCAAAAACAAGCCAAAACCAAACTCCATAAGCGAGCGCGTGATCGGTAGAGGAAATTCAAGCAGTAAACTGGGTGGCAATGAGAGAGGACATTGGCAGCAGTGAAGCAGTATGTTGAGCTAAGCCAGGAAGTTGGAAGCTGTTTCTTTGCAGCAGTAAAGGTTGTTGTAGAATGTCAGGGTTGCAAGATTGGCAACAATGTCAAGTTCAAAGTTATACGACAAGAGCGACACACTGGACCCTGGTAGCCGAGACCAGTTTAGCCACTTTCAATAGCGATGTAATCACCCACTAATTAACGCACATAAAAAAAAAGACAAACAACAAAAAAAACAATACATAGACTTTTCTGTTGAAACACACAGTCGTAATTATGATAAAAACGAATGTGTTAGAGAGTTAGTTGCTGGAAGATATATATGACGGATATTAAGTTTTACAACCAATTTTGGATAATAAAATGTTTTATATTTAATACCGACATATCTTCGTTAAAGGGTGGAATTGATGATTATTTCTGGAGTAATAAAACATGTTTAGGAAGTTTAGGAACACAGTACCACATTGTTCAAATTATCAGTGGCCATTTTCATCTCGATGCCTCAATAATTAAATATTATTATGTTTCTACAAGGTTTCATTTATGTGATCAGGCAGCCACGGAATAGTATACAAGTCGTTAGTGTCTGAAAGTTGGTTCATTAGTTTTAGCTCAAATCTGTACAACTAGCTCTTTGCGCTTTGACCACTGCAAGGAATCAAACCTCGGATTTTAGCGCAGTACGTCCGGACCTACTCGGGGAAAATAATAGTTAGAAAAGTACATTTTTATCGGGATAAATGTGGAACTTATTTACCACTACTAACATTAGAGACCCTAAAGATTCTCCTAATTTACGAGACAAACCAGCTGGAAGATGTTCCTTAAAGCTCACCCCTCAGGGGCACAGCGGTATGTCTTCCACATTACTAGAAACCGGGTTTCGATACCAGTGGTAGACAGAGAACAGATAGCCATTGTGTAGCTTTTTGCTTAATTCTAAACAAACAAAATGATTTTTAGAACATCTAAAACTGTTGTTTTTTTTCAAATTTCAGAAACTTGTTTTTATTATTATTATCATAATTTCATTTTCAAAATGAAATATTTCAATACTGGATCTAAAATTCTAAGCTTTGTTATTTCAAGTTGTTTGTCAGGATTGAACGAATACCCACGGCTGCTTCAGATTCTTGTTTTTGTTTAATGGGGAAAAAATCATAGATTAACTGTATTTACTAAACATCACGGGAATTATTTAATTCACTTCGGAGGTGACCCGGCATGGCCAGGTGGGTTAAGGCGTGCGATTCGTAATCTGAGGGTCGCGGGTTCGAATCCTCGTCACACCAAACATGCTCGCCTTTTCAGCCGTGGGGGCGTTATAATGTAACCACTATTCGTTGGTAAAAGAGTAGCCCAAGAGTTGGCGGTGGGTGGTGATGACTAGCTGTCTTCCTTCTAGTCTTACACTGCTAAATTAAGGACGGCTAGCACAGACAGCCCTCGAATAGCTTTGCGCGAAATTCAAAAACAAACAAACAAACTTCGGAGTTCTGTAAAATATCATAGTTCCTTTTTAGATACTTTTGCGGAAGTGAAATTCATAGTTTAAACTAAACACACTATCTCAGAAATCCTTAAAACAGAGAGAACATTGCTTCTCCTGAAGGTAATGAAAACAAACAAAAAGCTTTAAGACTGAAATATTGGGAAATCAACATCCTTACAAGACCCTAGACACTTCAACAGAAATTCATTTTACACGAAACAGAAAGCGATGCAGTGAAGACAAATGTACATTTTAACTGACATTTTCAAAAGTTTCACAACACAGAAAACATACAAAAATAGTAGACCTTTAGTCTCGTAGTCGAGAGATCAGGACATAATGGGAAACGAGATAGATTATCGCTGCACATATTAAACAGATCCCTGTGGTTCAGGCTATAATGTAGAATATAAAAGGTGTCCTGGGTTTTAAAGGCAGTTGTGGAAGTAGAACCCACATTGTGATTGTAGGATACACCATCTACCAGTCTTAACTTCCGTTCGATACCTTACAACTTGTTTTAAGCAAACATTACTTTTTGCAGTTAAATACCGTCAAAACAATAGCTTAAAGGAAGATGACAGGAAAATATTCGTCAGAATGAAAGGAAAATATATTATTGCTTGCGATACTTATGTATAATTGCCATCTACAAATCCGAATCTTATAACAGTAACCTGTTGACTGCCATGTATTTCAGCTGCTACAATACAATCTAATGCTTCTTTATTTTGTAACTTTTTCGTGACGCCATTTTGGATCGAAAGTGAAACAATTTGTAAGTAGGTCAAATGCATGTATGGTGCTGACATCTAGCTTTGAAGTTAGGTATTATTGAGAACAAATTAACTCGTCCGTGGCACTCTGTTACCGATCGGCTTGGACGAGTCATCTCGTGTACGGCACTGAACAGGTTAATTCGATTATTATCAGTGGTACACACTTACGCATGTCCAACAACTAAAATAACAGTTTTGTAAAAATTTATTACAGGTGATCTCCGTTTTCATCATAAATGGAAAAAAAAAATCCTTCTAATGGCAAAAAGTTTTATTCTCTTCAATGTGTCAAACATTCCTAAGTTTTATTTTTTATTTTTTTAAGCCGAAAATCGCACGAAAAAAATAAACTGTTTATTTCTTTTGTCACGTCTTCGTGTGACAGTGAAATAACACACAGCTGTTTTCAAAATATAAATTTTTGGTTTCTGCACGCAAATTAAACGAGAACAAAAACAAACTTGTAGCCATACAACTCGAAAATAAAGTCAAAATGGAACGAAACAGCGTTGTTTGATCCAAGTATAATCAGTAATTTGATTGTGTCTATTTGTACTGACTCAGCACGTGTCTTTGTTTATGCATTTCATACTTGTAGATTTCTTATAAATTTTACAAAGATAGTCGTGCATTTTGTTTGTCTGTAGTTAAGCACAAAGCTATATAGTGAGCTATCTGTACTCTCTTTGCCCATTATGGTATCGCAACCTGATTTCTAACATCCTAAATTCGCAGACATGTCGCTGCGTCATTGGGAGTATAATATAGTTATGCATCAATTTTCAACTAGTTTCACTTTCACTCGTCTCCCGCTGCATAGCGGTAAGTCTTCGAATTTACAATGCTAAAATCAGGGCTTCAATTCCCCTCGGTGGACTCAGCAGATAGCCCAATGTAGCTTTGCGATAAGAAAACACACAAACACACACACTTTCAGACTTATACTGCCATCTCTCGGTGCATTGCAGAAACGCTAAAACTGACAAGCATTCTCCATTTTACAGAAAAACGAACTATTGGAGCTAAACTTGTACAGGATCTTTACGAAGAGTCACTTGTGTTCTGTGTGACTTGTCAGTAACTCGAAGTTTCCGTTTAATATGCTTAAGGAAAGAGAAGGTAAAATATATTTTTCTCATTTCCCTTCGTCAAAAGAGTTTGAATGTTAATAATCGTCTGTCCGCTGAGAAAGGATCAAATTTCAACACCATTCTTGTCAAGTAGCAGTAGTGTTAGTAAGTCTTGTTAAGTAAGAGTAGTGTTAATAAGTCTTGTGAAGTAAGAGTAGTGTTAGTAAGTCTTGTCAAGTAAGAGTAGTGTTAGTAAGTCTTGTGAAGTAAGAGTAGTGTTAGTAAGTCTTGTCAAGTAAGAGTAGTGTTAGTAAGTCTTGTCAAGTAAGAGTAGTGTTAGTAAGTCTTGTCAAGTAAGAGTAGTGTTAGTATGTCTTGTCAAGTAGCAGAAGTGTTAGTAAGTCTTGTCAAGTAAGAGTAGTGTTAGTAAGTCTTGTCAAGTAGCAGAAGTGTGAGTAAGTCTTGTGAAGTAAGAGTAGTGTTAGTAAGTCCCATCAAGTAAGAGTAGTGTTAGTAAGTCCTTGTCAAGTAAGAGTAGTGTTAGTAAGTCCTGTCAAGTAAGAGTAGTGTTAGTAAGTCCCTGGAAGTAAGAGTAGTGTTAGTAAGTCCTTGTCAAGCAAGAGTAGTGTTAGTAAGTCCTTGTCAAGCAGAGAAGTGTTAGTAAGTCCTATCAAGCAAGAGTAGTGTTAGTAAGTCCTGTAAAGTAAGAGTAGTGTTAGTAAGTCCTATCAAGTAAGAGTAGTGTTAGTAAGTCCTTGTCAAGCAAGAGTAGTGTTAGTAAGTCCTTGTGAAGTAAGAGTAGTGTTAGTAAGTCCTTGTGAAGTAAGAGTAGTGTTAGTAAGTCCTATCAAGCAAGAGTAGTGTTAGTAAGTCCTGTCAAGTAAGAGTAGTGTTAGTAAGTCCTGTCAAGTAACAGTAGTGTTAGTAAGTCCTTATCAAGTAAGAGTAGTGTTAGTAAGTCTTGTCAAGTAAGAGTAGTGTTAGTAAGTCCCAGGAAGTAAGAGTAGTGTTAGTAAGTCCTAGGAGGTAAGAGTAGTGTTAGTAAGTCCTATCAAGCAGCAGTAGTGTTAGTAAGTCCTGGAAGTAAGAGTAGTGTTAGTAAGTCCTATCAAGTAAGAGTAGTGTTAGTAAGTCCTATCAAGTAAGAGTAGTGTTAGTAAGTCCCAGGAAGCAAGAGTAGTGTTAGTAAGTCCTTGTCAAGTAAGAGTAGTGTTAGTAAGTCCTATCAAGCAAGAGTAGTGTTAGTAAGTCCTGTCAAGCAAGAGTAGTGTTAGTAAGTCCTTGTCAAGCAAGAGTAGTGTTAGTAAGTATTGTCAAGCAAGAGTAGTGTTAGTAAGTCCTGTGAAGCAAGAGTAGTGTTAGTAAGTCCTATCAAGCAACAGTAGTGTTAGTAAGTCCTGTCAAGCAACAGTAGTGTTAGTAAGTCCTATCAAGTAAGAGTAGTGTTAGTAAGCAAGTAAGAGTAGTGTTAGTAAGTCCTTGTGAAGTAAGAGTAGTGTTAGTAAGTCCTATCGGCTAAGAGTAGTGTTAGTAAGTCCTATCAAGTAAGAGTAGTGTTAGTAAGTCCCAGGAAGCAAGAGTAGTGTTAGTAAGTCCCAGGAAGCAAGAGTAGTGTTAGTAAGTCCTGTTCAAGTAAGAGTAGTGTTAGTAAGTCCTATCAAGCAAGAGTAGTGTTAGTAAGTCCTGTCAAGTAAGAGTAGTGTTAGTAAGTCTTGTCAAGTAAGAGTAGTGTTAGTAAGTATTGTCAAGTAAGAGTAGTGTTAGTAAGTCTTGTCAAGTAAGAGTAGTGTTAGTAAGTCCTTGTCAAGCAAGAGTAGTGTTAGTAAGTCCTGTCAAGTAACAGTAGTGTTAGTAAGTCCTTGTGAAGCAAGAGTAGTGTTAGTAAGTCCTGTGAAGTAAGAGTAGTGTTAGTAAGTCCTTGTCAAGCAAGAGTAGTGTTAGTAAGTCCTGTCAAGTAAGAGTAGTGTTAGTAAGTCTTGTCAAGTAAGAGTAGTGTTAGTAAGTCTTGTCAAGTAAGAGTAGTGTTAGTAAGTATTGTCAAGTAGAGTAGTGTTAGTAAGTCTTGTCAAGTAACAGTTGTCTTAGTAAGTCTTGTGAAGTAAGAGTAGTGTTAGTAAGTCTTGTCAAGTAAGAGTAGTGTTAGTATAAAATTATACTAACATTTATCTTATAAAATTGTTTATCTGTAATTATTTTTATACAGCAGTAAATACACACAAGAAGGAAGTCTCAAATCTATATTGTACAGTAATACCCATGATTTCAAGAGATAAAGTATTAATTAGTTCAATTTTGTTTTGATACAAAAATATCTAAAGCTAAAAGAGGAAGAAAATTGTTGTCAACAAAGGTTTGTTGTCAAACAAACAAGCCCAGACAGCCCTCGTATAACTTTGTGCGAAATTCAAAACAAACAAACAAGGACAGACAGCCCTCGTATAACTTTGTGCGAAATTCAAAACAAACAAGCACAGACAGGCCTCGTATCGCTTTGTGCGAAATTCAAAACAAACAAACAAGCACAGACAACCCTCGTATAACTTTGTGCGAAATTCAAAACAAACAAACAAACACAGACAGCCCTCGTATAACTTTGTGCGAAATTCAAAACAAACAAACAAACACAGATAGCCCTCGTATAGCTTTGTGCGAAATTCAAAACAAACAAACAAACACAGATAGCCCTCGTATAGCTTTGTGCGAAATTCAAAACAAACAAACAAACACAGACAGCCCTCGTATAGCTTTGTGCGAAATTCAAAACAAACAAACAAACAAACACAGATAGCCCTCGTATAGCTTTGTGCGAAATTCAAAACAAACACAGACAGCCCTCGTATAGCTTTGTGCGAAATTCAAAACAAACAAATACAGACAGCCCTAGTATAGCTTTGTGCGAAATTCAAAACAAACAAACAAATACAAACAGCCCTCGTACAGCTTTGTGCGAAATTCAAAAATCTCTCTTTCTTTCTTTTTGGGGGGAGTTAAAAATTTCAAAATTAAAATAAATGGTTAGGCTTTTGTTTTCAGTGTAATTTAATAATCGTGTCACAAATTAAGGACTTCATAATACTGAGTTGTATGGCAAATATATAACTTAATTACTTTGGACCCCTGGATCCTCAGCGGTAAGTTTGGAGGCTCATAATACTACAAGTTGGGTTTTGATACCCGTGATGAGTAGAACACAAATAGCCTAATGTGTAGTTTTGTGCTTATTAACAAATAATTCGATCAAAAACTCGTGACTCTCGGTTGATGGGTGCCAAGTCTACTGATTTACGACGCTAAAATTTGGAGTTCGATTCTCAGCGGTGGACACAGTAAATATCTCAATTTGTCTTTGCTCTAAAATAAAAAAAAATCCTTACTTTATATCACAGGGATAAAATTTAATAGGGTTTGGTTTGTTTTGAATTTTTCACAAAGCTATACGAGAGCTATCTGCGCTAGCTGTCCCTAATTTAGAAGTATAAGACTGGAGTCGAGTGCCTTAACCACCTGCCCATACCGCGCCCAATTAATGTGGTTACAAGTGTGTTATTCGTTGCCTTAAGCTTCAAGCTCATTAATGGATGTCCCGGCCAGGTGATTTAAGCACTCGACTCGTAATCTGAGGGTCGCGGGTTCAAATCCCGGTCAGACTAAACATGCACGCCTTTTCAGCCGTGGGGGAGTTATAATGTTCGGTCAATCCCACTATAAGTTAGTAAAAGAGTAGCATAAGAGTTGGCGGTGGGTGGTGAAGACTAGCTGCCTTTCCTCTATTTTTACACTGCAGATAGTCCTCCTGTAGCTTTACACGAAATTCAAAAACAAACAAATAAACATTAATGGATAAATGCTTGTGTTAATATTTTAATTTTGTAAAGTAATTTCTACCCGGGTCCGATATAGCTAGGTGGTTTGGACGCTCGATTTGCAATCAAGGGTCGCAGGTTCGAATCTTCGTCCCACTAAATATGCTCGCCCTTTCAATCATAAGGGCGTTATAATATTATGGTCAATCACATTATTCATTGGCCAAATAGTACTCAAGAGGATGGTGATGGCTAGCTGCTTTCCCTCTAGTCTTTCAATACTAATTACGGACGATTAACGTAGATAGCCCTCCTGTAGCTTTGCGCGAAAATTCAAAACAAATAAACCTCCTCTCCGGTGGCTCAGTGCAATGCTTGCGATCTTATAACGCTGAAACTCGAGGCTTGGTCCACGTGAGATGCACATAGTATACAGCTAATTGAGCCTAAATAAAAACACATAGATTAAATTACAAGAAATCCAACCTGAACTTACAAAAACAATATTTTAAGACACGGAAATGTTATACAGTGAAAAAAGTTACAGTAGTTAAGTATTACAACACATAAGTTTTTTGGCTAATTGTTTTTTAAATATTAGCAAAAGCCTGTTTTTTCTTCTTCTAAATTTGACGTAGTATAATAATTAATGAAACTTATTTTGTTTGAAAATCGTTTTCCTTGTTATTTTCTAGTCATCGGTCATTTACATAAAAACGGCTTTGGAAAAATTTCCTCATTCGGTACGTGCAATCATCATATCTATGCTAGAAGTAGCATTTGATATTCCAAACAAAAAACGTTGAACGGAAACGGAACAAAAATGATTACAACAAACATACTGTGACTATAAATGGTCTTTTTTTTTTTTTCGTTTTCATATATGTTTGTATAATTGAGCATAGTTATCTCTCATGGTCATTTCTATTCTGTTTAGATATTCTGAATTGGAGGTTTAACCAAAACATTAAAAGACAAACAATTTTTTAATTTATTTAGACCTAAGTAAGCATTTCTAACTTTTGATCTAATGCCCATAAATGGTCAAAAAGCCAGGGTGCTCACGCGCAATTTGAGGGTCATAAATTCGAATTCCTGTTCCACCAAACATGGTCATCTAGTTGCAAGTGATGGTTAATTTCACTATTCATTGCTAAAATATTACCTAAAGAAATTCAAACCGAATCTAGCGAAGTGTTAGAAAACTAACAGGCTTGATATTAACGAGTTATGTGACACATGATGAAATACAATTGTAATTCACAAGATTACTTTTTTGTTGTTTCGGATTTCGTGCAAAGCTACACGAGGGATGTCTGCGCTATCCCTTCTTAATTCAGCAGTGTAAGACTAGAAAGAAGGAAGCTAGTCGTCATCGACTCTTGGGCTATTATTTTACCAATGAATAGAGGGATTGACTACACATTATAACACCGCTACGGCTGAAAGTATGTTTGGTGTGACGGGGATTCGAACCCGCGACCCTCAGATTACGAATCCAGACCCCTAACCATCTGGCCATGCAGGCCCTCATTGTGTGTCAAGGAATGTTTGTTATTGTGCACAAAGCTACATAAAAGGCTATCTGTGCTGTGCTCTGTCCACCACGGGTATCGAAACCCGGTTTCTAGCAGCATAAGTCTGTATATATACTAGCGTACCACTTGGAAGGCTGCAAAAGAAAGTTAATATAAGAAAAATAAACCAAATAAGTCGAAATTAAGAACTTGAAAACAAAAAAAACTAAATATTTTTCGATGGGAACTAGAATATCGTACGTTATAGAAACTTAAGTAAACGTTCATTTACTTTTCTATAACGCCTTATATGTTCACTTTTTTTTTATTAATAAAAGTGTTGTTGAGAACAAGAAGAAATAAATTTTTCTCGGTAAGTTACTTCTCACTGAAATATCAATATTATGGGAAAGGAAAACAAAGTTAAAGCATCTATTAAATATTTTAATTTACAATGTCACATAAAAATACCAAATCCAAATTCACAATGGCAGGTGTTCTATGGGATCTAAGACCTTGGTTTAGCCTTGGAAGGCTCAAAGACATTGGTTATCCTCAAGGTTAATGATGATGCATTTGGCTTGGTGACAAAACACTCAACGCCAAGTGAAAATAATAATAATAATAAAAACTAAGTCACGTATGCAACATTAAAATGTACAATAAGGATAGAGTAATATAATGTTCTTTACTCAGTCAGTCTACAGGTGGCTACTAGATAAACGTAAGTAACTGAAAGTTTGGTATCTTCGGTTGACAAAAAATATTTATAAGTTCAGACTGAATAATGAAGTTGAAGGACTCTGGTTTCTATCATAAACAACCTAAACCAAAATTATAAGAAAATGATTCAACGGAAAGTAGGAGAAGCATAAGTATTTTAATTTACGGTTGAAATTTAGAAGAATAAACAATGAAAAGGCCCGGAATGGCCAGGTGGGTTGAGACGCTCCGCTCGCAATCTGAGAGTCGCAGGTTTGAATCCTCCTCACACCAAACACTCTGTTCAGCCGTGGGGGCATTATAATGTGACAATCATTCCCACTATTCGTTGGTAAAAGAGTAGCTCAATTGTTGGCGGTGGGTGGTGATGACTAGGTGCCTTCCCTCTTGTCTTATACTTCTGAATTAGGGACGGCTAGCACAGATAGCCCTCGTGTGGCTATGCGTAAAATTCAAACAAAGAAAGAAACCATGAATCTATGATACACACACACACATACAGTATAAAGGTCTAACTGGCTCTTACAAACAAGATCCAATGTCACGTTCTGAAAAGATGTTACCACAGAAAAGCAAACATGGGGACTGTTCCAAAAAAATGACAAAAGTAGAAGATATTTCTTAGCCGCCATCATTAAGAAAAAAGTGAGGAGACTGAGAACGAAAAAAAGAAATAGGACAGCTTCCGCTTGATAACAGATTTTGAACTATCCTCTGATTAATATTAGGCCTAGGAACCTAAACATTCAGAATTCGTACCTTACTAACTCGTTATGGTGTGTGAAGTTATGAAGTGACGTAAAACAATAAAAAGACAAATGACAAAACCATCCATTGATAGCAATACTCTTATTGATATACATTTTGCAAAAATGTCTCTTCACACATTACTCATTTAGTTAAATCATTCTGCTCAAAGAAAGGCAATTATGTATTAAACTGGCTATTTTTTGACACTTGGCTTCCTTTTTATCGCCAACGAAATTTTTCTTTACCAGCCTTCTAAGTAACCTTCTGCCTTAAGAACCTCCTAACCGCTGCTTATCCAATCTGTTTCTGACCTAATTATACAGTACAAAATAACTGAAATGATGATTTATATTTTCTGTTTTGTACGTTTCTAAATTATTTTGCGAACTCCAAAAGTTTTTTATATTGATTAAAAGTTTCATTATAAGACAGCGTTAAGTTTACGGACTTACAACGTTAAAATTCGAGGTTAGATTCCCCATGGTAAATACAGCTGATAGCCAAATATAACTGTTCTAAAACAAACTGAATAAAACATTTTTTTTTTTTTTTTACATTCTGTACATTTTCTGAAGGAGAAACTACAATGATTCATCATGTGTCAGTAACGCCAAAAGTATAAACTATAATGGTCCATCATGTGTCCGTACAACTGAAAACAGAAGCTAAAATGGCCCATAGTGTATCGTCAGACAGAAAAAAGAAAGAATTATAAAATTAATATACGAATATTTTAATAACGAATAGTGAGATTGATCGTATTATTATACCACCCCCACGGCTGAGACGGAGAGCATGTTTGGTGTGACGAGGATCCGAACCCTCAACCCTCAGATTACGAGTCAAGCGCCCTAATCACTTGGTTGTGCCAGGACCCTCATAATTCGGAATGAATATACAGGCAAGTGTTAGCTGAGTGAAAAGCCTGGAATAGAACAAACAATTCATATTCATCGTTAGCAAGCATTTTATAAGAAACACAACTATGTGGACATTAAACTTATGTTTCGAGTATTTTTATTTCCGTACTGTAGCACAGGTTTCTTTAAAGCACACGAAGCTTAATTTATACACACGAACATTAATACAAAAATACACAGGTACTTAGAAAAAACAACAAAAGTCCATCAGAAGTAGATGTGCTTCCACCTACTAGGATGACATTGTCGGTTTAAACCCACAACTTGGTCACTACTGATTACTCACAGGTATGAGGGTCTGCACCAACTGACAGTAATAACTTATTCGTTGTCGCAAACTAATATATTCGGTTTGGTTTCGCTCAGCGGGTGAATAGTATCCACGTGAAATAGGAGCAAATTTATGAGGGTTACAAGGATGAAATGGAAAAAAAACTAGACATTAAAATCACATGTGGTTAAAATGATACGACGTTTTGCATCTGACAAGAATATCAGATAGAAAAGCATACTAACACATTGTTCTGTCATTCTTACCCCCCTCCCCCCGTGGCATAGCAATATGTCTGCGGATTTACAACGCTAGAAACAGGCTTTCAATATTAGTGGTGAGTAAAGCACAGATAGCCCACTGCGTGAGGTTTGTGCTGAATTACAAACAAATCTGTCCTTCTTATTGGTGTTTTTCAACTTATTTCATAAAACAATTATATAAACTGTTATTGTAGGTTTGACAATTTGTTTTCATGAATCTGATTATTCTCTTCTTAAATTATCACAATCTTGTGGATAACACAGAGCTGAAGATATACGAAATTATATCGTAAAAAAGTGAGATATTTTTCAGAACTTAAGACTTTTCTGCTTCAAACTTATCGACTTCTACTGGTTTTAGTATTATAATTAAAAAAACAACATTGCTAGTGAAAATAAATGTTCGTATTAATTTGTATAATTAAATAACTAGAATCCAATGAAAAAATTTTAATAAAAAGGAAAATGGAGACTGTGAATGTGGTTCAGTTTTTATGTCACTTGATTTATTTCAAAATTTAACTTTTTACAGATTATCTTGCTACTGAACCTCAAACACATTTCGTTATTACATTCACTTAACGGATAGAGGATTAGTTCATTTTTGTTCACAGTTCATAAGGACAAGGAGTGGCCTAGTTCTAGCGAAAGTAGACTAGAATTCCAGGATTTAGATTTCGCGACCCGTTGCTACAAACATGTGTTCCACACTTGAGAGAATTGTAAGCGTTGTTAACTAAGTCGGACAGATCAGAGTGGTTAATCATACAGGACTGTCTATTGCAAAAGCTGTCGGGGATTTCTGGTGGCTACTTACCTTCCTTTTACAGTCTATCAGTTCACAGTAAGTTATGGCAAACAAATTCAATAAGCTTTAACCTTCATTATGACTTGTTTCTTGTTCATTTAGTTTTAACTAAAGTATAGAGACATCCTGTGTTATCTGCAGTAAGTTATTTGGTCGTAGTTGGTTAAACAAAACACTAAATCAGTAGTATGATCTGACACAGTAATACTTTCAATCAGTAGTATACCCTGACACAGTAATACTACTAAACTCTCAATCAGTAGTATACCCTGACACAGTAATACTACTAAACTCTCAATCAGTAGTATACCCTGACACAGTAATACTACTAAACTCTCAATCAGTAGTATACCCTGACACAGTAATACTACTAAACTCTCAATCAGTAGTATACCCTGACACAGTAATACTACTAAACTCTCAATCAGTAGTATACCCTGACACAGTAATACTTTCAATCAGTAGTATACCCTGACACAGTAATACTACTAAACTCTCAATCAGTAGTATACCCTGACACAGTAATACTACTAAACTCTCAATCAGTAGTATACCCTGACACAGTAACACTACTAAACTCTCAATCAGTAGTATATCCTGACACAGTAATACTACCAAACTCTCAATCAGTAGTAAACCATAACACAGTAATACTACTAAACTCTCAATCAGTAGTATACCATAACACAGTAATACTACTAAACTCTCAATCAGTAGTATACCATAACACAGTAATACTACTAAACTCTCAATCAGTAGTATACCCTGACACAGTAATACTACGAAACTCTCAATCAGTAGTATACCCTGACACAGTAATACTACCCAACTCTCAATCAGTAGTATACCCTGACACAGTAATACTACCCAACTCTCAATCAGTAGTATACCATAACACAGTAATACTACTAAACTCTCAATCAGTAGTATACCATAACACAGTAATACTACTAAACTCTCAATCAGTAGTATACCATAACACAGTAATACTACTAAACTCTCAATCAGTAGTATACCATAACACAGTAATACTACTAAACTCTCAATCAGTAGTATACTCTGACACAGTAATACTACTAAACTCTCAATCAGTAGTATACCCTGACACAGTAATACTACTAAACTCTCAATCAGTAGTATAGCATAACACAGTAATACTACTAAACTCTCAATCAGTAGTATACCCTGACACAGTAATACTACGAAACTCTCAAACAGTAGTATACCCTAACACAGTAATACTACTAAACTCTCAATCAGTAGTATACCATAACACAGTAATACTACTAAACTCTCAATCAGTAGTATACCCTGACACAGTAATACTACCAAACTCTCAATCAGTAGTATACCCTGACACAGTAATACTACTAAACTCTCAATCAGTAGTATACCCTGACACAGTAATACTACTAACCTCTCAATCAGTAGTATACCCTGACACAGTAATACTACAAAATTGTCAATCAGTAGTATACCCTGACACAGTAACACTACTAAACTCTCAATCAGTAGTATACCCTGACACAGTAATACTACCAAATCTCAATCAGTAGTATACCATAACACAGTAATACTACTAAACTCTCAATCAGTAGTATACCATAACACAGTAATACTACCAAACTCTCAATCAGTAGTACACCATAACACAGTAATACTACTAAACTCTCAATCAGTAGTATACCCTGACACAATAATACAACGAAACTCTCAATCAGTAGTATACCCTGACACAGTAATACTACCAAATCTCAATCAGTAGTATACCATAACACAGTAATACTAATAAACTCTCAATCAGTAGTATACCATAACACAGTAATACTACTAAACTCTCAATCAGTAGTATACCCTGACACAGTAATACTACCAAACTCTCAATCAGTAGTATACCCTGACACAGTAATACTACTAAACTCTCAATCAGTAGTATACCCTGACACAGTAACACTACTAAACTCTCAATCAGTAGTATATCCTGACACAGTAATACTACCAAACTCTCAATCAGTAGTAAACCATAACACAGTAATACTACTAAACTCTCAATCAGTAGTATACCATAACACAGTAATACTACTAAACTCTCAATCAGTAGTATACCATAACACAGTAATACTACTAAACTCTCAATCAGTAGTATACCCTGACACAGTAATACTACGAAACTCTCAATCAGTAGTATACCCTGACACAGTAATACTACCCAACTCTCAATCAGTAGTATACCCTGACACAGTAATACTACCCAACTCTCAATCAGTAGTATACCATAACACAGTAATACTACTAAACTCTCAATCAGTAGTATACCATAACACAGTAATACTACTAAACTCTCAATCAGTAGTATACCATAACACAGTAATACTACTAAACTCTCAATCAGTAGTATACCATAACACAGTAATACTACTAAACTCTCAATCAGTAGTATACCCTGACACAGTAATACTACTAAACTCTCAATCAGTAGTATACCCTGACACAGTAATACTACTAAACTCTCAATCAGTAGTATAGCATAACACAGTAATACTACTAAACTCTCAATCAGTAGTATACCCTGACACAGTAATACTACGAAACTCTCAATCAGTAGTATACCCTAACACAGTAATACTACTAAACTCTCAATCAGTAGTATACCATAACACAGTAATACTACTAAACTCTCAATCAGTAGTATACCCTGACACAGTAATGCTACCAAACTCTCAATCAGTAGTATACCCTGACACAGTAATACTACTAAACTCTCAATCAGTAGTATACCCTGACACAGTAATACTACTAACCTCTCAATCATTAGTATACCCTGACACAGTAATACTACAAAATTGTCAATCAGTAGTATACCCTGACACAGTAACACTACTAAACTCTCAATCAGTAGTATACCCTGACACAGTAATACTACCAAATCTCAATCAGTAGTATACCATAACACAGTAATACTACTAGACTCTCAATCAGTAGTATACCATAACACAGTAATACTACCAAACTCTCAATCAGTAGTACACCATAACACAGTAATACTACTAAACTTTCAATCAGTAGTATACCCTGACACAGTAATACTACTAAACTCTCAATCAGTAGTATACCCTGACACAATAATACTACGAAACTCTCAATCAGTAGTATACCCTGACACAGTAATACTACCAAATCTCAATCAGTAGTATACCATAACACAGTAATACTAATAAACTCTCAATCAGTAGTATACCATAACACAGTAATACTTCTAAACTCTCAATCAGTAGTATACCCTGACACAGTAATACTACCAAACTCTCAATCAGTAGTATACCATAACACAGTAATACTACTAAAGTCTGAATCAGTACTATATGCCGACACAGTAATACTTCTAAAATAATAAGTACATTATACACATTTGTTACAATTGTTTTATAAATGTGTGCATTTTCATACTCGATATTCTTATATAACATATGACAAAATTAATGTGTTTGTTTTGAAATTAGGCACAGAAGTACATAATAGGTTGTGCTCTGTCCACCATGGATAGTGAAACCCGGTTTCTAGCGTTGTAAGTCCGCAAACATTCATTTATGCCACTGGGGGGGGGCAACAAATGTGTACAAACAATACTCTACTTTCACATCTAAATAAATATAATTTTTCACCAATATAATGTGAGGCTACATATCGATCCTTCCCTGCCGGGTGTGACCTATTTGTTAACATGTCGAGCTGTGAATCGAAAAGTCCATATCGTAATATGCCGTTGAACATGTACAGTACTTTCAGCTAGGGAGGAAGATGGGGGGGCGTTATAAGTGTTTCGGTTAGTTCCACCATTCGATTAAGAGTAGCTACTCATTGGTTATCTTACCTAGAGACATCAATCCTAAACTTGTGCTTAATAAACATTATCTTAGAGATGTCTGACTTGGCCATTCAGCCCATGTATGACATAAGGTTTTCAGGTGTAAAACACCAATATTAAAACGTAGATCCTTTCATGTTTTTTAAATCCCAAAACTATAAGAACCACTCACTCTCAACATAAAGACATTTTCTTTCTTCTTCCTCAAGGTATCTACATTGTTAATGACTAGGGTTACCAGATTTCCACAGAAAAATCCGGGTCGTTGTTGATTTTTGTTTCCGTATAGAATGTATTACTTTATCAACTCTGGAATCGTTTGTACAAGGTGTGTATAATGACAAATCTTACATTTCAAACCCATACTCGGGTACGGAAAAATTGAACAGTTTAACAAGATCATCTTAGTTTTACAAGAACACCGACAACCAGACTCATGACAGTTTTATTGTCTTCATTAGTTCATCAGACCTAACACTAACTTGTTCACTTTATGGTCACGGATAGTGGAGCATGCTATTTTAATACAGAATAACTTAAGAGCCAAAAATCTCGCGAGCAGCAATGCTTAAGACAAGAGGGTTTCCTAAGAATTTTTTAAAGTGTACAAATATATTTTGACACAATCACTTTATAATGCAAGATACCTTATTGCAGTTTGAATTGCACCTCATATATACAGGACTAGGCCTGGCATGGCCAGGTTGGTTAAGACGTTCGACTCGTAATCTGAGGGTCGCGGGTTCGAATCCCCGTCACATCAAACATGCTTGCCCTTTCAGCCGTGTGGGGGCGTCATAACGTGAAGGTTAATCTCACTATTCGTTGGTAAAAGAGTAACCCAAGAGTTGGCGGTTGGTGGTGATGACTATCTGCCTTGCATGTAGTCTCACACTGCTAAATTATGGACGGCTAGCGCAGATAGCTCTCGTGTAGCTTGGCGCGAAATTCAAAAAATAAACATACAGGTCTAATAATACATGATTCACATCAATAAAGAATATTCTGGTAGATACATTTATTTATCAACTCTGGAAGCGTATAACTTTAAATGTGCTTTTTATATTCATTTGAACTCACTTATATAAATGATTTTTGAACTGCACAAATATCTTTACAAGTGCACAATTTGTAGTCAACTGTGTGCTAGGAAAATTCCTGATTAAAACAAATTTACAAAGTAATATAAACTGAAATCAAATGCTTAAGCATAGAAAGAAGACGATGAAAATTTCAACGCTCACATAATGGTGCTGTTCATCTCCCTGTACTTTAAAACACACATAACGTTTCCGGCCGCTCTTGGAACACAAATAGTTCACAATTACACTTATAGGGGAGGTCTACGCAAGTCCAGTATTGAGGTTTTCATATTCACAGACACTTTCGTAATGTTAAATACAGTGGGGTACATATAGGTAGGTCAGCTACCCCACGGACCCATCTGACCCAACTTACGAAAGACCCATCCGTAGGATATGTAGAATTAATACTTTTATCGCTGAGCCACCTGTCTGGTAATACTTGGTCCAAAATCCTTTAAGTCCACTTCTAAGGTAAACACAATCACCATTTTCAGGCAGTTCTTGATTACCCAATAGGCAGATTAAGCACGTACTTAGGACACCAACAAACACAAGGGCACTCCCCAAAAAAAACAAATTGATATTTCAAAGAAAGCATGGAAGTTAGTTTGTTTTGTTGGAATTTCGCGCAAAGCTACATGAGGGCTATCTGCGCTAGCTGTATCTACTTTAACAATGTAAGACTAGAGGGAAGGCAACTAGTTATCACCACCCACTGCTAACTCTTGGGCTATTCTTTTACCAACAAATAGTGGAATTGACCGTCACTTTATAACGACTCCATGACTGAAAGAGAGAACATGTTTGGTTGTTATGGCAATTCGAACTTGCGACTCTCAGATTATGAGTCGAACGCTTTAACCCATCTGGCCATGCCGGGCCCAACTATAATGTGTGAAGTCTGATGTGGACACATTTGTCGAGTTATCATGTGAAAAATGTTACAGGTTATCATTACTTCTGCCCCCCCCCCCGCTAGTACAACGGTAAGTCTAGGGATTTACAACGCTAAAATCAGGGGTTCGGTTCCCCTCGGTGGGCTAAGTAGATAGCCCGATGTGGCTTTGCTATAAAAAAACATACAAACACACACACATCATCACTTCTATCTCTGTCATCCAACGACTTTCTATTATGTAATAGACTAAGTCATGTAATAGTGATGAAAAACAGCATCAAGTAAGATAAACCAAAACTGAAACTTATACCAATGTCAGCTTGTATGTATAAGGTCGACAAGAAATGGGAGTTGTGACTAAGTGTTAGGGAAAATGTGAAATTTAAATCTTGAGTGAACCGTGTACAACATTCTCTTCAGTTGGTGAATAAGAGAAGCCTCGGATGTTTTAACCAGTGTCATAGATATGAGTATGTAGAATTTAGGACAAGAATATTTTACCTCCAGCCCGACCCCGCTGATGCAACATGAACAAAATAACACGGTAAATTTCAACGTTAATAAAATAATGTTCCCAGTTACTTCGTGTAACATTGTGGTGGAAGGGAGTATTGACGCTTAGACACTCTCAGTGGTTGTCCTATTTACTGCTGGGTTTTTCACGAGTTGCATGCAACTTTCTATCCGGCAATCCTCTGATTGCCGGGACCCAAATGCTGTGCCAGATTAAGACCTTTATAGACACTAAGCATTTAAAAGATTATGGTGCCCCATATGTATGTAACGTAAGATAAAAACAATACTAAGGTGTAAAATAAATTTTATTTTTTGAAATAAAACAAAACACAGATTATGTCGAAATTAAAATAGATGTGTTTATTCCAGTGATGACTACTTCCACGATGGCCCGACATGGCCAGGTGGGTTAGAGCGTTCGACTCGTAATCTGAGGTTCGAATCCCCGTTACACCAAACATGTTCTCTCTTTCAGTCATGGAGGCATTATAATGTGACGGTCAATCCCACTATTTGTTGGTAAAAGAGTAGCCCTCCCTCTAGTCTTACACTGCTAAAGTAGGGACGGCCAGCGCAGATAGTCCTCGTGTAGGTTTTCGCGATATTCAAAACAAACAAACAAACATTATAATTGTTATAATCTTATTATATTTCTTTAAGTGCAAAGCTGCATAATAGCAGATGTGCACTTGTTCCTACAGCAGAGATCAAACCATGAATTTTTACCTGGGCTGAATATGGGGTATCACATCCTGAAAACAGTCTTCACAGTTTACAAAGGTTAAATGTCGACAGTAACACGTGACAGTAAACGATGTACTGTAAAATCAGCAACACTGCTGTAATTTGTTAATGTAGTTTTAGTATATTAAGACGATCTCGACAGATGTGGCAGAAAAACTTCCGTTCAGTGTTCGTCCAGTTTAAATTAATGCTTTCTTTATAAAAATGATAACGGATTAATTAAAAAGAAAGGACTTATATCTTTCAGGAAACAAAATCCTACAACTGACAATATTACAACAGTTTCCAGACATATTTTTACGCGACCAGGTTAGGTTTTACTTGTAAGAACATATAATAACATCTGATCGACAAATATGACGCGTACAAAGCTAGCCAAATCAGGATAAAGGGGTCATCCATATGTCAAAACAGAACTGAGGTATATAAAAAGGCAGAACCCTGTAACGATATAATTAAAAAGTGGAGATGTTAAACAGGAACAGATTGAAAAAACAAACAAACATGTCCCCCTTTTTAAATTCAGGTTGTTGCTTGTTCTAGTTGTAATAAAAAACTGGGTCCAAGTATCCCCAGTTGTTTTCCTGTTTAACCTACCCACCCACTTTTACCTTTCCAGACTGCTTGCCCTTTTGTATAACTTGACTATTTTTTATATCCTATATATATGGCAGACCCCTTTTTTACGTGTAAAATGTTTTGAGCAGCTACCATTATTTTTTAATTATAATAAGGGATAGCAATTATTATTTTATACGTGTCATAGAGATATCAGACTTATATATCATTAGTCACCCTTTACAGGTAGTTAAAAGGTACACCCTATAGAAGTGGCAGCAGTACTTCACGAAACGGTATTCCAAAGGTAAATCTACACCCTACAGGAGTAGTACCACTGGCTACTAATATTCTAGGTTCTTCTCCATCATCTCTTTACGCGGGAAGCCCTTGCAACAGATGGCCAGGCGTGGCTAGGTGGTTAAGGCACTCGACTCATAATCTGGGGTTCGAATCCCCACCACACCAAACATGCTCGGCCTTTCAGTCATGGGGGCGTTATAATGTTACGATCAATCCCACTATTCGTTGGTAAAAGAGTAGCCCAAGAGCCGGCGGTGGATGGTGATGACTAGCTGCCTTCCCTCTAGTCTTACATTGCAAAATTAGAGACGGCTAGCACAGAATAGCCCTCGTGTAGCTTTGCGCGAAATTCAAACCAAACTTTCCTGTTTAAACATTTACCTGTTTTGGTCTCACGATCCAGGGTGTACTTGACAGTGTTTGGTAAGTATTATAAGTCTGTAGCAATTTGATGGAGAATTCCACTGTCATCAGATGACACTTTTATTCAAACTCTCTGCTCTACTTACAATTCTCTTCTCTTTAGAAACCATTGCATGACACCAAAAACTTAATATATAATGTTAAACACTGGTTAATATCAAGGTTTATTGGTGGAGTGCCATTAAATTGATTTCTTCTAGCATATACTAGTACCATATATTAAGCTCCTTGCTAGATTCTTTCTATATAGTTAAGACACTAAATGAAATACCACAACAGTTATTTCAAACCCTAAATTTGATCGGTATGTTCACTTAAGCAGAACTCTTATGACATGTCCTTGGTATAACCATAAAGGTATTATAAAGAATGATAATTATTCACACCCTGGCTCATTCAGTTGTCATCAGCGATCGGTGAAGAATTGCAGTAGAGTTGAAATTTACATCATGTAATGATATGAAAAAATTAGCCCCATAACATGGAAGAAATGACAAAATATTCTCTTGCCTCAACACTCTTTCACAGTACTGTACATTATTTTAAAATTAATTAGAATTAAAATTCCACCCAAAGAAGTGACATTTGAACTCCAACTGTCATCGTAACCTATCAACACGGACATAGTATATTTGAACATTACGTTACTTCATTATTTCAAATTTCCCACGTGCCCCTAACGGCTGTAAAGAGTAATCCACGATAAAAAAAATTATCAAAAAGATATTCTTAATTATTTCTCTTAATCTCAACCAGATAGGTCCGGCATGACCAGGTGATTAGGACGTTAGAGTTGCAGCCTGAAGTTCGCGGATTCGAACCCTTCCCCGTCCCGCCAAACATGTTCGCCGTGGAGACGTTATAATATTTCTATTAATCCCATTATTCATTGGTAAAAGTGTAACCCAAGAGTTCGCGGTAATGACTAGCTGTCTTCCTTTTACACTGCTAAATTAGGAATGGCCAGCGCAGTTAGACTTCGAGTAGCTTTGCGCGAAATTCGAAACAAATCAAACTCAACCAGGTACGAAGCCACTATTTTCCGTGTGACGATAAAGTATTTAGATTTGTTCAAAAATAACAATAATAATACGCCATGCCAGCATTAGAAACAATTGTGGCAACATTACAGACTTGTCCAAGAGTTAGGTCCTGTATAAAGAGCCATATCAGTGTTTTGGTTTTTGTTTGTTTGTTTTGAATTTCGCACAAAGCTACACGAAAGTTTTCTGCGCTAGCCGTCCATAATTTAACAATGTAAGAACAGAGGGAAGGCAGATAGTTATCACCACCCACCACCAACTTTTGGGCTACTCTTTCACCAAAGAATGGTGGGATTGATCGCATATAATAACGCCCCCACGGATGAAAGAGCGAGTATGTTTGGTGTGTCGGAGATTCGAACCCGCGATCCTCAGATTACGAATCGAGTGCCTTAACTACCTGACGCTGTTGAGCCCACAGTAGTGTGACTCCAAGTTTTAACTTGGTTGGAGCCATCACCGTTCCTTCACTTTTCAACAACGTTTTATTATGTTCCATTCGCTGCTGACTAGGTTTTCCACTTAAAACCACGAATGTTCAGGTTAGTTAAGCTACAGTATACAAAGTATTAATCGAAACGCTAACCTTTATGTAACACTAGGCCTATGCAAATATTAACGAACTCCTTAAACTAAGGCGTTACACACATCAAAACCTCTGTATGTTTTCATTGTATAAACTTCCCTCATTGCAATAAATGTCTGAGGCGAAGTTATCACTCATCTTAAAAGATAAAATTTCACATCAACAATAAAAAAAGGACGCCGAGAAAACTGTTTAACAGATGTAAGCATTCCCTCCAAGAGCGTTGCTTTTGGTTGTTTTTGGCAAGCGTTATATTACAGATAAGCCTTTGTGCTAGGTGTTTTACTGAAATGCAGTTGAAGGGCCACGACTGTTTATTAAATAATTAAAACAAAACAAGGACATAGACAAAGAACAAAAAGCTTACGATAAAGCACGTAAGTAAACAATGTAAACATCCTAACATCAAAGTTCTAAAAGATACTTCACTGTTGGCCTCCCTCTGTGTTTACAGCACCTAAACCGGGGCAGTAAGAAGCAGTAAGGCCATGGCATGTGTTCCTACATGTTATGTATTAAAACTTGGTTCTTTTAATTCAATACGTTACGTTGTTATATGTAATATTTGTAATTAAAATGGCTGAAGATTCTAACTCGTATCATTAAATTAAAATATATATATATATTTCTAGGGTACATGCATCAAGACCCCTTCCCTCCTGAAAATGGTAATGTGGCAATGGCTTAACCAATCCAAAATTTCTTCCTACGCCAATGGAAGCTATCTACTTACTGGAACTGATGATTTTCCACATCAAAACACATAAGGCACCAAAATTTATTTTTGCGACTCTTAAAAGAATGTCCATAACTGAAGATCTGTAAATATACGGTTCGACGTTGCCTTATATTTTTTCACCATGCAGGACACACCCAGCGCACGTGATACTAATAGTATTAGGCCTAATAAAGCACAGTCTTAATTTTACAATAGTCGAAACATTTTTAATGATTTTCTTCTGTGAACTTTTTAGTGGTAATAAATTGTTAGCAAATAGTTCTGTAACGTTTAAGTTTGAGAAAAAACGAATGGAAAAAGAAATTGCTGCTTCGAATATTCCAAAAAATTGTGATGCTCGTGTAACAAATGTTTGTCACCAGTATTTTATATTTTGAAAGTTGCATGTTTACTCGAGTAACATGAAAGAAATAAAAAATAATATTATTTAAAAAAACGCTTAAAGTGTTTTATTTGGGGGGCGTCATAACAGTTCATATGCATATTCATTTGTTGTTGTTTTTTAATTTTCACACAGAGCCACACGAGGGCTATCTGTGCTAACCCTCCCTAAAGGCAGCTAGTCACCACTACCCATCGCAAACTCTCGTGTTTCTCCTTTATCAACGAATAGTGGGATTGAGGGTCAAATTATAACACGTCTACGACTGAAACTGTGAGAATGTTTGGTGGGATGAGAATTCAAACCCGCGACCCTCAGTTTGGCATTACATCTTGTTTTTAGTTGATGTTACTAACCACAGAATTTTCCTGAAATCAAGTGCAATCGTCTGACAAGTAGTGGAAACTTTAACCTATGTTTTGTTTTGTTTTCAAAAGTAGTTAACACTTAAACCTAGATATAAATTTAGTTTTGGATAACAGCTTATACAGATACTTCGTTAACAAGTTTAGTCCTAAGAATTTAAAACATTAAAAATGGCGTTGACGTCAAAACTAGGAATGATGAATTTTAAGTTCTGACTACAGCTTTACTTTTTGAAGTAATAAGTTTGAAACTTACCGAAAAATTTTATACCTGAATTGTGATTAAAGTCTGAGTTTTTAGAGCAATTTTTTGTCTTGGCTTGTAAACATCTTAAGCTGAACTGCGTGTAATAAAAAACTCTGGTCCTATTCTACCTTGTAATCTCGCGGCTCATCAGTACATTTGAGGGTTTACAACTCCAAAAATCGGGTTTATATACCAGCTTAAGAACAAGTTTTCTTTCCCTAGATGGTAGCTATTAAGGCATCAGTGATTCATAAAGTCCACATTCACAGGTAAACAGCTGTTGATAGAAATAGATGTTTACCCTAAGTTTTATGGATCTATGTACAAGCATATATATGTAAACGACATCCAAACACAAAACCTAACGCACATACACTTATGTAATTATTTTGAAAGGATGCTTTAGTGTACAGATAAGTAACAGGAAATAGCCACTTGTTACTCAACATAATCCAGATCAGTATTGTGGACAAGTAAGATCATCAATACTGATAAATGTCCACTTAGACTGACTAACAGAATATTGCGCATGGTTAAACTGCTCCAAAGACCAAGTATCAATCACTCGTAGAATTTTGCACAGAAAAATTACGTTTCAGGTTTCCGCTACCCGGTGTTCTGTTGGAAAATGTAGGATTCTTTGTGTCTTTTTCTCTGGAAATATTGGTACTGAAAACGTTCTGATATGTGACCAGTTGTTATTCTTAATTATTTATTATATATCACGTGGTATTTAGAAGAAAAAAAACTGTTCAGATAACCTAATTAAGCGCAAATAAACTATTCACATTAATTGTTGTTGTTTACAAAACACAGTTACACGATGGTCTATTAGCATTCTGTCCACCACAAGGAATTGAGCCTTGGATTTTAGCGTTGTAAAACCCTTTCTTCTAACCCATTGAGGGCCTAATCACATTAAATACAAGACCCGCTTGCCATATAACAACCGTTGCATGTTTTTCATGTACAATAATATTTTACCAATGGTTTTATTTGTTCCTAGTTAATCACAAAGCTACACAAAAGCTTCTCTGTGCTGTTCTATTCCCCTGTTCTCTACATAGCATCCGATTTTTATAACCTCTCAGACTTAACAAAAATCCTTAAAATTCAAACCAAACCAAACTACACCGTTCGCTACCAGTGAAGTTCAAATATTACCATACCGTTCGTTACCAGTTTCAAATATTACAACTTAATAAAAAATGTTATGTGCCTACCTGTAACATTACTCAGTTTTAAGAACTGTCAAAACATTGGGTGAAATCTCCACTTTTCCATAAAAAAAACATAGGGGGCTCCACCAATATTGAGTGGGATTAATTGCAACATTGGTCGTATTTTTACTTGTATATTTTGTGTGACTCACTTATTATTGGAAACCATCTAATAAATAAAAAAGTCGTGGACCCACAAAAAAATGTTGGTTCAAAATAGTTCAGCAAAATTTGTTTAAGAAAAAGTCACTGTAATTCTAACAGTTACTAACAGTTTTCAGCAAGCTATTATTGTGTGAGCACCTTAGGCATTCCCTCGAAGATAAAAACAACACGTAATTAAAAAAAAAACTGTCCAATACAAACTACAAAAAACGCGAAGTCTTTTAGCGCACATGAAACAAAACGGGCCCCACATGGTCAGATGGTTAAGACATTCGACTCGTAATCTGAGGATTGCGGGTTCAAATCCCAGTCACACCAAACATGCTCGACCTTTCAGCCGTGGGGGCGATATAATGTGACGGTCAATCCTACTATTCGTTGGTAAAAGAGTAGCCCAAGAATTGGCGGTGGGTGGCGATGACTATCTACCTTCCCTCTAGTCTTACACTCCAAAATTAGGAACGGCTAGCGCAGATAACCCTCGTGTAGCTTTGCGCGAAATTCGAAACAAAACCAAAACTAAACCGAAATAGAATGTCAAGTTTCCTTTGTAGCTTATCACTCATGATGTTAACCTGAAGATGACCTAAGAAGGTCGAAACGTTATTTTATACTTTATTCTCATTTAAATTTTAATACCCACACCAGTCGTCTTTAGAATACACGACCACCAATCTTATTCAAGTAAATGCAGAGTAGACGAGAACTTATCCCTAAATGTCATAATTTGTTTTCCAGTTCAGAGTTATTTATTAGTAGATATAATCGTTAAAATAAAGAAAGCACTGTGACCACAAAGATAACATTTGGTCTAATACATTAACCTGTACGTTAAATAAAAGGTAGCAACAATAGTGACATGTTTATTTGTATAAACATTTTAGAGTTAGGTTTCCTGGAGACGCAGAACAAGATAATATAACACAGGATGCGAATAAAATTGTGATGAAAACCCTATCAACCAATTTCGTATAATTTTTGTTTCCACATCTGTGATACGGTTGACCAACTCATCAGCTTCATACTACAGCATTTACTGATAATCGACAAGGTCAGTAGAGGGTACAATGGTCCAGACGGTTCAGCCAAACAGTAGGGGCGTGCCGTCAGAAACAGGCTACTTCTGTCTGGACCTCTTATGGGGAAAGATGAAGCCACTAACGTGAGCTGTAGGCCACACATATGGTCACCAGGTGGCACAACTTTTTGAAACATGTAACCCCCAGTGATTTGGTTATATCAGCAAAGCTTAAGAAAGTACATTCTATGGCTCGTTCATCTACTTCTTTAGCTATGACTTTCCTTCACCAGGAGTGAAGGCCAAAGGAAATTTTATTTATTAAGGACGTACAAACCCCAGTATTGCATGTCATGTACGGAGTAGATTTATGAGGCTAATGACAAATAATTAAAATAAGCGCTTCGTCTACATTTTATTTGTATTATTTACAATAACTCAAAACGACGAATGATTTATGTTTAGAGTTTTAAACAGTTTATTGTATAGCAGGATTTAATCTAGTTTATTGTTAAGTCACGAGTTGCATAAGAGTAAAACGCCGAAATTTAGCATTAAAAGCCCTCTAGCGTACCACTGATCAACTTAGAGGGGGTGTATAATCCAAAGAAAATAGTTTATTATGTGTTTGTTTGTTTTTAATTTCGCGCATAGCTACTCGAGGACTATCTGCGCTAGCCGTCCCTAATTTAGCAGTGTAAGCCTAGAGAGAAGGCAGCTAGTCATCACCACCCACCGCCAACTCTTGGGCTACTCTTT
This sequence comes from Tachypleus tridentatus, assembly GCF_004210375.1. Lineage (NCBI taxonomy): Eukaryota > Metazoa > Arthropoda > Merostomata > Xiphosura > Limulidae > Tachypleus > Tachypleus tridentatus. Next base: position 30,181,321 of record NC_134830.1, on the reverse strand, counting down.
TACCAACGAATAGTGGGATTGACAGTCACATTATAACGCCCACACGACTAAAAGGTCGAGCATGTTTGGTGCGACGGGGGATGCGAACCCGCGACCCTCGGATTACGAGTCGCACGCCTCAGTTTATTATGTGTCATAATTGTTTATTAGCGATTCATTTAAAAGTTTCATAACTGAGACAGAAGATGTTTTTTTGTGGTAAACTTGTTACCTATCTCACAGCACCATGTTATTGCTGCCGACCTTTAACAATGTCAACTCGTTTCACTGAAGTTCCAACTATGGATCGTTTTGAAGTTTATTACTCACCCATGAGCGATAATTACTTTAAAGCTGAGTAAATAAATATGATTGGTTTAGGTATCAGCAAAACTGGCCTCTCTTTGCTTGTTTTCTTTTCTGACGCTGCAAACTGTTCAGTTCATAATGGACTTTTTGGTCTCTTCACGCATATCTATAGCGTTTGTTTGTTGCATTTTGCGCAGTAGTCACTCGAAGGCAGTCCGCGCTAGCCATCCCTAATATAGAAGTGATAGATCAGAAGGAAGGTAGCTAGTCAACTTTTGAACTACATTAATCGAATAATGGGATATTTCAATATAACACCCTCAGGACAGAAATGGCAAATACGTTCGGTAATGGGCTTCAAGCCTGACGACCCACTGATTACGAGTATAGTACACACACACACACTAAGCACTAGGACAACGTATATAGAGAAAGAAAAAAATCATTTTTAAAACCCCACATATAATAGTGTTGCGGTCCAACATATTTGCAAAATTTGTGTTTTCGCATCTTCTACAGCCATGTTTGGATTAAACTAAGATAAAGAATAATAAGTTTATTTTACCACTAAAACTTGATACACTTAACTATTCATATTAAGGGCGATTCCCATTTACGTAAACAAATATTTACATATTCTTCAATTGCTTATCAATATAATAAGATTCAGTGTAAATATATGTCACGTAACTTCGACACCGCTGGTCGCACCGACTTCTGGATAGTACCAAACGAATCGTCTTTGTTTGCACAAAGGTAAATATTTTAATCTACCCGTTGGGGAACATGGGGATTTCCACCTTCTCCTAAACTGCTGAAGTCGCCAGCTTCTAAATGGTGCCAAACGAATCGTCTTAGTCTCGAGGTTTGCAAAAAAGTAAAACTTTTAAGAGAACCAGTGTATTTCACGAAAATACGTTTATGAATATTCCTCAAAAGGGAACCCCAAAGTTGGCATATTTGCATTAGAACACGTACATAAGTAGGCCTACTATTTACTGTTCCTAACTTGGTTAAAAGAATTAAATTTGAAAAGGTACAATACAGTAATTCGTGCGTTAAATTTTGATTACAGTGGCCCTGTTACTGTCGGCCATAGGCCAACGGGTTCGCCACTTCATTTACAGATATAAATCTTATTATTTATCAAAATATATAAAAGATCTGACTTGGTATCTGCAGAAACACAATAAAAACAATAATTCTATTTGTTCAGTACGTTTAGAATAACCAGAAGAGTTTCCCAAAGATACGTTTTCATCTAAATAGTCTGTTTGACTCGTTTTTTAGTTGGAATAAAGTGAAATAACATGTTACTGATACGTGTTGATTTCAACTTTCCCTGCAATTAGGGCATACGGTTTCTTACGTAATTCTATATCAATTAAATCCGTAGAGTTACATCGAAGCTAATGTTTTGCAATTAGAACTATCGCTCCAATACCTCATTCTTCCCACGCAGTTTGGTTTGTAACCAATTAAACGAAACCTGTGTACATTTCCAGTTCAGAAAGAGTCTATACAATTTTGTTATTTTAAATATGACCTGCTATAATTTTTAAGCGAAACATAATATATATCGAATCTTTGTTTTCGTATAATTCAATACCGAAATTACGGAAAACTAAGTTGCGTACATTCTGTCATATAATATTAAAACAAAATACAGTAATTCACTCTTCCGACTTTAATAACACAAGCTCATAATTTATTTTAGCTCAAATTACTCATAATTATTCTTAGGGTGAATTATTTGTAATCAGTTTTTGTCAAATTATTTATAATTATTTTTCCCAATTTTAACAGGAAATTAGTATCCAGAGGAACTAATACAATTTTATCATCAGAGAACACGATCTTCACTGATTATAGCGCCACTTAGGCACAAGATAATTGTGTAATATATCCGGTAAAGGTTATGGTTATCAACTAATAGTTGTTAAACAGTGATGCAATGAGATGATGCGTATTTGTGGATTATTCTTATTTGATTACATGGCGCAAAAGTTTGTAATTATTACTTATTGACGATTACATTTTATGGTATCTTAGCATATTATACAAAACGAAGCAGCCGGTAACCTTCAACAGTTCGGTATGGCCACGTGGCACTCAATTCCCAACCTGAGTGAGGGTCGCACGTTCGAATCTCTGCCCTGCCAAAAATGGTCTTTCAGCAGTAGTGGCATTCATTATGTGACGACCAATCCCCCTATTCGTGGTTAAAAGAGTAGTCCAAGTGTGGGTGGTATTGATTAGCCGCCGTTTGTCAGGTATTATATTTCACTGCTAAATTAGAGACGGCTAACTTTCGTATAGCTTTGTGCGAAATTTCAAACGCTATGATGTAATATAGGCAAAATAAACTAGTATCGTGTAATTTTAATATAGGTAAAGTTGTATCTGTGATGCAATTTATGCAGAGTTACGGCTGACGACTAAATTAATGCTTAAAACTTATCCAGTTAAATTAGTAATTATCTAGAGTAATGTTGAATATTTACACGTATACATAAATTAATGTACTACTAAATATTTAACTTCTTAATTCTACACATTTTGAAAAGAAAAAAATACAAAAGTATTTGTTTGTTCGTTATAAAGCACAAGGATTCACTAGGGGGTGTCACTTCAGGAATTTAAATGAACCCAACATTTGTTTTCTTTTTAACGTTATAGGTCTACTATATTCCTGGTGAACCACAACGAGAGGGGAGGCAAATCTCTGTGTTCCGAGTACGAGCACGTTGCTGCCATCTATGGGACTTTTATAACAATAAGAATTAAAATTGTACACATGTTGAAACGTGGGTAAGCAGATTTGTTTTGAATTTAGCAGTGTAAGACTAGAGGGAAGGCAGCTAGTCATCACCATCCACAGCCAACTCTTGGGCTACTCTTTTACCAACGAACAGTGGGATTAATATAATATATAATAACGCCCCTACGGCTGAAAGGGCGAACATGTTTGGTGCGAACCCGCGACCCTCGGATTACGAGTCGAACGCCTTAACACGCTTAGCCATGCCGGGCCCCAGGGGTAAGCAGAATACACCGATCTGATCAATCCAATATACAAATAAACGTGAACTGACGCATGAAATATTAATTACACATTTATATTAAAACTTACAAAGTCGTCTTAAAAACCAACGTCATAATGACGTACGTTAATCTTCAGTGCACGAGGTTACATTTATAAAAAACGAAACATTTTTTTAAGGTTCGGATGTTACGTCAAGCAAGGAGTTAATCGTTTCTTGTATTACATATAACCTGTTACCAGATTTATTTTAAAAAATAAGAGCTGTTGTAACATTATTCTTTCTGACGGGTTCTTAAGGTAGTTTATTTCTTCCTTAATGTTTTTCAAACTAACTTTATAGTACACAGTTATACATATAGTACAAAAAGTAAAAATGAACTAATTGCACACTTGATACAGAAATTAGAAGCTTCACATGACGATATTAATGATGACAAAAAAAATTACATTGTACAAACACACAATCCAAATAATCCAGATCATTACCAGATAATCCAAGCATCAAAGGAAATACTCCACGGATCAAAAAATGAAAGTCTACAAAATCTGGCTAACGCAACTTGGGTGAAAAGCCAGAGACAAGATCCCAATTTGAAACGAAGTCTTACAAATTCGAAGTTTAAGCAGTCAACCAAGGAACACGTGGCGAAACGATACGGTCATCCACGTGGCAAAACATATGAACTCATTCAGGAAAGCAAAGACTTAAAATTCAGAAGTTCAGGAAAAACTTTTCATATCAACACAGAGATTGACTGTACATAAAAAAAATAATATATTGTATAAAATGTGCAGGTTGTGGATTGGATTATATTGGGCAGACCGTGGACCAATTAAAGAACAGAATGACTATCCACAGACAACAGATAAATCACCCAGAATTGCGACAAATCGGACTGAGTAAACATTTAGATCAATGTGCGAAGGAAAAACACCCGAAATTCAGTGTAATACCATTCTATAAGTTTGGAAAAGACTGTGAGCAAACCAGAAAAACTATGGAGAAACATTTTATCCATAAATATAAGCTTGAATTAAATGAAATTCCTCTAAAATAGTGGTATGAATAATTTTATGAAAACTTTACAAATCACGTGACTCTGATGACGTTCTAATCAGCAATTGAATATAGTTACGTTCTATATTTTCCCGCCATTTTATAATGCAGTGTGATCAGTGAAGCATGAAACGCGTAACTTTAAATAAACGACCTTAATACCGTCATGTGAAGCTTTAATTACTGTAAATAAACGACCTTAATACCGTCATGTGAAGCTATATTTTATACACATATATATATATATATATATATACTGTCCTGTGATCTATTTTCTCTATTATGTTTTACTAGTTAGCCTGTCCCCCAGTGGCACAGTGGTATGTCTGCGGACTTACACACTAAAAACCGGGTTTCGATACCCGTGGTGGGCAGAGCACAGATAGCCCATTGAGTAGCTTTGTGCTTAATTCTAAACAAACAAACAACAAAACTAGTTACCCAACTAATATTTTAAATTCCTCTAAGTTAACGATAGAGGGGGTTAGTGTTCCAATAATATCTAAGTGGAGCCTTAGTAGTTTATCTGCAATTTCATTGGATTCTAGTTGGATGGTTAAGAACAGAACTTCCTTTAAAGATGTAAATCTACATTGCTTCAGCCATATTCTCATATCCTCAACTGTTACGTCATTGGTTGCGTGGTAACGAATCCACTACTTCACGAGAAGCACGTGGGCAAGATAATTAAGAAAGCTTTTCCAAATCTTCTGCAAGTTCAACTATGGTTTCTTTTTTTCTCCATACTATATTTTAGAATTTTGTCTGGACACTTCTTTCTGGTTTGACACTAAACCTGGTAGATAAGGCGGCTATGAATGTTTGATAGTTGTTACGACTATCAGCTCAAAGGGCACTTAATGTTATCAAGACTATTCAAAGGGCACTTAATGTTATCAAGACTATTCAAAGGGCACTTAACGTTATCAAGACTATTCAAAGGGTACTTAATATTTATTATTAAGACTATTCAAAGGGCACTTAATGTTATCAAGACTATTCAAAGGGTACTTAATATTTATTATTAAGACTATTCAAAGGGTACTTAATGTTATCAAGACTATTCAAAGGGCATTTAATGCTATCAAGACTATTCAAAGGGCACTTAATGTTATCAAGACTATTCAATGGGCACTTAGTGTTATCAAGACTATTCAAAGGGCACTTAATGTTATCAAGACTATTCAAAGGGTACTTAATGTTATCAAGACTATTCAAAGGGTACTTAATGTTATCAAGACTATTCAAAGGGCACTTAATGATATCAAGACTATTCAAAGGGCACTTAATGTTATCAAGACTATTCAAAGAGTACTTAATATTTATTATTAAGACCATTCAAAGGGCACTTAATGATATCAAGACTATTCAAAGGGTACTTAATGTTATCAAGACTATTCAAAGGGTACTTAATGTTATCAAGACTATTCAAAGGGCACTTAATGATATCAAGACTATTCAAAGGGTACTTAATGTTATCAAGACTATTCGAAGGGTACTTAATGTTATCAAGACTATTCAAGTGTTATCAAGACTATTCAAAGGGCACTTAATGATATCAAGACTATTCAAAGGGTACTTAATGTTATCAAGACTATTCGAAGGGTACTTAATGTTATCAAGACTATTCAAAGGGCACATAATGGTATCAAGACTATTCCTTTCATTATGATGGATGGCATGTTGACCACTATTCCACTAGAAATGATTTTGAACTGATCCTGGTATGACTTTTTATCACATTTCATTGATTTCTTTATTGACTGATATTAAACTGGCCAGTTAGTGCTGTATTTGGTAGTACTATACCTGGAGTAGTCCAGGAAGGTACTTCAGTTACAAAAGTTACTGCACTAGTTTTATTCTATAACTGCTGTTATTTTCTACCTCATTTAAGTCTTTCTGTATTTCATCGATTCTGTCATTACAGCTTTGCTGGACTTCTAACAATTTGTAATTAATTACACGTAGCTTATCATGCTTTTTGTATTTTATTGTTGTAATATCTCTCTCTATATATATATTTAATAGTTTCATTGATTTTGTCTACAAACATACTTATTTTTAATTTTCCTCAGATACCACTTCCCTTTTGTCTAACTCTTCTCTTAAATTCCCGTCTCTTATCTCTTGATGTCGTATTATTCTATCTTTCTCTTGGCCAGGTGGATTGAGGCGTTCGACTCGTAATCTGAGGGTCGCGGGTTCGAATCTCCGTCGCACCAAACATGTTCGCCCTTTCAGTCGTGTCGGCGTTATAACGGTCAATCCCACTGTTCGATTGTAAAAGAGTAGCCCAAGAGTTGGCGGTGGGTGATGATGACTAGCTGCCTTCCCTGTAGTCTTACACTGCTAAATTGAGGACGGCTATAGCAGATAGCCTTTGCGTAACTTTGCGCGAAATTCAAAACAAACAAACAAATCTTCCAGGTCGTCCTTCAGTTTATTGTCGTTATAATCGTAGTTCAAGCTCAACTCAAGTATATTCAAAGTTCCTATTTATTTTCACTGAAAAAATTCCACTTCTGACACTATTGTTGTAAAGTTGTTCTTGTAAATGGCAAGATATTAGTTTATTTCTTCCTTAATGTTTCTACAAATTGGCTACACTGTCACAGTTGTAGATCAAGTTTACAGATGGCGCTAACTGCACTACACTAATGTAAAGAATAGATTTACTGATATATATTACTTAACATCTGAAAAAGCAAATAAACAAAAACAAAAAAAACATTTAACTGATTTTCCATACCGACTTGGAAACGACTTTATTATCTTGAAACAATCTCTTCAGTTATCCTTCATCTATAATGCAAAATCCAGATCACTTGGGCGATAATAAATTTCATTATTTCCTTCAAACTGGCCAAATTTACAAATAACACTAATTGCACTATATAAGCATAAGGAATATACTTATAGATATATATATAACTTCCCTTTATTAAAAAAAGAAGAAAAATTGACTGACTTCCCTTATCAACTAAAAACAACTTTACTTTCTTGAAACAAACTCTATTGCTATCTTGAATTTGTAATCTACTCTTAAATTTACTAGATTTCGCGTCAAATATTCAGAGCTTTATAGGCCTAATTTGAACGTCATCATTATGACCTGCAGCTTTTTATAGCTAACATCTAAATTACAATATTAATATAAATCCATTTCACGATTACATATATATATATATGTATATAGTTATATAAACCTATTCTGCTTTTAACATTTCTTGATTGTATGATGAAATAGTTAATAAGAATTGCCACCGGCGATATTAATTATAATTATTTGATTGTTTCATTTGTATGCAAATTGAAAATATTTTAATTGACCTAGTAGAAAGTATGAATATTATATATAACGGGAGTTTCTTAATGATTAGTACCATCTAGTGTACAATTAACAAACTATTAAGGTAGCTTTTTGTTTTTCGATGTGAAAAATTGGAAAGAAACATTGATTTTGTGTGTTCACATTGTCATCAGTGATAAAAATTCAGAGCAATTCGACAGGCAGGTTTCACTCTTCAAAGCTGTTATTGTTTTATAAAAACTGAGCATCCAACATAAAAAGTTAAAAAAAATACTCGTGTTTTTTCACATTTCTTTATCTCATCAGGTACTGAAAGTTACAAACAGTGTAGTACAGATTGAAAAAAACGTGCAATGACTTGCGAAATTATATCAGCAGCAAACACGGTGCACGTGTTATATTATCGCGAATTCCACAGTAGGGGATATTCCAAATAATTTAAAATGTATTATATACAAGTAGCATTTTCTTTGCAAGCAAATGTCAAGACACTTATCTATCAGAATTGTAAGAAAACCTTAAAAGTAAACACAGAAAAGTAATGTAACCTCATGTTTACAAGCAATACTTTTTATGCAAGAAATAAGGAAAATACTTGAAGGACTCAACATCGTAACTTTATATTTCAAAATACAATAAATACGTAAAATTCGAAATGTCATAGACAATATTTAACTAATACCGATTTTCAAACATTAAAACCAGAACTATAATAACTTTTGAAAGATTTGGGTACAACTGGTCACTTACCATCGACGTTGGTTACTTCGGCGGGAGAAGGAAGACGATTAACCCCACATGTCGTCGTTGTATCAGGGGCTGGGTTAGTTTCTGTAGGGTGAAGAAGAAAGTTGGTGACCTGGGAAACTGACCTTGTGGAAGGGGTTATGTTACCTCTTACTTTACAAGCAACTGGACAAGCCAAAGTACCAGTGGAGACTGTGTGATTTGGGAGATTGGTGTTTAGCAAACCCGAAGCCTGAAGGGCAGTCGTCAGCAAAGAAGGGGCTATCTGTGACGACGCTCCATTAGATGACCCTGGTGATTCAGTTGATTCTGTTATGAGGGAATAAAAGTTTCCAGGTGAGGTAAGAAGCCCTGAAGTTTGAAGTGCTGAGGTTAAAGTGGAAGCAGAGTTACTATTCACGGCCGCTACAGAAGACGAAAGTGAGATGTTAGAGACATCTGTTGATGAATGAGTGAGTCCAAACTCTTCAACGGAAGTCACAGAAGGGTTAAAGCAGGATGTTGCTGTCAGGTTTTCTTCCGACGCATGCGTAACTCGACTGCAGCTCGCATCACAGTCTTCCACACTTCTTCTTTTCTTTCTTTTACGGATGGAACTCTGAATCTCTTCCAGGTGAGGTTGGGACGTTAACAGTTGAGTAAGGATACCACTGTTTTCTACTTTTGTCTCGATATCTGCAAAGATACCATCAAGCTCAAAATCCGAAGCTGAAAACTGTCGCATAATTTCTTCCTCTTCAAGTTCGGGAACTAAGCCGTGTAAGTCTGTATGTGACAGTTCCTGGAGAACATCGGGCTGTTGTTGGACAATGATATTAGGTCCGCTGTCCTAAAGACCAAAGTAAAGGATGTCAGTTATAAAAATTACAGCAAAATGCATGATCTAGAAGAGCATGCTATAGGCAATATAAATATTAGTACCAATGTATTTACTAAATACAATAATTACATGGGTAGAAATATATATATATATATATTCAGTCTTAGAAGGCCCGGCATGGCCAAGCGTGTTAAGGCGTTCGACTCGTAATCTAAGTGTCGCGAGTTCGCATCCCTGTTGCGCCAAGCATGTTCGCCCTTTCAGCCGTGGGGGCGTTATAATGTTACGATCAATCCCACTATTCGTTGGTAAAAGAGTAGCCCAAGAGTTGGCGGTGGGTGGTGATGACTAGCTGCCTTCCCTCTAGTTTTACACTGCTAAATTAGGGACGGCTAGCACAGATAGCCCTCGAGTAGCTTTGTGCGAAATTCAAAAAAACAAACAAAGCAAACAAACAGAAAATGAAATATTTTTAACTGAATGATTTATTTTTCAAAAAAGAACTGCACTAAATTCAGAACATGATACTATTTTTTTTTCTTTTGCACACACACTCACAAACGTGTGTGTGTCAGGTTTGGCTTGTAGTGAATTTCGAGCGAAGCTAACCAATAGCTATCTGCGTTAGCGTTCCTAATTCAGGAGTGTAAGACTAGAGGGAAGGCAGCTAGTCATCACCACCTACTGCCAACTCTTGGACTACTCTTTTTCAACGAATTGTGGGATTGACCCCCACACTATAATGCCTCCAAGGCTGAAAGGGTGAGTATATTTGGTGGGACGCGAATTCGAACCCAAAACACGCAAGCCCGTATGAATTAGGTTAAAATAATGTTTATAATTTCATTCTGATTACAATTAAACATAATTTTAGTTACATGATATCTTGGTTTCAATTTCAGTTTAGAGTAACATTCTTACATATCGGTTTCTAAAGAATTATTTAACAAATAATCTGATAACGTGGATAATTTTTAGAGTTAATTTTCTTCATTAGGATATTTATTTTATTAGTCCAGAAATAGAATAATAATAATAGTAATCATAAATTATTATTCTTTTTAAAATAGAAGAATTTTATTGTTATGAAGAACCTCGCTATTTCCAAGTTTTGTAATAGATACTCTATTATCTAAGAAAATAAAACCACATTATTTCTAAAAGTATGTTACGTATCTCATACACAAATACTTTTATTTATTTTACGCGCCCATAGTTTTAAGTGTCGCCTCTTGAGCATATGCAAAATAATCATATTCAGCACTTATAGCATGTGCTAGTGATATCTTCATAATTCCAACAACACTTTATAATTACAAATCATTTCGGCCATTTTTCGCTAGGTTCACTTCAACAATTATGTCCGAAATTTTTTCTTTTTTAAGTGCATAAAACAACACTTGCCATCTATCAGTAAACATTTACATTACTCAAGTGTTCTACCACTGGACTCATATCCACTTTAATTAGCCAAATACATTTTAAATTAGAGAAAGACCACTTTTAAATAATTTTTTTAGTAAACAAACTGACACTTCTGCAGAATGCCCTTTCTTGCTATACTGTGATAATTAATACTCACAAGACAGGAAAGATCCACCATTTTGCCATCAGCATCAGGACACCACAGCAAGTCATCGTCAATATAAGGCATCTTACCATTAACAAATGCTTGTTTGATGGTGGAAAACCTAAAATAATAAAGCAGACACAGTTGTTTATTAGTACTCACAAGTAATAAAGAGCACCTTTAAATAAAGAGATTTCATTTTTTTTTTCAGGCTTTTCCTGGTTTTGGTTACTATGTGAAATCATTAGACGACGTTTCGGGTTCTATATTAAACACTAGACGACGTTTCGGGTACTATATTGATATATTAGATGATGTTTCATCATATTTTCATAGAATTCGGAAAATCGTCTCGGGACTGCATAAAAACAAAAACAAAATGAAAAAAAAAAAACGAAACAAAACGGCGTCAAAAGTGGACAGACATTTCAGTCCTCGTGTTCAGCATACTGAAATCTACTTTAAATGGAAAGTTGATACACTCTTTCAAGGATATTATCCAGTTAATCACTCGGTTTGTATATTATTTACTTTTTGATTTTGCGCAAAGCTACACGATGGCTGTCTGCACTAGCCGTCCCTAATTTTGTAGTGTAAGACTAGAGGGAAGGCAGCTAGTCATCACCACCCACCGCCAACTCATGGGCAACTCTTTTACCAACGAATAGTCAGTCACATTATAACGCCCCCACGGCTGAAAAAGCGAGCATGTTTGGTGCGAAGAGGATTCGAACTCGCGACCCTCAGATTACGAGTCGAGCGCCCTAACCACCTGGCCATGTCGAGCCCTAATGTATTGCACTCTTCCGTCTAAAATAAAATTTCGCTGTATTTTTAAATGTTTTCAAACTACAAAAATTAAAATAACAATGACGAAACGTTGCGGAATGACCGATACACTTAATGTTAGTAAAGGTGTTGCTTATTAAATAAGAATTATTGATATTAATTAATGATTAATACGACTAACGAAAAAAAAACTATATACTGAACTGACGATTCGTCGTCTAAACTAAGCTTGTTGAAAACGAAGCGTTTTAATAGATCATTTGAATCGTCCCTTCTGGCCCGACATGGCCAAGCGTGTTAAGGCGTGCGACTTGTAATCTGAGGGGCGCGGGTTCGCATCCCCATCGCGCCAAACATGCTCGTCCTTTCAGCCGTGGGGGCATTATAATGGTACGGTCAATCCCACTATTCGTTGGTAAAAGAGTAGCCCAAGATTTGGCGGTGAGTGGTGATGACTAGTTGCCTTCCCTCTAGTCTTACACTGCTAAATTAGGGACGGCTAGCGCAGATAGCCCTCGAGTAGGTTTGTGCGAAATTGAAAAACAAACAAACAAACAAACAAACAAACAAATCGACCCTTTTAAAATGATTGTCTTACATATATAACAGAGACGGTTGATATGTATAGTAAAACTTTGATTTAAAACATCAAAACAAATAATGTTTAGACCTCCTTAGGACATCATCAGGTAGATATTAATCCTATTATATCTGTTATCTCCACAACTCGTGATCAATACGGTCACTTTTTCAAATATCATTCTTAACCTGCTGATGACCTAAGGAGGGCAAAACGTTATTTGTTTTGTGTTTTAATACATGTATCAGCTGTTTTTACTGCTCGTATCCATACGTAATTAAAGTGCGTTCTTTGTGTTCATGAAATTGATGTTTTCATGGTGCTCAAATAAAGGAAAAATAGAATGAATTATGCTATGAATTCTATTGGATTTTCTTCAAGTGTACGTGTATGTACGTAAGTGCTTCAATGCGTAAACCATTCCGAGTGAGTCATTTTTTATATTTATCTGTTTTCTTTCTTTAACCCAGCAGAAAGAATTGACGCTACACGCAATCAAAATATAAAAGCAGGGTATTGTGAGTACTGTTAGATTTCAACGCACTAGATGGCAGCACAGAGGATAAAATATATATTGGTCAGAATTAAAATAATTCGCCATGCAAGGTAAAATTATCTGGTGTGAATATTCAACGATTCCGAGGTTTACCTAAAATACTTATGAGAACAGTATTTAGACTCTATTTTGTAAATGTATCACACGCTTATTTTGTTTACTATAAGTTTGTTTATTTACGGTCGCAGAAAGGAAAGTAAATTGTAACGACATAAAATATGCGACCAACTTACTGGTGCACAATCTAGATAAGAAAAGAAAGCCCAGGAAAACAAATAATGATTTAAAGATAAAAAATATTAATTCTAACCCAAGTATTGGTAGATACTGACTAATCAACTAGAATGAGAAAAAATCTTACTCAAGCATTGGTAGATACGGACTAATCAACTACGAATATGGTAGAATCTTACTCAAGTATTGGTAGATACTGACTAATAAACTCAAAATATCGTAGAATCTTACTCAAGTATTGGCAGATACTGACTAATCAACTAATAATATGGTAGAATCTTTCTCAAGTATTGGCAGATAATGACTAATCAACTAAAAATATGGTGGAAACTCACTCAAGTATTGGTAGATACTGACAAATAGACCAGAATATTGTAGAATATTTCTCAAGTATTGGCAGATACTGACTAATCAACTAAGAAAATGGTAAAATCCTACCCAAAAACTGGTAGATACTGACTAATCAACTAAAATATGGTAGAATCTAACCCAAGTATTGGTAGATACTGAATAATCAACAAGAATAAGGTAGAATCTTACTCAAGTATTGGTATATACTGACTAATAAAATAAGAATATGGTAGAATTTTACCCAAGTATTGGAAGATACTGACTAAGCAACTAGAATATGGTAGAATCTAACCCAAGTATTGGTAGATAATGAATAATCAACTATAATAAGGTAGAATCTAACCCAAGTATTCGTAGATACTGACTAATAAACTAGAATATGGTAGAATCTTACCCAAATATTGATAGATTCTGACTAATCAACTAAGAATATGGTAGAATCTTACTCAAGTATTGGAAGATACTGACTAATCAACTAAAAATATGGTAGAATATTTCTCAAGTATTGGTAGATACTGACTAATCAACTAAGAATATGGTAGAATATTTCTCAAGTATTGGTACATACTGACTAATCAAATAAAATACGGTAGAATCTAACACAAGTATTGGTAGATACTGACTAATCAACTACAATAAGTTAGAATCTAACCCAAGTATTGGTAGATACTGACTAATCAACTAGAATATGGTAGAATCTTACCCAACTATTGATAGATACTGACTAATCAACTAAGAATATGGTAGAATCTTACTCAAATATTGGCAGATACTGACTAATCAACAAAGAATATGGTAAAATCTTACTCAAGTATTGGTAGATACTGGCTAATCAACTAAGAATATGGTAGAATCTAACCCAAGTATTGGTAGATATGACTGCAACTAAAATATGGTAGAATCTAACCCAAGTATTGGTAGATACTGACTAATCAACTTGAATAAGGTAGAATCTTACCAACATATTGGTAGATACTGGTTAATGAACTAAGAATATGGTAGAACCTTACTCAAGTATTGGTAGATACTGACTAAACAACTAAAATATCGTAGAATATAACCCAAGTACTGGTAGATACTGACTAATCAACTAGAATATGGTAGAATCTACCCAAGTATTGGTAGATACTGACTAATAAACAAGAGAAAAATAGAATCTTATTTAAGTATTGGCAGATACTGACTAATCAATTAGAATATGGTAGAATCTTACTCAAGTATTGGTACATACTGACTAATCAACTAGAATAAGGTAGAATCTTACTCAAGTATTGGTAGATACTGACTAATCAACTAAGAACATGGTAAAATCTTGCTAAAGCATTGGAAGATACTGGTTAATCAACTAGAATATGGTAGAATCTAACCAAATTATTTTTAGATACTGACTAAGAAACTAGAATATGGTAGAATCTAACCAAAGAATTGGTAGATACTGACTAATCAACTAGAATATGGTAAAATCTAACCCAAGTATTGGTAGATACTAAATAATCAACTAAGAATATGGTAGAATATTTCTCAAGTATTGGTAGATACTGACTAATCAACTAAAATATGGTAGAATATTTCTCAAGTATTGGTACATACTACTAATCAATCAGAATCTAGAATTGGTAGATACTGACTAATCAACTAGAATATGGTAGAATCTAACCCAAGTATTGGTAGATACTGACTAATCAACTAGAATATGGTAGAATCTTACCCAAATATTGGTAGATACTGACTAATCAACTAGAATATGGTAGAATCTTACCCAAGTATTGGTAGATACTGACTAATCAACTAAGAATATGGTAGAATCTTACTCAAGTATTGGTAGATACTGACTAAGCAACTAAAATATGGTAGAATCTAACCCAAGTATTGGTAGATACTGACTAATCAACTAGAATATGGTAGAATCTACCCAAGTATTGGTAGATACTGACTAATAAACAAGAGAAAAATAGAATCTTATTTAAGTATTGGCAGATACTGACTAATCAATTAGAATATGGTAGAATCTTACTCAAGTATTGGTAGATACTGACTAATCAACTAAGAACATGGTAAAATCTTGCTCAAGCATTGGAAGATACTGGTTAATCAACTAGAATATGGTAGAATCTAACCAAATTATTTTTAGATACTGACTAAGAAACTAGAATATGGTAGAATCTAACCCAAGAATTGGTAGATACTGACTAATCAACTAGAATATGGTAAAATCTAACCCAAGTATTGGTAGATACTAAATAATCAACTAGAATCAGGTAGAATCTTACTCAAGTATTGGTAGATACTGACTAATCAACTAAGAAAATGGTAGAATCTTCATCAAGTATGGCAGATACTGACTAATCAACTAGAATATGGTAGAATCTTACACAAGTATTGGTAGATAGTAATTAATACACTAAAAAATATGGCAGAACCTTACTCAAGTATTGGCAGATACCGACTAATCAACTAATAATATGGTAGAATCTTTCTCAAGTATTGGCAGATAATGACTAATCAACTAAGAATATGGTAGAATCTTACTCAAATATTGGCAGATACTGAATAATCAACTAAGAATATGGTAAAATCGTATTTAAGTATTGGTAGATACTGGCTAATCAACTAAGAATATGGTAGAATCTTACTCAAGTATTGGTAGATACTGACTAAGCAACTAAAATATGGTAGAATCTAACCCAAGTATTGGTAGATACTGACTAATCAACTTGAATAAGGTAGAATCTTACCAACATATTGGTAGATACTGGTTAATGAACTAAGAATATGGTAGTACCTTACTCAAGTATTGGTAGATACTGACTAATCAACTAAAATATGGTAGAATCTAACCCAAGTATTGGTAGATACTGACTAATCAACTAGAATATGGTAGAATCTACCCAAGTATTGGTAGATACTGACTAATAAACAAGAGAAAAATAGAATCTTATTTAAGTATTGGCAGATACTGACTAATCAATTAGAATATGGTAGAATTTAACTCAAGTATTGGTACATACTGACTAATCAACTGAGAATATGGTAAAATCTTGCTCAAGCATTGGAAGATACTGGTTAATAAACTAGAATATGGTAGAATCTAACCAAATTATTTTTAGATACTGACTAAGCAACTAGAATATGGTAGAATCTAACCAAAGAATTCGTAGATTCTGACTAATCAACTAGAATATGGTAAAATCTAACACAAGTATTGGTAGATACTGACTAATCAACTAGAATGAGGTAGAATCTTACTCAAGTATTGGTAGATACTGACTAATCAACTAGAATATGGTAAAATCTTGCTCAAGTATTGGAAGATACTGGTTAATCAACTAGAATATGGTAGAATCTAACAAATTATTTTAGATACTGACTAAGAAACTAGAATATGGTAGAATCTAACCAAAGTATTGGTAGATACTGACTAATCAACTAGAATATGGTAGAATCTTACCCAAGTATTGGTAGATACTGACTAATCAACTAAGAATATGGTAGAATCTTTCTCAAGTATTGGTAGATACTGACTAATCAACTAGAATATGGTAGAATCTTACTCAAGTATTGGTAGATACTGACTAATCAACTAAGAATATGGTAGAATCTAACCAAAGTATTGGTAGATACTGACTAATCAACTAGAATATGGTAGAATCTAACCCAAGAATTGGTAGATACTGACTAATCAACTAGAATATGGTAGAATCTTACCCAAGTATTGGTAGATACTGACTAATCAACTAAGAATATGGTAGAATCTTACTCAAGTATTGGTAGATACTGACTAATCAACTAAGAATATGGTAAAATCTATCCAAGTATTGGTAGATACTGACTAATCAACTAAGAATATGGTAGAATCTTACCCAAGTATTGGTAGATACTGACTAATCAACTAAAATATGGTAGAATCTAACCCAAGTATTGGTAGATACTGACTAATCAACTAGAATATGGTAGAATCTAACCCAAGTATTGGTAGATACTGACTAATCAACTTGAGAAAAATAGAATCTTACCCAAGTATTGGTAGATACTGACTAATCAACTAAGAATATGGTAGAATCTTACCAAGTATTGGTAGATACTGACTAATCAACTAAGAATAAGGTAAAATCTTACTAAAGTATTGGTAGATACTGACTAATCAACTAGAATATGGTAGAATCTTACCAAAGTATTGGTAGATACTGACTAATCAAAAGAATATGGTAGAATCTAACACAAGTATTGGTAGATACAGACTAATCAACTAGAATATGGTAGAATCTTACCCAAGTATTGGTAGATACTGACTAATCAACTAGAATATGGTAGAATCTAACCCAAGTATTGGTAGATACTGACTAATCAACTAGAATATGGTAGAATCTAACCCAAGTATTGGTAGATACTGAATAATCAACTAGAATAAGGTAGAATCTTATCCAAGTATTGGTAGATACTGACTAATCAACTAGAATAGGTAGAATCTTACCCAAGTATTGGTAGATACTGACTAATCAACTAATAATATGGTAGAATCTTACTCAAGTATTGGTAGATACTGACTAATCAACTAAGAATATGGTAAAATCTTACTCAAGTATTGGTAGATACTGACTAATCAACTAGAATATGGTAGAATCTTACCAAAGTATTGGTAGATACTGACTAATCAAAAGAATAAGGTAGAATCTAACACCAGTATTGGTAGATACAGACTAATCAACTAGAATATGGTAGAATCTTACCCAAGTATTGGTAGATACTGACTAATCAACTAGAATATGGTAGAATCTAACCCAAGTATTGGTAGATACTGACTAATCAACTAGAATATGGTAGAATCTACCTAAGTATTGAAAGATACTGACTAATAAACAAGAATAAAATAGAATCTTATTTAAGTATTGGCAGATACTGACTAATCAACAAAGAATATCGTAGAATCTTACCCAAGTATTGGTAGATACTGACTAATCAACAAAAACATGGTAAAATCTAACCCAAGTATTGGTAGATACTGACTAATCAACTAGAATATGGTAGAATCTTACCAAAGTATTGGTAGATACTGACTAATCAACTAAGAATATGGTAGAATCGAAACTCAAGTATTGGTAGATACTGAATAATCAACTAGAATATGGTAGAATCTTACCCAAGTATTGGTAGATACTGACTAATCAACTAAGAATATGGTAGAATCTTTCTCTAGTATTGGTAGATACTGACTAATCAACTAAGAATATGGTAGAATATTTCTCAAGTATTGGTACATACTGACTAATCAACTAGAATATGGTAGAATCTAACCAAAGTATTGGTAGATACTGACTAATCAACTAGAATATGGTAGAATCTAACCCAAGTATTGGTAGATACTGACTAATCAACTAGAATATAATAGAATCTAACCCAAGTATTGGTAGATACTGACTGATCAACAAAAACATGGTAAAATCTTACCAAAGTATTGGTAGATACTGACTAATCAACTAGAATATGGTAGAATCTTACCCAAGTATTGGTAGATACTGACTAATCAACTAAGAATATGGTACAATCTTACTCAAGTATTGGTAGATACTGACTAAGCAACTAGAATATGGTAGAATCTTACCTAAGTATTGGTAGATACTGACTAATCAACTAAGAATATGGTAGAATCTTACTCAAGTATTGGTAGATACTGACTAATCAACTAGAATATGGTAGAATCTAACCCAAGTATTGGTAGATACTGACTAATCAACTAGAATATGGTAGAATCTAACCCAAGTATTGGTAGATACTGACTAATCAACTAGAATATGGTAGAATCTTACCTAAGTATTGGTAGATACTGACTAAACAAATAAGAATATGGTAAAATCTTTCCCAAGTATTGGTAGATACTGACTAATGAACTGAAATAAGGTAAAATCTTACTCAAGTATTGGTAGATACTGACTAATCAACAAGAATAAGGTAGAATCTAACACCAGTATTGGTAGATACAGACTAATGAACAAGAACATGGTAGATTCTTACCCACGTATTGGTAGATAATGACTGATCAACTAATACATGGTAGAATCTAACCCAAGTATTGGTAGATACTGACTAATCAACTAGAATATGGTAGAATCTACCCAAGTATTGGTAGATACTGACTAATAAACAAGAATAAAATAGAATCTTATTTAAGTATTGGCAGATACTGACTAATCAACTAGAATATGGTAGAATCTTACCCAAGTATTGGTAGATACTAACTAATCAACTAATAATATGGTAGAATCTTACTCAAGTATTGGTAGATACTGACTAAACAACTGGAATAAGGTAAAATCTTACTAAAGTATTGGTAGATACTGTCTAATCAACTAGAATATGGTAGAATCTTACCAAAGTATTGGTAGATACTGACTAATCAACTAGAATATGGAAGAATCTTACCAAAGTATTGGTAGATACTGGTTAATCAACTAAGAATATGGTAGAATCTTACTCAAGTATTGGTAGATACTGACTAAGCAACTAGAATATGGTAGAATCTAACCCAAGTATTGGTAGATACTGACTAATCAACTAAGAATATGGTAGAATCGAAACTCAAGTTTTGGTAGATACTGAATAATCATTTAGAATGTGGTAGAATCTTAAGTATTGGTAGATACTGACTAATCAACTAAGAATATGGTAGAATATTTCTCTAGTATTGGTAGATACTGACTAATCAACTAAGAATATGGTAGAATATTTCTCAAGTATTGGTACATACTGACTAATCAACTAGAATATGGTAGAATCTAACCAAAGTATTGGTAGATACTGACTAATCAACTAGAATAAGTTAGAATTTAACCCAAGTATTGGAAAATAATGACTAATCAACTAGAATATGGTAGAATCTTACCCAAGTATTGGTAGATACTGACTAATCAAAAGAATAAGGTAGAATCTAACACCAGTATTGGTAGATACTGACTAATCAACTAGAATATGGTAGAATCTTACCCAAGTATTGGTAGATACTGACTAATCAACTAGAATATGGTAGAATCTAACCCAAGTATTGGTAGATACTGACTAATCAACTAGAATATGGTAGAATCTAACCCAAGTATTGGTAGATACTGAATAATCAACTAGAATAAGGTAGAATCTAACCCAAGTATTGGTAGATACTGACTAATAAACAAGAATAAAATAGAATCTTATTTAAGTATTGGTAGATACTGACTAATCAACTAGAATATGGTAGAATCTTACCCAAGTATTGGTAGATACTGACTAATCAACTAAGAATATGGTAGAATCTTACTCAAGTATTGGTAGATACTGACTAAACAACTAGAATAAGGTAAAATCTTACTAAAGTATTGGTAGATACTGACTAATCAACTAGAATATGGTAGAATCTTACCAAAGTATTGGTAGATACTGACTAATCAAAAGAATAAGGTAGAATCTAACACCAGTATTGGTAGATACAGACTAATGAACTAGAACATGGTAGATTCTTACCCAGGTATTGGTAGATACTGACTGATCAACTAGAACATGGTAGAATCTAACCCAAGTATTGGTAGATACTGACTAATCAACTAGAATATGGTAGAATCTAACCCAAGTATTGGTAGATACTGAATAATCAACTAGAATAAGGTAGAATCTAATCCAAGTATTGGTAGATACTGACTAATCAACTTGAGAAAGGAAGAATCTTACCCAAGTATTGGTAGATACTAACTAATCAACTAATAATATGGTAGAATCTTACCAAGTATTGGTAGATACTGACTAATCAACTGGAATAAGGTAAAATCTTACTCAAGTATTGGTAGATACTGTCTAATCAACTAGAATATGGTAGAATCTTACCAAAGTATTGGTAGATACTGACTAATCAAAAGAATAAGGTAGAATCTAACACCAGTATTGGTAGATACAGACTAATGAACTAGAACATGGTAGATTCTTACCCACGTATTGGTAGATACTGACTGATCAACTAGAATATGGTAGAATCTAACCCAAGTATTGGTAGATACTGACTAATCAACTAGAATATGGTAGAATCTACCCAAGTATTGGTAGATACTGACTAATAAACAAGAATAATATAGAATCTTATTTAAGTATTGGCAGATACTGACTAATCAACTAGAATATGGTAGAATCTTACCCAAGTATTGGTAGATACTGATTAATCAACAAAGAATATCGTAGAATCTTACTCAAGTATTGGTAGATACTGACTAATCAACTAGAATAAGGTAGAATCTTACCAAATATTGGTAGATACTGACTAATCAACTAAGAATATGGTAAAATCTTGCTTAAACATTGGAAGATACTGGCTAATCAACTAGAATATGGTAGAATCTTACTCAAGTATTGGTAGATACTGACTGATCAACAAAAACATAGTAAAATCTAACCCAAGTATTGGTAGATACTGACTAATAAAGTAGAATAAGGAAGAATCTAACCCAAGTATTGGTAGATACTGACTAATCAACTAGAATATGGTAGAATCTTACACAAGTATTGGTATATAGTAACTAATACACTAAAAATATGGCAGAATCTTACCAAGTATTGGTAGATACTGACTAATCAACTAAGAATATGGTAGAATCTTTCTCAAGTATTGGTAGATACTGACTAATCAACTAGAATATGGTAGAATCTTACCCAAGTATTGGTAGATACTGACTAATCAACTAAGAATATGGTAGAATCTAACCAAAGTATTGGTAGATACTGACTAATCAACTAGAATATGGTAGAATCTAACATCTAACCAAAGTATTGGTAGATACTGACTAATCAACTAGAATATGGTAGAATCTAACCCAAGTATTGGTAGATACTGACTAATCAACTAAGAATATGGTAGAATCTTACCCAAGTATTGGTAGATACTGACTAATCAACTAAGAATATGGTAGAATCTTACCCAAGTATTGGTAGATACTGACTAATCAACAAGAATATGGTAGAATCTTACCCAAGTATTGGTAGATACTGACTAATCAACTAAGAATATGGTAGAATCTTACTCAAGTATTGGTAGATACTGACTAATCAACTAGAATATGGTAGAATCTTACCCAAGTATTGGTAGATACTGACTAATCAACTAGAATATGGTAGAATCTAACCCAAGTATTGGTAGATACTGACTAATCAACTAGAATATGGTAGAATCTTCAACCCAAGTATTGGTAGATACTGACTAATCAACTAGAATATGGTAGAATCTACCCAAGTATTGGTAGATACTGACTAATCAACAAGAATATGGTAGAATCTTACCCAAGTATTGGTAGATACTGACTAATCAACTAGAATATGGTAGAATCTTACCCAAGTATTGGTAGATACTGACTAATCAACTAGAATATGGTAGAATCTTACCCAAGTATTGGTAGATACTAACTAATCAACTAATAATATGGTAGAATCTTACTCAAGTATTGGTAGATACTGACTAAACAACTGGAATAAGGTAAAATCTTACTAAAGTATTGGTAGATACTGACTAATCAACTAGAATATGGTAGAATCTTACCAAAGTATTGGTAGATACTGACTAATCAAAAGAATAAGGTAGAATCTAACACCAGTATTGGTAGATACAGACTAATGAACTAGAATATGGTAGAATCTACCCAAGTATTGGTAGATACTGACTAATCAACTAGAATATGGTAGAATCTAACCCAAGTATTGGTAGATACTGACTAATCAACTAGAATATGGTAGAATCTAACCCAAGTATTGGTAGATACTGACTAATCAACTAGAATAAGGTAGAATCTAATCCAAGTATTGGTAGATACTGACTAATCAACTTGAGAAAGGAAGAATCTTACCCAAGTATTGGTAGATACTAACTAATCAACTAATAATATGGTAGAATCTTACCAAGTATTGGTAGATACTGACTAAACAACTGGAATAAGGTAAAATCTTACTCAAGTATTGGTAGATACTGTCTAATCAACTAGAATATGGTAGAATCTTACCAAAGTATTGGTAGATACTGACTAATCAAAAGAATAAGGTAGAATCTAACACCAGTATTGGTAGATACAGACTAATGAACTAGAACATGGTAGATTCTTACCCACGTATTGGTAGATACTGACTGATCAACTAGAACATGGTAGAATCTAACCCAAGTATTGGTAGATACTGACTAATCAACTAGAATATGGTAGAATCTACCCAAGTATTGGTAGATACTGACTAATAAACAAGAATAAAATAGAATCTTATTTAAGTATTGGCAGATACTGACTAATCAACTAGAATATGGTAGAATCTTACCCAAGTATTGGTAGATACTGACTAATCAACAAAGAATATCGTAGAATCTTACTCAAGTATTTGTACATACTGACTAATCAACTAGAATAAGGTAGAATCTTACTGAAATATTGGTAGATACTGACTAATCAACTAAGAATATGGTAAAATCTTGCTTAAACATTGGAAGATACTGGCTAATCAACTAGAATATGGTAGAATCTTACTCAAGTATTGGTAGATACTGACTAATCAACTAGAATATGGTAGAATCTTACCCAAATATTGGTAGATACTGACTAATCAACTAGAATATGGTAGAATCTAACCCAAGTATTGGTAGATACTGACTAATCAACTAGAATATGGTAGAATCTTACCCAAGTATTGGTAGATACTGACTAATCAACTAGAATATGGTAGAATCTTACCCAAGTATTGGTAGATACTGACTAATCAACTAAGAATATGGTAGAATCTTACCCAAGTATTGGTAGATACTGACTAATGAACTGAAATAAGGTAAAATCTTACTCAAGTATTGGTAGATACTGACTAATCAAACAAGAATATGGTAGAATCTAACACCAAGTATTGGTAGATACTGACTAATCAACTAGAATATGGTAGAATCTTACCCAAGTATTGGTAGATACTGACTAATCAACTAAGAATATGGTAGAATCTAACCCAAGTATTGGTATATACTGACTAATCAACTAGAATATAATAGAATCTAACCCAAGTATTGGTAGATACTGACTGATCAACAAAAACATGGTAAAATCTTACCAAAGTATTGGTAGATACTGACTAATCAACTAGAATATGGTAGAATCTTACCCAAGTATTGGTAGATACTGACTAATCAACTAAGAATATGGTAGAATCTTACCCAAGTATTGGTAGATACTGACTAATCAACTAAGAATATGGTAGAATCTTACCAAAGTATTGGTAGATACTGACTAATCAACTAGAATATGGTAGAATCTTACCAAAGTATTGGTAGATACTGACTAATCAACTAGAATATGGTAGAATCTTACCAAAGTATTGGTAGATACTGACTAATCAACTAAGAATATGGTAGAATCTTACCCAAGTATTGGTAGATACTGACTAATCAACTAGAATATGGTAGAATCTAACCCAAGTATTGGTAGATACTGACTAATCAACTAAGAATATGGTAGAATCTAACTCAAGTATTGGTAGATACTGACTAATCAACTAGAATATGGTAGAATCTTACACAAGTATTGGTAGATACTGACTAATCAACTAAGAATATGGTAGAATCTTACTCAAGTATTGGTAGATACTGACTAATCAACTAAGAATATGGTAGAATCTAACAAGTATTGGTAGATACTGACTAATCAACTAGAATATGGTAGAATCTAACCCAAGTATTGGTAGATACTGACTAATCAACTAGAATATGGTAGAATCTAACCCAAGTATTGGTAGATACTGACTAATCAACTAGAATATGGTAGAATCTTACCCAAGTATTGGTAGATACTGACTAATCAACTAAGAATATGGTAGAATCTTACCAAGTATTGGTAGATACTGACTAATCAACTAAGAATATGGTAGAATCTTACCCAAGTATTGGTAGATACTGACTAATCAACTAGAATATGGTAGAATCTAACCCAAGTATTGGTAGATACTGACTAATCAACTAGAATATGGTAGAATCTTACCCAAGTATTGGTAGATACTGACTAATCAACAAGAATATGGTAGAATCTTATTTAAGTATTGGTAGATACTGACTAATCAACTAGAATATGGTAGAATCTTACCCAAGTATTGGTAGATACTGACTAATCAACTAAGAATATGGTAGAATCTTACTCAAGTATTGGTAGATACTGACTAATCAACTAAGAATATGGTAGAATCTTACTCAAGTATTGGTAGATACTGACTAATCAACTAGAATATGGTAGAATCTTACCCAAGTATTGGTAGATACTGACTAATCAACTAGAATATGGTAGAATCTAACCAAAGTATTGGTAGATACTGACTAATCAACTAGAATATGGTAGAATCTAACCCAAGTATTGGTAGATACTGACTAATCAACTAGAATATGGTAGAATCTAACCCAAGTATTGGTAGATACTGACTAATCAACTAAGAATATGGTAGAATCTTACCAAGTATTGGTAGATACTGACTAATCAACTAGAATATGGTAGAATCTTACCCAAGTATTGGTAGATACTGACTAATCAACTAAGAATATGGTAGAATCTTACCCAAGTATTGGTAGATACTGACTAATCAACTAGAATATGGTAGAATCTAACCCAAGTATTGGTAGATACTGACTAATCAACTAGAATATGGTAGAATCTTACCCAAGTATTGGTAGATACTGACTAATCAAAAATATGGTAGAATATTGGGATAGAATCTTGGTAGAATCTTACCCAAGTATTGGTAGATACTGACTAATCAACTAGAATATGGTAGAATCTTACCCAAGTATTGGTAGATACTGACTAATCAACTAGAATATGGTAGAATCTAACCCAAGTATTGGTAGATACTGACTAATCAACTAGAATATGGTAGAATCTAACCCAAGTATTGGTAGATACTGACTAATCAACTAGAATATGGTAGAATCTAACCCAAGTATTGGTAGATACTGACTAATCAACTAGAATATGGTAGAAGAATATTGGTAGAATGACTAATCAACTAGAAAGTAGAATCTTGGTAAGTATTGGTAGATACTGACTAATCAACTAGAATATGGTAGAATCTTACCCAAGTATTGGTAGATACTGACTAATCAACTAGAATATGGTAGAATCTTACCCAAGTATTGGTAGATACTGACTAATCAACTAAGAATATGGTAGAATCTTACCCAAGTATTGGTAGATACTGACTAATCAACTAGAATATGGTAGAATCTTACCAAAGTATTGGTAGATACTGACTAATCAACTAAGAATATGGTAGAATCTTACCCAAGTATTGGTAGATACTGACTAATCAACTAGAATATGGTAGAATCTTACCCAAGTATTGGTAGATACTGACTAATCAACTAAGAATATGGTAGAATCTTACCCAAGTATTGGTAGATACTGACTAATCAACTAGAATATGGTAGAATCTTACCCAAGTATTGGTAGATACTGACTAATCAACTAAGAATATGGTAGAATCTTACCAAGTATTGGTAGATACTGACTAATCAACTAGAATATGGTAGAATCTTACCAAAGTATTGGTAGATACTGACTAATCAACTAGAATATGGTAGAATCTTACCAAAGTATTGGTAGATACTGACTAATCAAAAGAATATGGTAGAATCTAACACAAGTATTGGTAGATACTGACTAATCAACTAGAATATGGTAGAATCTTACCCAAGTATTGGTAGATACTGACTAATCAACTAGAATATGGTAGAATCTAACCCAAGTATTGGTAGATACTGACTAATCAACTAGAATATGGTAGAATCTAACCCAAGTATTGGTAGATACTGAATAATCAACTAGAATAAGGTAGAATCTAATCCAAGTATTGGTAGATACTGACTAATCAACTTGAGAAAGGAAGAATCTTACCCAAGTATTGGTAGATACTAACTAATCAACTAATAATATGGTAGAATCTTACTCAAGTATTGGTAGATACTGACTAAACAACTGGAATAAGGTAAAATCTTACTCAAGTATTGGTAGATACTGTCTAATCAACTAGAATATGGTAGAATCTTACCAAAGTATTGGTAGATACTGACTAATCAAAAGAATAAGGTAGAATCTAACACCAGTATTGGTAGATACAGACTAATGAACTAGAACATGGTAGATTCTTACCCACGTATTGGTAGATACTGACTGATCAACTAGAACATGGTAGAATCTAACCCAAGTATTGGTAGATACTGACTAATCAACTAGAATATGGTAGAATCTACCCAAGTATTGGTAGATACTGACTAATAAACAAGAATAAAATAGAATCTTATTTAAGTATTGGCAGATACTGACTAATCAACTAGAATATGGTAGAATCTTACCCAAGTATTGGTAGATACTGACTAATCAACTAAGAATATGGTAGAATCTTACTCAAGTATTGGTAGATACTGACTAATCAACTAGAATATGGTAGAATCTTACCCAAGTATTGGTAGATACTGACTAATCAACTAAGAATATGGTAGAATCTTACTAAAGTATTG
This sequence comes from Tachypleus tridentatus, assembly GCF_004210375.1. NCBI lineage: Eukaryota > Metazoa > Arthropoda > Merostomata > Xiphosura > Limulidae > Tachypleus > Tachypleus tridentatus. The sequence continues at coordinate 30,153,452 of NC_134830.1, read as the reverse complement.
GTAGATACTGACTAATCAACTAGAATATGGTAGAATCTTACCCAAGTATTGGTAGATACTGACTAATCAACTAAGAATATGGTAGAATCTTACCCAAGTATTGGTAGATACTGACTAAACAACTAAGAATATGGTAAAATCTTACCCAAGTATTGGTAGATACTGACTAATCAACTAGAATATGGTAGAATCTTACCCAAGTATTGGTAGATACTGACTAATCAACAAGAATATGGTAGAATCTAACACCAAGTATTGGTAGATACTGACTAATCAACTAGAATATGGTAGAATCTTACCCAAGTATTGGTAGATACTGACTAATCAACTAGAATATGGTAGAATCTAACCCAAGTATTGGTAGATACTGACTAATCAACTAGAATATGGTAGAATCTACCCAAGTATTGGTAGATACTGACTAATCAACAAGAATATGGTAGAATCTTACCCAAGTATTGGTAGATACTGACTAATCAACTAGAATATGGTAGAATCTTACCCAAGTATTGGTAGATACTGACTAATCAACTAAGAATATGGTAGAATCTTACCCAAGTATTGGTAGATGACTAATCAACTAGATCAACTAGAAGAAAGTATTGGTAGAATCTAATCAACTAGAATATGGTAGAATGGTAGATGGTAGATACTAATCAACTAGAATATGGTAGAATCTTACCAAAGTATTGGTAGATACTGACTAATCAACTAGAATATGGTAGAATCTTACCCAAGTATTGGTAGATACTGACTAATCAACTAAGAATATGGTAGAATCTTACCCAAGTATTGGTAGATACTGACTAATCAACTAAGAATATGGTAGAATCTAACTCAAGTATTGGTAGATACTGACTAATCAACTAGAATATGGTAGAATCTTACCCAAGTATTGGTAGATACTGACTAATCAACTAAGAATATGGTAGAATCTTACCCAAGTATTGGTAGATACTGACTAATCAACTAAGAATATGGTAGAATCTTACTCAAGTATTGGTAGATACTGACTAATCAACTAGAATATGGTAGAATCTAACCAAAGTATTGGTAGATACTGGCTAATCAACTAGAATATGGTAGAATCTAACCCAAGTATTGGTAGATACTGACTAATCAACTAGAATATGGTAGAATCTTACCCAAGTATTGGTAGATACTGACTAATCAACTAAGAATATGGTAGAATCTTACCCAAGTATTGGTAGATACTGACTAATCAACTAAGAATATGGTAGAATCTTACCCAAGTATTGGTAGATACTGACTAATCAACTAGAATATGGTAGAATCTAACCCAAGTATTGGTAGATACTGACTAATCAACTAGAATATGGTAGAATCTACCCAAGTATTGGTAGATACTGACTAATCAACTAAGAATATGGTAGAATCTTACCCAAGTATTGGTAGATACTGACTAATCAACTAGAATATGGTAGAATCTTACCCAAGTATTGGTAGATACTGACTAATCAACTAAGAATATGGTAGAATCTTACCCAAGTATTGGTAGATACTGACTAATCAACTAGAATATGGTAGAATCTTACCAAAGTATTGGTAGATACTGACTAATCAACTAGAATATGGTAGAATCTTACCCAAGTATTGGTAGATACTGACTAATCAACTAAGAATATGGTAGAATCTTACCCAAGTATTGGTAGATACTGACTAATCAACTAGAATATGGTAGAATCTAACCCAAGTATTGGTAGATACTGACTAATCAACTAAGAATATGGTAGAATCTAACCCAAGTATTGGTAGATACTGACTAATCAACTAGAATATGGTAGAATCTTAAGTATTGGTAGATACTGACTAATCAACTAAGAATATGGTAGAATCTTACTCAAGTATTGGTAGATACTGACTAATCAACTAAGAATATGGTAGAATCTTACTCAAGTATTGGTAGATACTGACTAATCAACTAGAATATGGTAGAATCTAACCAAAGTATTGGTAGATACTGACTAATCAACTAGAATATGGTAGAATCTAACCCAAGTATTGGTAGATACTGACTAATCAACTAGAATATGGTAGAATCTTACCCAAGTATTGGTAGATACTGACTAATCAACTAGAATATGGTAGAATCTTACCAAAGTATTGGTAGATACTGACTAATCAACTAAGAATATGGTAGAATCTTACCCAAGTATTGGTAGATACTGACTAATCAACTAGAATATGGTAGAATCTAACCCAAGTATTGGTAGATACTGACTAATCAACTAGAATATGGTAGAATCTAACCCAAGTATTGGTAGATACTGACTAATCAACAAGAATATGGTAGAATCTTATTTAAGTATTGGTAGATACTGACTAATCAACTAGAATATGGTAGAATCTTACACAAGTATTGGTAGATACTAACTAATCAACTAAGAATATGGTAGAATCTTACTCAAGTATTGGTAGATACTGACTAATCAACTAAGAATATGGTAGAATCTTACTCAAGTATTGGTAGATACTGACTAATCAACTAGAATATGGTAGAATCTTACCCAAGTATTGGTAGATACTGACTAATCAACTAAGAATATGGTAGAATCTAACCAAAGTATTGGTAGATACTGACTAATCAACTAGAATATGGTAGAATCTAACCCAAGTATTGGTAGATACTGACTAATCAACTAGAATATGGTAGAATCTAACCCAAGTATTGGTAGATACTGACTAATCAACTAAGAATATGGTAGAATCTTACTCAAGTATTGGTAGATACTGACTAATCAACTAGAATATGGTAGAATCTACCCAAGTATTGGTAGATACTGACTAATCAACTAAGAATATGGTAAAATCTTACTGACTAATCCAAGTATTGGTAGATACTGACTAATCAACTAGAATATGGTAGAATCTTACCCAAGTATTGGTAGATACTGACTAATCAACTAAGAATATGGTAGAATCTTACCCAAGTATTGGTAGATACTGACTAATCAACTAGAATATGGTAGAATCTTACCCAAGTATTGGTAGATACTGACTAATCAACTAGAATATGGTAGAATCTAACCCAAGTATTGGTAGATACTGACTAATCAACTAGAATATGGTAGAATCTACCCAAGTATTTGTAGATACTGACTAATCAACTAGAATAAGGTAGAATCTTACTGAAATATTGGTAGATACTGACTAATCAACTAGAATATGGTAGAATCTTACCCAAGTATTGGTAGATACTGACTAATCAACTAGAATATGGTAGAATCTTACCCAAGTATTGGTAGATACTGACTAATCAACTAAGAATATGGTAGAATCTTACCCAAGTATTGGTAGATACTGACTAATCAACTAGAATAAATAAAATCTTACTAAAGTATTGGTAGATACTGTCTAATCAACTAGAATATGGTAGAATCTTACCAAAGTATTGGTAGATACTGACTAATCAAAAGAATAAGGTAGAATCTAACACCAGTATTGGTAGATACAGACTAATGAACTAGAACATGGTAGATTCTTACCCACGTATTGGTAGATACTGACTAATCAACTAGAACATGGTAGAATCTAACCCAAGTATTGGTAGATACTGACTAATCAACTAGAATATGGTAGAATCTAACCCAAGTATTGGTAGATACTGAATAATCAACTAGAATAAGGTAGAATCTAATCCAAGTATTGGTAGATACTGACTAATCAACTTGAGAAAGGAAGAATCTTACCCAAGTATTGGTAGATACTAACTAATCAACTAATAATATGGTAGAATCTTACTCAAGTATTGGTAGATACTGACTAAACAACTGGAATAAGGTAAAATCTTACTCAAGTATTGGTAGATACTGTCTAATCAACTAGAATATGGTAGAATCTTACCAAAGTATTGGTAGATACTGACTAATCAAAAGAATAAGGTAGAATCTAACACCAGTATTGGTAGATACAGACTAATGAACTAGAACATGGTAGATTCTTACCCACGTATTGGTAGATACTGACTGATCAACTAGAACATGGTAGAATCTAACCCAAGTATTGGTAGATACTGACTAATCAACTAGAATATGGTAGAATCTACCCAAGTATTGGTAGATACTGACTAATAAACAAGAATAAAATAGAATCTTATTTAAGTATTGGCAGATACTGACTAATCAACTAGAATATGGTAGAATCTTACCCAAGTATTGGTAGATACTGACTAATCAACAAAGAATATGGTAGAATCTTACCAAGTATTGGTAGATACTGACTAATCAACTAGAATAAGGTAGAATCTTACCAAATATTGGTAGATACTGACTAATCAACTAAGAATATGGTAAAATCTTGCTTAAACATTGGAAGATACTGGCTAATCAACTAGAATATGGTAGAATCTTACTCAAGTATTGGTAGATACTGACTAATCAACTAGAATATGGTAGAATCTTACCCAAGTATTGGTAGATACTGACTAATCAACTAGAATATGGTAGAATCTAACCCAAGTATTGGTAGATACTGACTAATCAACTAGAATATGGTAGAATCTTACCCAAGTATTGGTAGATACTGACTAATCAACTAGAATATGGTAGAATCTAACCAAGTATTGGTAGATACTGACTAATCAACTAGAATATGGTAGAATCTTACCCAAGTATTGGTAGATACTGACTAATCAACTAGAATATGGTAGAATATGGTAGAATCTTCAACTAGAATATGGTAGAATCCAAGTATTGGTAGATACTGACTAATCAACTAAGAATATGGTAGAATCTTACCAAGTATTGGTAGATACTGACTAATCAACAAGAATAAGGTAGAATCTAACACCAGTATTGGTAGATACTGACTAATCAACTAGAATATGGTAGAATCTTACCCAAGTATTGGTAGATACTGACTAATCAACTAGAATATGGTAGAATCTAACCCAAGTATTGGTAGATACTGACTAATCAACTAGAATATGGTAGAATCTACCCAAGTATTGGTAGATACTGACTAATCAACAAGAATATGGTAGAATCTTACCCAAGTATTGGTAGATACTGACTAATCAACTAGAATATGGTAGAATCTTACTTACTCAAGTATTGGTAGATACTGACTAATCAACTAGAATATGGTAGAATCTTACTCAAGTATTGGTAGATACTGACTAATCAACTAGAATATGGTAGAATCTTACCAAAGTATTGGTAGATACTGACTAATCAACTAGAATATGGTAGAATCTTACCCAAGTATTGGTAGATACTGACTAATCAACTAGAATATGGTAGAATCTTACCCAAGTATTGGTAGATACTGACTAATCAACTAGAATATGGTAGAATCTAACCCAAGTATTGGTAGATACTGACTAATCAACTAAGAATATGGTAGAATCAAACCCAAGTATTGGTAGATACTGACTAATCAACTAGAATATGGTAGAATCTTACCCAAGTATTGGTAGATACTGACTAATCAACTAAGAATATGGTAGAATCTTACTCAAGTATTGGTAGATACTGACTAATCAACTAAGAATATGGTAGAATCTTACTCAAGTATTGGTAGATACTGACTAATCAACTAGAATATGGTAGAATCTAACCAAAGTATTGGTAGATACTGACTAATCAACTAGAATAAGTTAGAATCTAACCCAAGTATTGGTAGATACTGACTAATCAACTAGAATATGGTAGAATCTTACCCAAGTATTGGTAGATACTGACTAATCAACTAAGAATATGGTAGAATCTTACCAAGTATTGGTAGATACTGACTAATCAACTAGAATAAGAATATGGTAGAATCTTACCCAAGTATTGGTAGATACTGACTAATCAACTAGAATATGGTAGAATCTAACCCAAGTATTGGTAGATACTGACTAATCAACTAGAATATGGTAGAATCTACCCAAGTATTGGTAGATACTGACTAATAAAGAAGAATAAAATAGAATCTTATTTAAGTATTGGTAGATACTGACTAATCAACTAGAATATGGTAGAATCTTACCCAAGTATTGGTAGATACTGACTAATCAACTAAGAATATGGTAGAATCTTACTCAAGTATTGGTAGATACTGACTAATCAACTGGAATAAGGTAAAATCTTACCAAAGTATTGGTAGATACTGACTAATCAACTAGAATATGGTAGAATCTTACCAAAGTATTGGTAGATACTGACTAATCAAAAGAATAAGGTAGAATCTAACACCAGTATTGGTAGATACAGACTAATGAACTAGAACATGGTAGAATCTTACCCAAGTATTGGTAGATACTGACTAATCAACTAGAACATGGTAGAATCTAACCCAAGTATTGGTAGATACTGACTAATCAACTAGAATATGGTAGAATCTAACCCAAGTATTGGTAGATACTGACTAATCAACTAGAATAAGGTAGAATCTAATCCAAGTATTGGTAGATACTGACTAATCAACTGAGAAAGGAAGAATCTTACCCAAGTATTGGTAGATACTAACTAATCAACTAATAATATGGTAGAATCTTACCAAGTATTGGTAGATACTGACTAAACAACTGGAATAAGGTAAAATCTTACTCAAGTATTGGTAGATACTGTCTAATCAACTAGAATATGGTAGAATCTTACCAAAGTATTGGTAGATACTGACTAATCAAAAGAATAAGGTAGAATCTAACACCAGTATTGGTAGATACAGACTAATGAACTAGAACATGGTAGATTCTTACCCAAGTATTGGTAGATACTGACTAATCAACTAGAACATGGTAGAATCTAACCCAAGTATTGGTAGATACTGACTAATCAACTAGAATATGGTAGAATCTACCTAAGTATTGGTAGATACTGACTAATAAACAAGAATAAAATAGAATCTTATTTAAGTATTGGCAGATACTGACTAATCAACTAGAATATGGTAGAATCTTACCCAAGTATTGGTAGATACTGATTAATCAACAAAGAATATCGTAGAATCTTACTCAAGTATTTGTACATACTGACTAATCAACTAGAATAAGGTAGAATCTTAGTGAAATATTGGTAGATACTGACTAATCAACTAAGAATATGGTAAAATCTTGCTTAAACATTGGAAGATACTGGCTAATCAACTAGAATATGGTAGAATCTTACTCAAGTATTGGTAGATACTGACTAATCAACTAGAATATGGTAGAATCTTACCCAAATATTGGTAGATACTGACTGATCAACTAGTACATCGTAGAATCTAACCCAAGTATTGGTATATACTGACTAATCAACTAATAATATGGTAGAATCTTACTCAAATATTGGTAGATACTGACTAAACAACTATAATATGGGAGAATCTAACTCAAGTATTGGTAGATACAGACTAATCATTTAGAATATGGTAGAATCTTACCTAAGTATTGGTAGATACTGACTAAACAAATAAGAATATGGTAAAATATTTCCCAAGTATAAGTGGATACGGACTAATGAACTGAAATAAGGTAAAATCTTACTCAAGTATTGGTAGATACTGACTAATCAACAAGAATAAGGTAGAATCTAACACCAGTATTGGTAGATACAGACTAATCAACTAGAATATGGTAGAATCTTACCCAAGTATTGGTAGATACTGACTAATCAACTAAGAACATGGTAGAATCTAACCCAAGTATTGGTAGATACTGACTAATCAACTAGAATATGGTAGAATCTACCCAAGTATTGGTAGATACTGACTAATCAACAAGAATAAAATAGAATCTTACCCAAGTATTGGTAGATACTGACTAATCAACTAGAATATGGTAGAATCTTACCCAAGTATTGGTAGATACTAACTAATCAACTAATAATATGGTAGAATCTTACTCAAGTATTGGTAGATACTGTCTAATTAACTAGAATATGGTAAAATCTTACTAAAGTATTGGTAGATACTGTCTAATCAACTAGAATATGGTAGAATCTTACCAAAGTATTGGTAGATACTGACTAATCAACTAGAATATGGAAGAATCTTACCAAAGTATTGGTAGATACTGGTTAATCAACTAAGAATATGGTAGAATCTTACTCAAGTATTGGTAGATACTGACTAAGCAACTAGAATATGGTAGAATCTAACCCAAGTATTGGTAGATACTGACTAATCAACTAAGAATATGGTAGAATCGAAACTCAAGTTTTGGTAGATACTGAATAATCATTTAGAATGTGGTAGAATCTTAAGTATTGGTAGATACTGACTAATGAACTAAGAATATGGTAGAATATTTCTCTAGTATTGGTAGATACTGACTAATCAACTAAGAATATGGTAGAATCTTACTCAAGTATTGGTAGATACTGACTAATCAACTAGAATATGGTAGAATCTAACCAAAGTATTGGTAGATACTGACTAATCAACTAGAATAAGTTAGAATCTAACCCAAGTATTGGAAAATAATGACTAATCAACTAGAATATGGTAGAATCTTACCCAACTATTGGCAGATACTGACTAAGGAACTAAAATATGGTAGAATATTACCAACATATTGGTAGATACTGACTAATCAACTAAGAATATGGTAGAATCTTACCAAGTATTGGTAGATACTGACTAATCAACTAGAATATCGTAGAATATAACCCAAGTATTGGTAGATACTGACTAATCAACTAGAATATGGTAGAATCTACCCAAGTATTGGTAGATACTGACTAATAAAGAAGAATAAAATAGAATCTTATTTAAGTATTGGCAGATACTGACTAATCAACTAGAATATGGTAGAATCTTACCCAAGTATTGGTAGATACTAACTAATGAACTAATAATATGGTAGAATCTTACTCAAGTATTGGTAGATACTGACTAAACAACTGGAATAAGGTAAAATCTTACTAAAGTATTGGTAGATACTGACTAATCAACTAGAATATGGTAGAATCTTACCAAAGTATTGGTAGATACTGACTAATCAAAAGAATAAGGTAGAATCTAACACCAGTATTGGTAGATACAGACTAATGAACTAGAACATGGTAGAATCTTACCCAAGTATTGGTAGATACTGACTAATCAACTAGAACATGGTAGAATCTAACCCAAGTATTGGTAGATACTGACTAATCAACTAGAATATGGTAGAATCTAACCCAAGTATTGGTAGATACTGACTAATCAACTAGAATAAGGTAGAATCTAATCCAAGTATTGGTAGATACTGACTAATCAACTGAGAAAGGAAGAATCTTACCCAAGTATTGGTAGATACTAACTAATCAACTAATAATATGGTAGAATCTTACTCAAGTATTGGTAGATACTGACTAAACAACTGGAATAAGGTAAAATCTTACTCAAGTATTGGTAGATACTGTCTAATCAACTAGAATATGGTAGAATCTTACCAAAGTATTGGTAGATACTGACTAATCAAAAGAATAAGGTAGAATCTAACACCAGTATTGGTAGATACAGACTAATGAACTAGAACATGGTAGATTCTTACCCACGTATTGGTAGATACTGACTGATCAACTAGAATATGGTAGAATCTAACCCAAGTATTGGTAGATACTGACTAATCAACTAGAATATGGTAGAATCTACCCAAGTATTGGTAGATACTGACTAATAAACAAGAATAAAATAGAATCTTATTTAAGTATTGGCAGATACTGACTAATCAACTAGAATATGGTAGAATCTTACCCAAGTATTGGTAGATACTGATTAATCAACAAAGAATATCGTAGAATCTTACTCAAGTATTTGTACATACTGACTAATCAACTAGAATAAGGTAGAATCTTACTGAAATATTGGTAGATACTGACTAATCAACTAAGAATATGGTAAAATCTTGCTTAAACATTGGAAGATACTGGCTAATCAACTAGAATATGGTAGAATCTTACCCAAGTATTGGTAGATACTAACTAATCAACTAATAATATGGTAGAATCTTACTCAAGTATTGGTAGATACTGACTAATCAACTAGAATAAGGTAAAATCTTACTAAAGTATTGGTAGATACTGACTAATCAACTAGAATATGGTAGAATCTTACCAAAGTATTGGTAGATACTGACTAATCAAAAGAATAAGGTAGAATCTAACACCAGTATTGGTAGATACTGACTAATCAACTAGAATATGGTAGAATCTTACCCAAGTATTGGTAGATACTGACTAATCAACTAGAATATGGTAGAATCTAACCCAAGTATTGGTAGATACTGACTAATCAACTAGAATATGGTAGAATCTAACCCAAGTATTGGTAGATACTGAATAATCAACTAGAATAAGGTAGAATCTAATCCAAGTATTGGTAGATACTGACTAATCAACTTGAGAAAGGAAGAATCTTACCCAAGTATTGGTAGATACTAACTAATCAACTAATAATATGGTAGAATCTTACTCAAGTATTGGTAGATACTGACTAAACAACTGGAATAAGGTAAAATCTTACTCAAGTATTGGTAGATACTGTCTAATCAACTAAAATATGGTAGAATCTTACCAAAGTATTGGTAGATACTGACTAATCAAAAGAATAAGGTAGAATCTAACACCAGTATTGGTAGATACAGACTAATGAACTAGAACATGGTAGATTCTTACCCACGTATTGGTAGATACTGACTGATCAACTAGAACATGGTAGAATCTAACCCAAGTATTGGTAGATACTGACTAATCAACTAGAATATGGTAGAATCTACCCAAGTATTGGTAGATACTGACTAATAAACAAGAATAATATAGAATCTTATTTAAGTATTGGCAGATACTGACTAATCAACTAGAATATGGTAGAATCTTACCCAAGTATTGGTAGATACTGATTAATCAACAAAGAATATCGTAGAATCTTACTCAAGTATTTGTACATACTGACTAATCAACTAGAATAAGGTAGAATCTTACTGAAATATTGGTAGATACTGACTAATCAACTAAGAATATGGTAAAATCTTGCTTAAACATTGGAAGATACTGGCTAATCAACTAGAATATGGTAGAATCTTACTCAAGTATTGGTAGATACTGACTGATCAACAAAAACATAGTAAAATCTAACCCAAGTATTGGTAGATACTGACTAATAAAGTAGAATAAGGAAGAATCTAACCCAAGTATTGGTAGATACTGACTAATCAACTAGAATATGGTAGAATCTTACACAAGTATTGGTAGATACTGACTAATCAACTAAAAAGAATATGGTAGAATCTTACCAAGTATTGGTAGATACTGACTAATCAACTAAGAATATGGTAGAATCTTACTCAAGTATTGGTAGATACTGACTAATCAACTAGAATATGGTAGAATCTTAATGAAGTATTGGTAGATACTGACTAATCAACTAAGAATATGGTAGAATCTAACCAAAGTATTGGTAGATACTGACTAATCAACTAGAATATGGTAGAATCTAACACAAGTATTGGTAGATACTGACTAATCAACTAGAATATGGTAGAATCTAACCCAAGTATTGGTAGATACTGACTAATCAACTAAGAATATGGTAGAATCTTACCCAAGTATTGGTAGATACTGACTAATCAACTAAGAATATGGTAGAATCTTATCTACCCAAGTATTGGTAGATACTGACTAATCAACTAAGAATATGGTAGAATCTTACCCAAGTATTGGTAGATACTGACTAATCAACTAAAATATGGTAGAATCTAACCCAAGTATTGGTAGATACTGACTAATCAACAAGAATATGGTAGAATCTTACTCAAGTATTGGTAGATACTGACTAATCAACTAAGAATATGGTAGAATCTTACCAAGTATTGGTAGATACTGACTAATCAACTAGAATATGGTAGAATCTTACCCAAGTATTGGTAGATACTGACTAATCAACTAGAATATGGTAGAATCTAACCCAAGTATTGGTAGATACTGACTAATCAACTAGAATATGGTAGAATCTAACCCAAGTATTGGTAGATACTGACTAATCAACTAGAATATGGTAGAATCTAACCCAAGTATTGGTAGATACTGACTAATCAACTAGAATATGGTAGAATCTACCCAAGTATTGGTAGATACTGACTAATCAACAAGAATATGGTAGAATCTTACCCAAGTATTGGTAGATACTGACTAATCAACTAGAATATGGTAGAATCTTACCCAAGTATTGGTAGATACTGACTAATCAACTAGAATATGGTAGAATCTTACCCAAGTATTGGTAGATACTGACTAATCAACTAGAATATGGTAGAATCTTACTCAAGTATTGGTAGATACTGACTAATCAACTAAGAATATGGTAGAATCTTACTCAAGTATTGGTAGATACTGACTAATCAACTAGAATATGGTAGAATCTTACCCAAGTATTGGTAGATACTGACTAATCAACTAGAATATGGTAGAATCTAACCCAAGTATTGGTAGATACTGACTAATCAACTAGAATATGGTAGAATCTACCCAAGTATTGGTAGATACTGACTAATCAACTAGAATATGGTAGAATCTTACCCAAGTATTGGTAGATACTGACTAATCAACTAGAATATGGTAGAATCTTACCCAAGTATTGGTAGATACTGACTAATCAACTAGAATAAGGTAGAATCTTACCCAAGTATTGGTAGATACTGACTAATCAACTAAGAATATGGTAGAATCTTACTCAAGTATTGGTAGATACTGACTAATCAACTAGAATATGGTAGAATCTTACCAAAGTATTGGTAGATACTGACTAATCAACTAGAATATGGTAGAATCTTACCAAAGTATTGGTAGATACTGACTAATCAAAAAGAATAAGGTAGAATCTAACACCAAGTATTGGTAGATACTGACTAATCAACTAGAATATGGTAGAATCTTACCCAAGTATTGGTAGATACTGACTAATCAACTAGAATATGGTAGAATCTAACCCAAGTATTGGTAGATACTGACTAATCAACTAGAATATGGTAGAATCTAACCCAAGTATTGGTAGATACTGACTAATCAACTAGAATATGGTAGAATCTAACCCAAGTATTGGTAGATACTGACTAATCAACTAGAATATGGTAGAATCTAACCCAAGTATTGGTAGATACTGACTAATCAACTAGAATATGGTAGAATCTTACCCAAGTATTGGTAGATACTGACTAATCAACTAAGAATATGGTAGAATCTTACCAAGTATTGGTAGATACTGACTAATCAACTAGAATATGGTAGAATCTTACCAAGTATTGGTAGATACTGACTAATCAACTAGAATATGGTAGAATCTTACCCAAGTATTGGTAGATACTGACTAATCAAAAGAATATGGTAGAATCTAACACAAGTATTGGTAGATACTGACTAATCAACTAGAATATGGTAGAATCTTACCCAAGTATTGGTAGATACTGACTAATCAACTAGAATATGGTAGAATCTAACCCAAGTATTGGTAGATACTGACTAATCAACTAGAATATGGTAGAATCTTACCCAAGTATTGGTAGATACTGACTAATCAACTAGAATATGGTAGAATCTTACCCAAGTATTGGTAGATACTGACTAATCAACTAAGAATATGGTAGAATCTTACTCAAGTATTGGTAGATACTGACTAATCAACTAGAATATGGTAGAATCTTACCCAAGTATTGGTAGATACTGACTAATCAACTAGAATATGGTAGAATCTAACCCAAGTATTGGTAGATACTGACTAATCAACTAGAATATGGTAGAATCTAACCCAAGTATTGGTAGATACTGACTAATCAACTAGAATATGGTAGAATCTTACCCAAGTATTGGTAGATACTGACTAATCAACTAAGAATATGGTAGAATCTTACTCAAGTATTGGTAGATACTGACTAATCAACTAGAATAATGGTAGAATCTTACCCAAGTATTGGTAGATACTGACTAATCAACTAGAATATGGTAGAATCTTACCCAAGTATTGGTAGATACTGACTAATCAACTAGAATATGGTAGAATCTAACCCAAGTATTGGTAGATACTGACTAATCAACTAGAATATGGTAGAATCTACCCAAGTATTGGTAGATACTGACTAATCAACAAGAATATGGTAGAATCTTATTTAAGTATTGGTAGATACTGACTAATCAACTAGAATATGGTAGAATCTTACCCAAGTATTGGTAGATACTGACTAATCAACTAAGAATATGGTAGAATCTTACCAAGTATTGGTAGATACTGACTAATCAACTAAGAATAATGGTAAAATCTTACAAAAGTATTGGTAGATACTGACTAATCAACTAGAATATGGTAGAATCTTACCAAAGTATTGGTAGATACTGACTAATCAACTAGAATATGGAAGAATCTTACCAAAGTATTGGTAGATACTGGTTAATCAACTAAGAATATGGTAGAATCTTACTCAAGTATTGGTAGATACTGACTAAGCAACTAGAATATGGTAGAATCTAACCCAAGTATTGGTAGATACTGACTAATCAACTAAGAATATGGTAGAATCTAACCCAAGTATTGGTAGATACTGACTAATCAACTAGAATATGGTAGAATCTACCCAAGTATTGGTAGATACTGACTAATCAACTAAGAATATGGTAGAATATTTCTCTAGTATTGGTAGATACTGACTAATCAACTAAGAATATGGTAGAATATTTCTCAAGTATTGGTACATACTGACTAATCAACTAGAATATGGTAGAATCTAACCCAAGTATTGGTAGATACTGACTAATCAACTAGAATAAGTTAGAATCTAACCCAAGTATTGGAAAATAATGACTAATCAACTAGAATATGGTAGAATCTTACCCAACTATTGGCAGATACTGACTAAGCAACTAAAATATGGTAGAATCTTACCAAAGTATTGGTAGATACTGACTAATCAAATAAGAATATGGTAGAATCTTACCCAAGTATTGGTAGATACTGACTAATCAACTAGAATATGGTAGAATATAACCCAAGTATTGGTAGATACTGACTAATCAACTAGAATATGGTAGAATCTACCCAAGTATTGGTAGATACTGACTAATAAAGAAGAAAAAAATAGAATCTTATTTAAGTATTGGCAGATACTGACTAATCAACTAGAATATGGTAGAACCTTACCCAAGTATTGGTAGATACTAACTAATGAACTAATAATATGGTAGAATCTTACTCAAGTATTGGTAGATACTGACTAAACAACTGGAATAAGGTAAAATCTTACCAAAGTATTGGTAGATACTGACTAATCAACTAGAATATGGTAGAATCTTACCAAAGTATTGGTAGATACTGACTAATCAAAAAGAATAAGGTAGAATCTAACACCAGTATTGGTAGATACAGACTAATGAACTAGAACATGGTAGAATCTTACCCACGTATTGGTAGATACTGACTAATCAACTAGAATATGGTAGAATCTAACCCAAGTATTGGTAGATACTGACTAATCAACTAGAATATGGTAGAATCTAACCCAAGTATTGGTAGATACTGACTAATCAACTAGAATAAGGTAGAATCTAATCCAAGTATTGGTAGATACTGACTAATCAACTAGAATATGGTAGAATCTTACCCAAGTATTGGTAGATACTGACTAATCAACTAAGAATATGGTAGAATCTTACTCAAGTATTGGTAGATACTGACTAATCAACTAGAATATGGTAGAATCTTACCAAGTATTGGTAGATACTGACTAATCAACTAGAATATGGTAGAATCTTACAAAGTATTGGTAGATACTGACTAATCAAAAGAATAAGGTAGAATCTAACACCAGTATTGGTAGATACAGACTAATCAACTAGAATATGGTAGAATCTTACCCAAGTATTGGTAGATACTGACTGATCAACTAGAATATGGTAGAATCTAACCCAAGTATTGGTAGATACTGACTAATCAACTAGAATATGGTAGAATCTACCCAAGTATTGGTAGATACTGACTAATAAACAAGAATAATGGTAGAATCTTATTTAAGTATTGGTAGATACTGACTAATCAACTAGAATATGGTAGAATCTTACCCAAGTATTGGTAGATACTGACTAATCAACAAAGAATATGGTAGAATCTTACTCAAGTATTGGTAGATACTGACTAATCAACTAGAATATGGTAGAATCTTACCCAAGTATTGGTAGATACTGACTAATCAACTAAGAATATGGTAGAATCTTGCTTAAGTATTGGTAGATACTGGCTAATCAACTAGAATATGGTAGAATCTTATTCAAGTATTGGTAGATACTGACTAATCAACTAAGAATATGGTAGAATCTTACTCAAGTATTGGTAGATACTGACTAATCAACTAGAATATGGTAGAATCTTACCCAAGTATTGGTAGATACTGACTAATCAACTAGAATATGGTAGAATCTTACCAAAGTATTGGTAGATACTGACTAATCAACTAAGAATATGGTAGAATCTAACACAAGTATTGGTAGATACTGACTAATCAACTAGAATATGGTAGAATCTTACCCAAGTATTGGTAGATACTGACTAATCAACTAGAATATGGTAAAATCTAACCCAAGTATTGGTAGATACTGACTAATAAAGTAGAATAAGGAAGAATCTAACCCAAGTATTGGTAGATACTGACTAATCAACTAGAATAAGGTAGAATCTAACCCAAGTATTGGTAGATACTGACTAATCAACTAGAATATGGTAGAATCTTACCCAAGTATTGGTAGATACTGACTAATCAACTAAGAATATGGTAGAATCTTACCCAAGTATTGGTAGATACTGACTAATCAACTAGAATATGGTAGAATCTTACTCAAGTATTGGTAGATACTGACTAATCAACTAGAATATGGTAGAATCTTACCAAAGTATTGGTAGATACTGACTAATCAAAAGAATAAGGTAGAATCTAACACCAGTATTGGTAGATACAGACTAATCAACTAGAATATGGTAGAATCTTACCCAAGTATTGGTAGATACTGACTAATCAACTAGAATATGGTAGAATCTAACCCAAGTATTGGTAGATACTGACTAATCAACTAGAATATGGTAGAATCTACCCAAGTATTGGTAGATACTGACTAATCAACAAGAATAAAATAGAATCTTATTTAAGTATTGGTAGATACTGACTAATCAACTAGAATATGGTAGAATCTTACCCAAGTATTGGTAGATACTGACTAATCAACAAAGAATATGGTAGAATCTTACCCAAGTATTGGTAGATACTGACTAATCAACTAGAATATGGTAGAATCTTACCAAGTATTGGTAGATACTGACTAATCAACTAAGAATATGGTAGAATCTTACCAAGTATTGGTAGATACTGACTAATCAACTAGAATATGGTAGAATCTTACTCAAGTATTGGTAGATACTGACTAATCAACTAGAATATGGTAGAATCTAACCCAAGTATTGGTAGATACTGACTAATCAACTAGAATATGGTAGAATCTACCCAAGTATTGGTAGATACTGACTAATCAACTAGAATATGGTAGAATCTTACACAAGTATTGGTAGATACTGACTAATCAACTAGAATATGGTAGAATCTTACCCAAGTATTGGTAGATACTGACTAATCAACTAAGAATATGGTAGAATCTTACCCAAGTATTGGTAGATACTGACTAATCAACTAGAATATGGTAGAATCTTACCCAAGTATTGGTAGATACTGACTAATCAACTAAGAATATGGTAGAATCTAACCCAAGTATTGGTAGATACTGACTAATCAACTAGAATATGGTAGAATCTTACCCAAGTATTGGTAGATACTGACTAATCAACTAAGAATATGGTAGAATCTAATCAACTAAGAATATGGTAGAATCAAGTATTGGTAGATACTGACTAATCAACTAAGAATATGGTAGAATCTTACCCAAGTATTGGTAGATACTGACTAATCAACTAGAATATGGTAGAATCTAACCCAAGTATTGGTAGATACTGACTAATCAACTAGAATATGGTAGAATCTAACCAAGTATTGGTAGATACTGACTAATCAACTAGAATATGGTAGAATCTAACCCAAGTATTGGTAGATACTGACTAATCAACTAGAATATGGTAGAATCTAACCCAAGTATTGGTAGATACTGACTAATCAACTAGAATATGGTAGAATCTTACCCAAGTATTGGTAGATACTGACTAATCAACTAGAATATGGTAGAATCTTACCCAAGTATTGGTAGATACTGACTAATCAACTAGAATATGGTAGAATCTTACCCAAGTATTGGTAGATACTGACTAATCAACAAGAATATGGTAGAATCTTACCCAAGTATTGGTAGATACTGACTAATCAACTAGAATATGGTAGAATCTTACCCAAGTATTGGTAGATACTGACTAATCAACTAGAATATGGTAGAATCTAACCCAAGTATTGGTAGATACTGACTAATCAACTAGAATATGGTAGAATCTAACCCAAGTATTGGTAGATACTGACTAATCAACTAGAATATGGTAGAATCTACCCAAGTATTGGTAGATACTGACTAATCAACTAGAATATGGTAGAATCTTACCCAAGTATTGGTAGATACTGACTAATCAACTAGAATATGGTAGAATCTTACCCAAGTATTGGTAGATACTGACTAATCAACTAGAATATGGTAGAATCTTACCCAAGTATTGGTAGATACTGACTAATCAACTAAGAATATGGTAGAATCTTACTCAAGTATTGGTAGATACTGACTAATCAACTAGAATATGGTAGAATCTTACTCAAGTATTGGTAGATACTGACTAATCAACTAGAATATGGTAGAATCTTACCAAAGTATTGGTAGATACTGACTAATCAAAAGAATAAGGTAGAATCTAACACCAGTATTGGTAGATACTGACTAATCAACTAGAACATGGTAGAATCTTACCCAAGTATTGGTAGATACTGACTAATCAACTAGAATATGGTAGAATCTAACCCAAGTATTGGTAGATACTGACTAATCAACTAGAATATGGTAGAATCTAACCCAAGTATTGGTAGATACTGACTAATCAACTAGAATATGGTAGAATCTAATCCAAGTATTGGTAGATACTGACTAATCAACTTGAGAAAGGAAGAATCTTACCCAAGTATTGGTAGATACTAACTAATCAACTAATAATATGGTAGAATCTTACTCAAGTATTGGTAGATACTGACTAAACAACTGGAATAAGGTAAAATCTTACTCAAGTATTGGTAGATACTGTCTAATCAACTAGAATATGGTAGAATCTTACCAAAGTATTGGTAGATACTGACTAATCAAAAGAATAAGGTAGAATCTAACACCAGTATTGGTAGATACAGACTAATGAACTAGAACATGGTAGATTCTTACCCACGTATTGGTAGATACTGACTGATCAACTAGAACATGGTAGAATCTAACCCAAGTATTGGTAGATACTGACTAATCAACTAGAATATGGTAGAATCTACCCAAGTATTGGTAGATACTGACTAATAAACAAGAATAAAATAGAATCTTATTTAAGTATTGGCAGATACTGACTAATCAACTAGAATATGGTAGAATCTTACCCAAGTATTGGTAGATACTGACTAATCAACAAAGAATATCGTAGAATCTTACTCAAGTATTTGTACATACTGACTAATCAACTAGAATAAGGTAAAATCTTACCCAAGTATTGGTAGATACTGACTAATCAACTAAGAATATGGTAAAATCTTGCTTAAACATTGGAAGATACTGGCTAATCAACTAGAATATGGTAGAATCTTACCCAAGTATTGGTAGATACTGACTAATCAACTAGAATATGGAAGAATCTTACTCAAGTATTGGTAGATATTGATTAATCAACTAGAATATGGTAGAATC
This sequence comes from Tachypleus tridentatus, assembly GCF_004210375.1. Taxonomy (NCBI): domain Eukaryota; kingdom Metazoa; phylum Arthropoda; class Merostomata; order Xiphosura; family Limulidae; genus Tachypleus; species Tachypleus tridentatus. The sequence goes on along the minus strand of NC_134830.1, from coordinate 30,133,599 downwards.
TTACATCAAGTATTGGTAGATACTGACTAATCAACTAGAATATGGGAGAATCTAACTCAAGTATTGGTAGATACAGACTAATCATTTAGAATATGGTAGAATCTTACCTAAGTATTGGTAGATACTGACTAAACAAATAAGAATATGGTAAAATCTTTCCCAAGTATAAGTGGATACGGACTAATGAACTGAAATAAGGTAGAATCTTACTCAAGTATTGGTAGATACTGACTAATCAACAAGAATAAGGTAGAATCTAACACCAGTATTGGTAGATACTGACTAATCAACTAGAATATGGTAGAATCTTACCCAAGTATTGGTAGATACTGACTAATCAACTAGAATATGGTAGAATCTAACCCAAGTATTGGTAGATACTGACTAATCAACTAGAATATGGTAGAATCTACCCAAGTATTGGTAGATACTGACTAATAAACAAGAATATGGTAGAATCTTATTTAAGTATTGGTAGATACTGACTAATCAACTAGAATATGGTAGAATCTTACCCAAGTATTGGTAGATACTGACTAATCAACTAAGAATATGGTAGAATCTTACTCAAGTATTGGTAGATACTGACTAATCAACTAGAATATGGTAGAATCTTACTAAAGTATTGGTAGATACTGACTAATCAACTAGAATATGGTAGAATCTTACCCAAGTATTGGTAGATACTGACTAATCAACTAGAATATGGTAGAATCTTACCAAAGTATTGGTAGATACTGATTAATCAACTAAGAATATGGTAGAATCTTACTCAAGTATTGGTAGATACTGACTAAGCAACTAGAATATAATAGAATCTTACCCAAGTATTGGTAGATACTGACTAATCAACTAAGAATATGGTAGAATCTAACCCAAGTATTGGTAGATACTGACTAATCAACTAGAATATGGTAGAATCTTACCCAAGTATTGGTAGATACTGACTAATCAACTAAGAATATGGTAGAATCTTACTCAAGTATTGGTAGATACTGACTAATCAACTAAGAATATGGTAGAATCTTACTCAAGTATTGGTAGATACTGACTAATCAACTAGAATATGGTAGAATCTAACCAAAGTATTGGTAGATACTGACTAATCAACTAGAATATGGTAGAATCTTACCCAAGTATTGGTAGATACTGACTAATCAACTAGAATATGGTAGAATCTTACCCAAGTATTGGTAGATACTGACTAATCAACTAGAATATGGTAGAATCTTACCAACATATTGGTAGATACTGGTTAATCAACTAAGAATATGGTAGAATCTTACCCAAGTATTGGTAGATACTGACTAATCAACTAGAATATGGTAGAATCTAACCCAAGTATTGGTAGATACTGACTAATCAACTAGAATATGGTAGAATCTACCCAAGTATTGGTAGATACTGACTAATCAACAAGAAAAAAATAGAATCTTATTTAAGTATTGGTAGATACTGACTAATCAACTAGAATATGGTAGAATCTTACCCAAGTATTGGTAGATACTGACTAATCAACTAAGAATATGGTAGAATCTTACTCAAGTATTGGTAGATACTGACTAATCAACTAGAATATGGTAGAATCTTACTAAAGTATTGGTAGATACTGACTAATCAACTAGAATATGGTAGAATCTTACCCAAGTATTGGTAGATACTGACTAATCAAAAGAATATGGTAGAATCTAACACCAGTATTGGTAGATACTGACTAATCAACTAGAATATGGTAGAATCTTACCCAAGTATTGGTAGATACTGACTAATCAACTAGAATATGGTAGAATCTAACCCAAGTATTGGTAGATACTGACTAATCAACTAGAATATGGTAGAATCTAACCCAAGTATTGGTAGATACTGACTAATCAACTAGAATCCAAGTATTGGTAGAATCTAATCAACAGAATCTTACCCAAGTATTGGTAGATACTGACTAATCAACTAAGAATATGGTAGAATCTTACTCAAGTATTGGTAGATACTGACTAATCAACTAGAATATGGTAGAATCTTACTCAAGTATTGGTAGATACTGACTAATCAACTAGAATATGGTAGAATCTTACCAAAGTATTGGTAGATACTGACTAATCAAAAAGAATAAGGTAGAATCTAACACCAGTATTGGTAGATACTGACTAATCAACTAGAATATGGTAGAATCTTACCCAAGTATTGGTAGATACTGACTAATCAACTAGAATATGGTAGAATCTTACCCAAGTATTGGTAGATACTGACTAATCAACTAGAATATGGTAGAATCTACCCAAGTATTGGTAGATACTGACTAATCAACAAGAATATGGTAGAATCTTATTTAAGTATTGGTAGATACTGACTAATCAACTAGAATATGGTAGAATCTTACCCAAGTATTGGTAGATACTGACTAATCAACAAGAATATGGTAGAATCTTACTCAAGTATTGGTAGATACTGACTAATCAACTAGAATATGGTAGAATCTTACTGAAAGTATTGGTAGATACTGACTAATCAACTAAGAATATGGTAGAATCTTACTCAAGTATTGGAAGATACTGACTAATCAACTAGAATATGGTAGAATCTTACCCAAGTATTGGTAGATACTGACTAATCAACTAAGAATATGGTAGAATCTTACTCAAGTATTGGTAGATACTGACTAATCAACTAGAATAAGGTAGAATCTTACTAAAGTATTGGTAGATACTGACTAATCAACTAGAATATGGTAGAATCTTACCAAAGTATTGGTAGATACTGACTAATCAAAGAATATGGTAGAATCTAACACAAGTATTGGTAGATACTGACTAATCAACTAGAATATGGTAGAATCTTACCCAAGTATTGGTAGATACTGACTAATCAACTAGAATATGGTAGAATCTAACCCAAGTATTGGTAGATACTGACTAATCAACTAGAATATGGTAGAATCTAACCCAAGTATTGGTAGATACTGACTAATCAACTAGAATATGGTAGAATCTAATCCAAGTATTGGTAGATACTGACTAATCAACTAGAATATGGTAGAATCTTACCCAAGTATTGGTAGATACTGACTAATCAACTAAGAATATGGTAGAATCTTACTCAAGTATTGGTAGATACTGACTAATCAACTAGAATAAGGGTAAAATCTTACTCAAGTATTGGTAGATACTGACTAATCAACTAAAATATGGTAGAATCTTACCAAAGTATTGGTAGATACTGACTAATCAAAAGAATAAGGTAGAATCTAACACCAGTATTGGTAGATACTGACTAATCAACTAGAACATGGTAGAATCTTACCCAAGTATTGGTAGATACTGACTAATCAACTAGAATATGGTAGAATCTAACCCAAGTATTGGTAGATACTGACTAATCAACTAGAATATGGTAGAATCTACCCAAGTATTGGTAGATACTGACTAATAAACAAGAATATATAGAATCTTACTCAAGTATTGGTAGATACTGACTAATCAACTAGAATATGGTAGAATCTTACCCAAGTATTGGTAGATACTGACTAATCAACAAAGAATATGGTAGAATCTTACTCAAGTATTGGTAGATACTGACTAATCAACTAGAATATGGTAGAATCTTACCCAAATATTGGTAGATACTGACTAATCAACTAAGAATATGGTAAAATCTAACTTAAACATTGGTAGATACTGACTAATCAACTAGAATATGGTAGAATCTTACTCAAGTATTGGTAGATACTGACTAATCAACAAAGAACATGGTAAAATCTTACCCAAGTATTGGTAGATACTGACTAATCAACTAGAATATGGTAGAATCTAGCAAGTATTGGTAGATACTGACTAATCAACTAGAATATGGTAGAATCTTACACAAGTATTGGTAGATACTGACTAATCAACTAAAATATGGTAGAATCTTACTGAAGTATTGGTAGATACTGACTAATCAACTAAGAATATGGTAGAATCTTTCTCAAGTATTGGTAGATACTGACTAATCAACTAGAATATGGTAGAATCTTAGTATTGGCAGAAGTATTGGTAGATACTGGTTAATCAACTAAGAATATGGTAGAATCTAACCCAAAGTATTGGTAGATACTGACTAATCAACTAGAATATGGTAGAATCTAACACAAGTATTGGTAGATACTGACTAATCAACTAGAATATGGTAGAATCTAACCCAAGCATTGGTAGATACTGACTAATCAACTAAGAATATGGTAGAATCTTACCCAAGTATTGGTAGATACTGACTAATAGACAGAATAATGTAGAATATTTCTCAAGTATTGGTAGATACTGACTAATCAACTAAGAATATGGTAGAATCTACCCAAGTATTGGTAGATACTGACTAATCAACTAAGAAAATGGTAGAATCCTACCCAAAATTGGTAGATACTGACTAATCAACTAAGAATATGGTAGAATCTAACCCAAGTATTGGTAGATACTGACTAATCAACTAGAATATGGTAGAATCTTACCAAGTATTGGTAGATACTGACTAATCAAATAAGAATATGGTAGAATCTTACCCAAGTATTGGTAGATACTGACTAATCAACTAGAATATGGTAGAATCTTACCCAAGTATTGGTAGATACTGACTAATCAACTAGAATATGGTAGAATCTAACCCAAGTATTGGTAGATACTGACTAATCAACTAGAATATGGTAGAATCTTACCCAAGTATTGGTAGATACTGACTAATCAACTAGAATAAGGTAGAATCTAACCCAAGTATTGGTAGATACTGACTAATCAACTAGAATATGGTAGAATCTACCCAAGTATTGGTAGATACTGACTAATCAACAAGAATAAAATAGAATCTTATTTAAGTATTGGTAGATACTGACTAATCAACTAGAATATGGTAGAATCTTACCCAAGTATTGGTAGATACTGACTAATCAACTAGAAAATGGTAGAATCTTACCCAAGTATTGGTAGATACTGACTAATCAACTAAGAATATGGTAGAATCTTACTCAAGTATTGGTAGATACTGACTAAACAACTGGAATATGGTAAAATCTTACTAAAGTATTGGTAGATACTGACTAATCAACTAGAATATGGTAGAATCTTACCAAAGTATTGGTAGATACTGACTAATCAAAAGAATATGGTAGAATCTAACACCAGTATTGGTAGATACTGACTAATCAACTAGAACATGGTAGAATCTTACCCAAGTATTGGTAGATACTGACTAATCAACTAGAATATGGTAGAATCTAACCCAAGTATTGGTAGATACTGACTAATCAACTAGAATATGGTAGAATCTAACCAAGTATTGGTAGATACTGACTAATCAACTAGAATATGGTAGAATCTAACCCCAAGTATTGGTAGATACTGACTAATCAACTCAACTAATATGGTAGAATCTTACTCAAGTATTGGTAGATACTGACTAATCAACTAAGAATATGGTAGAATCTTACTCAAGTATTGGTAGATACTGACTAATCAACTAGAATAAGGTAAAATCTTACTCAAGTATTGGTAGATACTGACTAATCAACTAGAATATGGTAGAATCTTACCCAAGTATTGGTAGATACTGACTAATCAACTAGAATATGGTAGAATCTAACACAAGTATTGGTAGATACTGACTAATCAACTAGAATATGGTAGAATCTTACCCAAGTATTGGTAGATACTGACTAATCAACTAGAACATGGTAGAATCTAACCCAAGTATTGGTAGATACTGACTAATCAACTAGAATATGGTAGAATCTACCCAAGTATTGGTAGATACTGACTAATCAACAAGAATATGGTAGAATCTAACCAAGTATTGGTAGATACTGACTAATCAACTTATCTTAAGTATTGGTAGATACTGACTAATCAACTAGAATATGGTAGAATCTTACCCAAGTATTGGTAGATACTGACTAATCAACTAAGAATATGGTAGAATCTTACTCAAGTATTGGTAGATACTGACTAATCAACTAGAATATGGTAGAATCTTACTCAAGTATTGGTAGATACTGACTAATCAACTAGAATATGGTAGAATCTTACCCAAGTATTGGTAGATACTGACTAATCAACTAAGAATATGGTAAAATCTAAGTATTGGTAGATACTGACTAATCAACTAAGAATATGGTGGTATTGGTAGATACTGACTAATCAACTAGAATATGGTAGAATCTTACCAAGTATTGGTAGATACTGACTAATCAACTAGAATATGGTAGAATCTTACTCAAGTATTGGTAGATACTGACTAATCAACTAGAATATGGTAGAATCTAACCCAAGTATTGGTAGATACTGACTAATCAACTAGTAATAAAGAATATGGTAGAATCTTAATCAAGTATTGGTAGATACTGACTAATCAACTAGAATATGGTAGAATCTTACCCAAGTATTGGTAGATACTGACTAATCAACTAGAATATGGTAGAATCTTACTCAAGTATTGGTAGATACTGAATATGGTAGAACTAGATAATCAACTAGAATATGGTAGAATCTTACCAAAGTATTGGTAGATACTGACTAATCAACTAGAATATGGTAGAATCTTACCAAGTATTGGTAGATACTGACTAATCAACTAGAATATGGTAGAATCTTACCCAAGTATTGGTAGATACTGACTAATCAACTAGAATATGGTAGAATCTTACTCAAGTATTGGTAGATACTGACTAATCAACTAAGAATATGGTAGAATCTTACTCAAGTATTGGTAGATACTGACTAATCAACTAGAATATGGTAGAATCTTACTCAAGTATTGGTAGATACTGACTAATCAACTAGAATATGGTAGAATCTTACCCAAGTATTGGTAGATACTGACTAATCAACTAGAATATGGTAGAATCTTACACAAGTATTGGTAGATACTGACTAATCAACTAGAATATGGTAGAATCTAACCCAAGTATTGGTAGATACTGACTAATCAACTAGAATATGGTAGAATCTACCCAAGTATTGGTAGATACTGACTAATCAACTAAAGAATATGGTAGAATCTAACCCAAGTATTGGTAGATACTGACTAATCAACTAGAATATGGTAGAATCTTACCCAAGTATTGGTAGATACTGACTAATCAACTAAGAATATGGTAGAATCTTACTCCAAGTATTGGTAGATACTGACTAATCAACTAGAATATGGTAGAATCTTACCAAAGTATTGGTAGATACTGACTAATCAACTAGAATATGGTAGAATCTTACTCAAGTATTGGTAGATACTGACTAATCAACTAGAATATGGTAGAATCTAACTAAAGTATTGGTAGATACTGACTAATCAACTAGAATATGGTAGAATCTTACCCAAGTATTGGTAGATACTGACTAATCAACAAAAGAATAATGGTAGAATCTAACACAAGTATTGGTAGATACTGACTAATCAACTAGAATATGGTAGAATCTTACCCAAGTATTGGTAGATACTGACTAATCAACTAGAATATGGTAGAATCTAACCCAAGTATTGGTAGATACTGACTAATCAACTAGAATATGGTAGAATCTAACCCAAGTATTGGTAGATACTGACTAATCAACTAGAATATGGTAGAATCTAACCCAAGTATTGGTAGATACTGACTAATCAACTAGAATATGGTAGAATCTTACTCAAGTATTGGTAGATACTGACTAATCAACTAGAATATGGTAGAATCTTACTCAAGTATTGGTAGATACTGACTAATCAACTAAGAATATGGTAGAATCTTACCCAAGTATTGGTAGATACTGACTAATCAACTAAGAATATGGTAGAATCTTACCCAAGTATTGGTAGATACTGACTAATCAACTAGAATATGGTAGAATCTTACCCAAGTATTGGTAGATACTGACTAATCAAAAGAATATGGTAGAATCTAACCCAAGTATTGGTAGATACTGACTGATCAACTAGAATATGGTAGAATCTAACCCAAGTATTGGTAGATACTGACTAATCAACTAGAATATGGTAGAATCTAACCCAAGTATTGGTAGATACTGACTAATCAACTAGAATATGGTAGAATCTAACCCAAGTATTGGTAGATACTGACTAATCAACTAGAATATGGTAGAATCTTACCCAAGTATTGGTAGATACTGACTAATCAACATGAGAATAAAATAGAATCTTACCCAAGTATTGGTAGATACTGACTAATCAACTAAGAATATGGTAGAATCTTACCCAAGTATTGGTAGATACTGACTAATCAACTGGAATATGGTAGAATCTTACTCAAGTATTGGTAGATACTGACTAATCAACTAGAATATGGTAGAATCTTACCAAAGTATTGGTAGATACTGACTAATCAAAAGAATAAGGTAGAATCTAACACCAGTATTGGTAGATACAGACTAATGAACTAGAACATGGTAGATTCTTACCCACGTATTGGTAGATACTGACTGATCAACTAGAACATGGTAGAATCTAACCCAAGTATTGGTAGATAC